>NC_090746.1:50919568-51202068 GCF_036898095.1 Palaemon carinicauda
TCATCTATGTTCATGATAAGCCTATCAAAGATTTCCTGTCTGAGTATCCTCAAGCATATGATATACTTTGATGTCATGTAAATGGAAGCAGAGTAGTTAAGATCAATTGCCTAGGCATTTACAAATGAGAAACATTTGTAGGTAGTAACTGTATTTGTACTTCACATTTTTCAGTGTCTTGGAACTGTACACATCAGTAAAATATTTCTCAGCTTTGCTTTGTTTGTTCTTATACTGTACCCAAGTGTACCCAAGGCTGGGACTCATCACTGTTTAACCCTCCAATGTAATTTGTGAATCAGAGTCATTAAGAGATTAAGGGGTGTGTCACAAAACAAAGAGTTTTGATGACAGATTTTTTTTTATACAAACCTGTTGATCTTATACATATTGTACTAGTTCCATTCTCTCATTCTTACTGTACCACATTCAGTCTATGCAAAATGAAGATGATAATATTTACATCTACCCCTAGATTGAAAGCTTGAATGTGTGAACAGTAACTTGTATAGCTATTTTTTGCTTCTATCTAAAAGACATAAGACTATGCATCAGGGAACACCTGACTGCAGATGAGTGTTTTGCAAGATTGATGAAGATAAAAACCATGGTATTTATCATAGGTACAGAGAGACAAAAATAATTGTTTATTTATTCCTACATGTATGCAAACCTTTTGTTCTTTAAAAAAGAGACCGTCGTCAGTAGAGCTGGAACATCCATTAAATTTGTTAATGAGGCAGTTCATAGCAAGTGGTGCCCAAATAAGAGTAGCCCCATCCACCAGCCTGTCTAAGACTCTTCACTTTTGTCTTTAACCACAAGAAGTCTGGACATGGTGTTGCAACCTATCCAAAAGATTTGATCTTCTTCTTTTACTTGTTAAAAAGGGAATGTTGATTGTTGATGATAAAAGAAATTTGTATTTGGTAGAGAAAAGGGGGACGCTGCAACTGGTTTATGGCTAATCTGGATACAGGTGCACACTCTTTGTTTCTCTTGTAGGAGTCAGGATTGTTTGCAATCATCCCCATATGCTGAGTGCAGATCATGGCCTCCTGTATCGTGGCAAGAGTATGTATTGAAGGTGAAGAAGTGAGCTAAGCCTTCTAAATTTAGTGCTGGTCTTGTCAATGCCCGAGAAGACACCAAGGAGTCTTTCACCTCTCCTTCCCTCATCGAATGCACATGCTACAGCGGTTGGTTTCTATGTATACTTCCTAGATTGGTCACCTAGTAGTATCCCAGAGTAGTGAGGAGGTCTCGTACAGTGATATCTCTTGATACGAAAGTTTCTGTATATGAAAAATTCATATGAAACGAGATACAAAGATTTTTTCGCTTCATATTACAAAAAAAATTTCATGATACGAAGATACCGGTACAAGATTCGCCCGGCCTCCGAGACTAATTTTAAGATTCATGCGCCGCCAAACTGAAAACTCGCCACCATCCTCCCACATTCCCATTGGTTATCTCCCTACTCTGATGCTAGTTACCGCCATAAGATCCTGCTCTCCTATTGGTCAGCATCTATCTCCTCATGCATCTGTATCGGAGTTCCTCGACCATTTTCGTTTTGGCAGTGCTATTGTTCACATTGAATTAGTGTCGGTGATTTTGATTTCATTCCTTTAGTTACTGTACTGCATCGTGTTGCGTTATTCAACTATTACGTTATTAGCCATGGGTCCCAAGAATGTTGCCGATGTTCAAGGAAAGAAGAAGAGGAGGATTATTTCCATGGAGACAAAAAGCTGGAGATAATCAAGAAGTATGAGGCTGTCATGCTGTTGAGTGTGATCGCTAAGGAATATGGCTGAAATCCGTCAATGAGAGGCACCATCCTTAAGCGGAAGGAAACCATCAAAGAGGCCATTAGTAGGCCAAGGGGAAGCTCAAAGTGCTCCAAAAAAGCAGAAAAGTTGAAGTGATGAAGAAATTGATAAAAAAAAAAAAAAAAAAAATCTGATTTTAAGTTTTTCATAAAGTTGAGTACAGTATTAATGTTTTCTGCCATTTGTTAATAATGTTTCGTAAGGTTAGGTGTTAATGTTTTCTGCCATTTGGTAATATATTATGTAAAGTTAAGTGTTTATGTTTTCTGGCGTTTGTCCTCCTCTGCTACCACTTTCGCTTTCGGACATTACCTCACTCCAAGGGTAAGGTTCTACATTTTTGTTACTGTATTTTCCATTTATCATTGGATTACTGTACTGGATGATCTAATGATACACTTCATTTACAGGTATCAACGGTTAGGTTAGGTATTGAATGATCCAAATGGTTGTATTTCATTGTGTTTAGTTCAGTTTAGCTTTATTATGAAATTTAATGTTGTGTATTTGTAGGGCTTGAATGAATTAGGTGATTTACAAGTAAAACGTGACATCATGTAAAAAAATCACAATACGAAAGTCATTCCGGAACGAAATAATTTTGTATCTTGAGGCATTACTGTATGTGTCAGCATTTTATTCAGGCTTTGGCGGTGTGTTGAGTTCTCCTTATGATAGCTGCACCTCAATGGAGGTTGGAAGCTCTTCTAATGACACGCAGACCACTGAGGATGAGTTTGACCGGCCTTCCTAGATCTAGCAGGTAGAACCTCTATCATTTCTGAGGGAGCTGATGTCTCAGGCTACCTTGCCCAGTTCTCCCCAGTGCCCATGTCTCTTGTAACGCCTATGATTGCAGGTGTGGGTGCAGTGAACCCAGCGGTGATTCCCCCTTTGATTCTCAAGCCCCCAAAAATTCTTAAGGTTCACTCACCAGTAAATATGCCTGTGCCATTCCCAAAGTTGGGAGTAAATTGGCAATGAGACAATTTATCTGTGTGTTGAATTGGTGCTTGATGTCACCCCTGTGTCTGTCTTCCCAAGCCCTGTACCCATTACCCCGGCCAGTGTACATGTGTCTGTGTTGCAAGCCCCAGTAAGTGTACTTACCACTTCCCCTGTGATAGTGTTCCCATCTTGTGATTCTCATTGCAGCAGTTAGTGTGGTTTCTCCCCTGGGGGAGCTTTGTCATCAACGGTCACTCAGTTCCCGACTGCTTTGCTTGCAGAGCCTGAGGAGAGAGTTGGCAAGAAAAAGAAATGTGTTTTCCTCTTCCTTGTCTGCTTCCTCTTCGACTTTGGATTCTTTACTCTGATGCTCCTTCTAAAAAGTAGTAGTCCAAGAGGTACAGGTAGGCCATTCGTAGCTATAAGGAGACCACTCCTTGTGAAACCACCTCTCTTTTGTGGGGGGGTTGACAACTCGTGAATGGTTCTTGCTCCAGCCATTATTTGAGGACCACTTTGTCTGTTTCCATAGGGGTATTCATCCATTTGCTGTCCTTGACTGTATGGTATGGATCTTCTATATGAAACTCCAGCCATACCATAGTATGTGTGATGCGTTGGGCACAAGATGCTACTTCTGGTTGTGTCACAATATGAGTAGTGTGATGTGTTGTATTCTTTCCTGATGGCTATGGATTCTCTTAGGTGTCAGCCACGTGTTGAAGGAGCTTTGGTGCCCTATCTCACTTTTCCTACCTGGACAGTGGACTGCTGCTACCTTCTCTGATAGCAGTAGTTGTCATTGCGTGCATGAGTGCAGCTGACGGACACAGGCTACTGTGGTGAAGGGACCCGTACTCAGTGTTGGTGCTGCCTCCCTACCCTAATCAGTAAAGGGATAAGTGTGGGTTATTCAGTATCAGGGATCCATTCCCCACTGTTGTAGGATGGCCTGGTCATCATCAGCCCCCAATGACATTGCTTGATCTGTCAGAGCGCTCCTATTTGTGGTGGGGAATGAATCTTCGGAACACTCTGCAGCACCCTCCTACCGGGTATGAAGGTCTTGGGATTTGTTTGTTTCTAAGGTACTTGACCTTAGCCTGGAACCGGTGGAGGTAGATAATCTGGAGTCGGAGTGTTCCTTTGTGGATCTTCTTGCACTCACGAACTGGCTGAGGGGACATTTGCTCCGCCTTTAGAGCAAATTTCAGCCATTGATCAGCACTTTGGTTCCCCTCAGGTTGAGGCCATGTCTAAAGTTGCCCTGGTCAGGTTTGGCTGATTTGGCCCTATTCAAACAAGATCTTGGCCCCACACAGTTAAGGCAGGTAAGTTTTTGTGTACTGTACTACAGAAAGCGGAGTTATCACCTTTTCAGGTGACTATCTTTGGACAGACTCAAGTCAGAGGACACTTGATTTTTGGCCACTGAATATGCTGCCATGGCCTCCCTTAAGCTCTCTCATGGCTTAACGAGTGGTAGAGCGTAGTAACGTACTTTGAAAAATCAATAAGGTTATCAGCCCCATAGTCTTTGGAGAAACTGAAGAGTCTCGTGCTGTCTAATGGGAAGGCATTAACCTTTTTAGCATACCTGTTAGCAAAGCAGATTCATCACGCAGCTTCCTTCAAGGGCCCTGCGGCCAAACCCTCGGATCCAGTCATGCCTGCGGGATGGGTTGCAAGAAAGACCTATTTGGGCCTTTCCTAGACCCCAACTAGGACCACCTGTAGCCTCTTCCACCCAAAGGGAGCCTGAGCAGTCACAGCCCTTTCAAGCCTTCATCTTTCCTTCCTCTCTCAGGGGATGAAGCAATCAAAGCGTTACTTGCTGAGTCTGACTTAACGCTGTAAGTTACACTTCTGAGCGCCATCCTTTAAAATTTAGATAAGTATCTCCCCCATGCTTCCTTGATAAGGGCGAGGATGTTGGAATACATAACAACCCATTGGTCATCATACGCCAGATATTTCATTTCAGACTGTTACCAACTTCGAGTAAAGGGGTCCCTCCTTTGACCATGTACCAATCTTCTTAGTACTGGCCAGGTCCTGCCTATATCCTATGATGGACAGATAAAGGGTTGCTGGAGTCAGTTCTTTTGTTTCTGTATGTAACCAGGTAGACTAACATTTGCTGGGAATTCTCAAGGGACATCTAACCCACCAATTTGTGATTTTCCCAATTTCAAAGAACTAAAGGTTTGTTTACTCAAAGGAATAAATAAATTTTAATAAAAGTAATTTGTATTTTTCTTAGCTAACAAACCTGAGTCCTTTAAAATTAAACTTTCCACTTCAACTCCCCCTCTCAGACCTTAGGCAAAGGTAAAAAGTGAAGTCTTTGACAGGCGGGTGGGTGCTGCTACTTGCCCATGCGCACCACGTGCTATTAACTACCCCATTAACATATTAAAAAAAACACTGTTTTTATGGCTAAGAAAAATACACATTTCTTTTCAAGTTTTATATTTTGCAATGATTGACTGACTGGTTGCACCTACCTAGTATGTTTTCATGAGAACCAAGCTCATCAAACCCCCTACCAAACAGCTTTCTCCCAGATGCTGAATATTTATCATGTTTCATTTTAGGTTGCTTGGGTGAACATTATCTAAATCAAATTAATGGGTTAATAAACGTTAATCAGTAAGATGGTAAACTTCCTAATCATCATATTTAAAGTAATACGCTATTTATAAAAACAGAAGTTCCGTAAAATAAGTAAAGTAACTTTCTATTAAGCAATGGAGACATACAGAGGGCATTAGTGGAAGTCAAAAGTAGCAATAACTTGCTTTACATCTGACCTCATAAAAGGAAAATTTTACAAAAAAAAGTGTAATGACAATTAATAAATACAAAAAAAAAAAAAAAACACATTTAGTATATTTTGTCCATATAAATGAGTACAGAATATTTTTTAAAAATCTGTCTGCTGTATAAGTTATGTAACAAATCAAGTAAGGGTAAATTATCTGATATGAGGAAGGTCAAGTAGTTTTAGGTTTCCTTAATAAAGGCCTCTATTTTTAGTATACAATACTGGTCATAACTTGTGGTGTTGGCTGATGACAGCTATAGTTGTTTGTAGATGAATGAAGTCTCAAGTTATTTTTTTAGTATGTTCCCCTCATTAGAGAATGTACCTTTACTCACCTTACCATTAACTTTCCTGTTGCTTTAGTGGCCTGAAGCCACTCCAAGATGAGCCAATTAAAGTAGATAGGTTAGAAAGGATACTTGTAGTTAAATAGATCTACATTTTGAAATACAATAATTCAAATGGTTTTACGTTTTTATATAGTATATTAAACTCTTATTTTCACATTTTAATTAAAATGACTAAACTTTGTAGTTAACCAGTAACTTCAAAGGATCACAAGATTTCATGTCTGGGATAGGCTTCACAAGAAAGTTGTAATTTATATCATACACTACCAGAGAGTGCGACTTAATTGGGAGTGACTGCCAGGTACCAAGTGGACATTAAGTAAACAACCAAGATGGAAATGAAATAACTTCAAAACCTAAAGAAAATTTATTAACTGGCAGGATTAATGTGCTGATTTAATTCTTACTAAGTTTGGAAACTGCATAGTTCTGTTATGTTGAATCATCTTTGTTGTAATATTTCTAATTCTTTTTTGTGTGTAATGGTCATGAAAAAACCTTCTAGTGAATCTTCTTGTCATACTGTATTTCAAACCAGAAATAATCTCTGATCACTAATTTTCAACTACTGTACCATTAAGCCATACCTCAAGACTTCCTAGAAAGGATCTGTAATATCATGAATATTGTCATTGAATTGTATTCTCTTCAGAGATCATCTTTGGGAGCAGTGATCATTGCTTTGAATGTATGTTCTTATGTGACATGCAAACCATCGTCCTTTAATTAGGGAGATTGATTTAGCACAAGTTGGAGACAGTCGTTAGAATTTGTTAACGAGTTGCTAACTAGCTGATGAAGAGCATGGGTGAGGAGCTCCACTAGGACAGCTCACTTTTGATTTGGCCACTGATGAGTACAGTATGCATTTAGTGTCAGCACCTTACCAAACATTTTTATTTTCTTTTTCTATTTTGGGAAGTGAATGCATTGTTGGAATTGTGGAAATTAAGCAAGATGTTTATATTTGCCTGGGGAAGGGTGGACATTGCAACCAGTTTATGAGTAAACCAGTTATAGATCCACACTCCCTCAGTGTGTCTTATAGGGAGCATGATTGTTCACAATTATTTCTATGCACCGAGTGCAGTTTGTGGCCTGTGCAATGGCAGATGTACTTCCTGAAAGGGAAGAAATAAGCCAAGCCTTCTGCGCAGTCTGTCTTGGCAATGCCCAAGGAGACTTTGAAGAAGTCTTGACCGCTGCCCCAGTGCATACACCCATAATTCAGTCTCCAGGGAGTATGCATTATGAGCAAGGACCCCATTGATCTGCATCAGCGGGCTTTTCAGGTTTCGGTGTTGTGTGGAGTACCCCAAATGTTCACGAGACCCTTTTGGAGGCTGAAAACTCTTCACTTCTTTCCATGCAGACTGCTGATGATGAATTTGACCTAAGGAAATCTTGGGCTTCCTTAGGTCTTTCAGGTAGGCCCTCCATGACTTTGTTGAGGGAGCTTGTAGCTAAAGCTCCTTCTGCCCCAGCTCCCCGCGTGCCAGTGTCCCCGATGACACCAATGGCAAAAAAGCATGGTGAAGACCCAAGTGTCAGGGACTCGGGCGGTCCTCCCTGTATGGCCAAGAGGACTGGTAAAGCTCCTAGAGTGATTACTGTGCCAGCGGAAACAGTGCCGGCACCGAGAGGTGTTGACCCCAAAGGTTAAGTGCAACTCCATGGTGCTTGTTGCACCAGTGGCCTGGGTTATCCCATTCTCTGCCTCACCCTCTGTGTATCCCACCTTTTCCACTCTGCCTGTCACCCCGAGTCTTGTGCAGGGGGGTCCTGGGGTATTTTTCACCTGCTCCATCTGCGTCTGTGATTGTGCCTCCAGCACGAGGCCGTGTGAGTGTGCCTTTCCTCTCCCCTGTGACAGTATCCCTGTGTTGTTGCTCAGACCTTGACTCCTTTTTTTTTTTTTTTTTTTTTTTTTTGCAAAGCCTGGAGTGAGAGCCAGGAAGACAAAGATGCATGCTCGTGGTTCTTCGTCCTCTAACTCCTCCTCTTCATCCTCCAACTCTCTTCTTTTAAGATGAAGGAAAGAAAGAGGTTGAAGAAGTCCAGGAAGGCCAGCCATAGTTGTAGAGAGGGGGCTCCTTTCGACACCATCTTTCTTTTGAGAATGGAGGACAGCACCCAAGTGTCATCCAACACTATGGGAGCCGAAGCCATGGCCTTGTGTCACTATTGTACCGGTACACATGGCCAGTGCTGTGACCGTATGTGCTGGGCCTGTGGCTCAGTTACCCGCTTCCCCGGTGGTCCCAAAGTCCCAAGCACTCTCTGTTACCTGGTTGATGGACAAACTTCAGCGACCTCCATCACCCTTCCTTCCATGACGGTGGACTCCTGCTCCTTCCTCTTCCAGTGAGATCTCGATCGAACCGGTTGAGAGAATGGCAGCACTCGAGGCTGTCATGGGGTCAGATGGGCATTTTGCAGCTTGGGGCTGTGGCCGCCTTTCCACCCCAATCCACAGAGGGAGGAGTACTTTGTACTCCATCCTTGTATACTGTGATCCATGCTGGGGGTTTTCCTCCTTTTGCCATTGGACTTCTCCGCCCTTCATCAGTCCCTGATTACGTACCTGGTTCTGTCCATGGGGCTGGAATGGGTCTATTTGCGGAGGGGGTTGGTTAGAATCTTGTGAGCGTCCTGCCACACTCTCAAGCCCGTCAGTGCTCAAGGGTACTCAAGATGTGGATGTCATGGGGACATTGGACTGTTGCCTCGTGCTTACAGATGCAGACCCCCCCAAATTGGAGAGTTCCCTTGTGGAGGTCCGTACTCTCATCCGTGAGTGCAATGGCCTTGGGGATGTAACCTTGGCACCTCCTTTGTAAAGAACCTCTGTCATTGATTGGAACATTGGTGTCCCTCAAGGTTCAAGGCCCTCCCTGGAGTTGCCATGATCAAATTTTATTGATTTGGCCTTGGATCAAGTTGACAATCAGATCTGTGGATCTGAGAACTCGCTCAAATCCAGTTGGTCAAATAAGATCCTGCCCCCTCCACTCTCTGGGCAATCAAGGTTCTATTTGCCAGAGAATGCTAAGTCAGCCGCTCTTTCTCGTTGGAGAGACTCAGGACAGAAGGCACATCCTTCTTGACCTCTGAGTGATCTTCCTTGACCTCCCTCCATTGCTCAACCAGTGGTCATGAGCAGTAATGTATTTCATAAGACACGGGCTATCAACCCCAGAGTCTCTGAGAAGTACAAGAGTCTCGTACTGTCTGATGGGAAGACTATGACCTTCCTTGCTCTCCAGTCAGCGAACCAGTGGGCTAACTAGTTTTTGAAAAGACGGGATGTGTTGGTTTCCTGTTTCCCAAAACGAATTACCCCAGAGGTGTCATTGTCACTGTAGAAATCGTCAGTGCGAGGTGCCATGTCTCTTTTAGGAGTCTTTTGCAGACAGCGGTAGAATTCTGGAGGATTGTTTCGCATGACTCCCTGATCCCCCGCACTGTTTCTCTAAGGGGCCCAGGCCCTTTGAAGGTAGCAGCGGCTGAATCTTTAGGTGTGGCCAAGCCCACTGGATTGGGATCAAGGAAGGGCCCTGCACCCACTGTGAGACCCTGGCCGGCGATCATCCTACTGTATTCCCGAAACTTGTACAACCTTTTCGAGCACCCCAGCCTTGGCTTTTCAAGAAGGGGGTTGGTGAAGAGAGAGTAGAGTAATGCTAATGCTGTGACTTGCTAGTGAGCGACTTGGCAGAGACAAGGGCCCGAGCCTTAGGTAGTGAGTGTTCTTCAGAATGGTTACTTAATACCTTTTCAGGACTGCCCCCACCCCCCACTATATCAGTTACTGATAGAGGTCTTTATTGATCGTCCAACATCACGGAAATCCCTGACCTTGTGGGCAGAGGTGGAGGGGATGTTGGAGAAGAACGTGCTTTAAGTCGTTTGAGGCAGTTCTCCGTGCTTCTACAGTCAAATCTTCCTGGTAGAGAGGAAGAGAAGTTGACCGGTCATCAACCACTCTCTTCTAACTTGGTTTGTTCATCAAACAAAGCTCAAGATGTAAATACACATAGTACAATCTATGCTGTCTTATGTCAGAGAGGGAGACTTTATGCTTTTGCTGGACCTGAAGGATGTGTACTTTCAAGTGCATGTTGATCAGTCCTCTCGAAAGTACGTCCGTTTCTCCCTCTACTGTATGGTGTACCAGTTCAAGACTCTGTGCTTCGGACTGTGTACGGTAACCTAGGTGGTCACCTTGGTAGCCACTTGGGCCCACTCGCAATAAATACATCTGTTGTTGTACCTCAATGTTTGGTTGATTGTGACAACCTCGGAGAGGCATTTGCTACAGGATTGAGATTGGATTCTCACAATTTTCCAGAATCTGGGATTGTGATAAACTAGAAGTTGAATCTCATACCCAAGTAGAGGTTGAAGTACTTGGTCATGCTCATAGACACAGCAGCACTGAGAGCCTTTCCGTCAGACGATCGCATCAGCAGGCTGAAAGAGGTTGTGCGACCGTTCCTGTACAAGACAGAACTACCTACTTAGCACTGGCAGAGTCTTCTCAGTCACTTTTCCTCTTTGGAAAGCTCATTCCTCACAGTTGTCTCCACCAGTGATCTCTTCAGTGCTGTCTGAAGGATCACTGGTCAGCTGACAGGGATCCCCATTCTGTTCTGTTTCAGTGGTACAGAAAATTTGGGCTGATCTTCCCTGAACTCTGTGCAAGGAAAACCTCACCAAGGGAGTCTAACTCAAGTCTCCGCCTCCGGACATGCTTCTGTTTTTAGATACGTCGAATGAGTGGTAAGGAGCACATCTAGACGACCCTTTCTTGGGTAGACGGGCATTTACACATCGTCTTTGAAATGCAATTAGCGTTTCTAGCACTGAAACCATTCAAAGAATGTTTGGGGTGTCACTCAGTAGTGCTGTTGACTAGCAACATGACCGTAGTGGCCTTCATAAACAAGCAAGGGAGTATTTTATGTTCTTGCATCCTCTTTGCTAGCTGACAAAGCCAATGCACATCTGGGAAATGTTCCACGCTGTGGAATTGTCAGCTAGGTACATTCCAGGTAAGGGGAATATACTAGAATACTTGCTCAGTTACCCATTGCAGGTTGTGAGGTCGAAGTGGTCCCTACATCCCTGTGTAGTAGAGAGGCTTATTGCCTTCCAAGGATCAATTTTTTGTCACCTGTCAAAACAGAAAGCTTCCCATGTTTTGCTTCATCATTCCAGACCCATAGGTTGTGTTTGAAGACACATTCCAACATCTATGGGATCACTTGAATAAGCACATTCTTCTGTTTAACCTGATCCAGCTGTTAATCAACAGTGTTGATTACTCCAGGACTCAGAATGACCCTGGTGTCTCCCAGAAGACCCCATGCTGAGTGGTATCTGTATCTGCTAGCTCTGCTAGTCCAGGGTCTGAGAAAACAACCCCTGTGGGATTACTTTGAATACTTTGATGAAAAAAACCATGTCGGAATGTACCTGAAAAACGTGATAAGTTGGTTTATCGTAAGATTTTTATCATTTTGATTGATCAGCAGCCCAGAGCTGTGTGGGTATATAAACGAAGTACCAATATCTAGATATTAAAATATGGTTGGGGTCATCTATCATATGCAGAAAAGGATGTCTGGTACGAAGAGGTGTCAGATGCCACCTAAAGAATTTTATCCATAAGAAAAGTTAAAGCCTGATTTTGCTCATTTTCATAATTTAGATAGAGATGCATGACTAATCTTATATGATAGAGCTTAACTTTATGGAAAACTTTTGATCAGTAAACTATTCTTCAAAATGCCTCACTTGACCTGTGTAGCCATCCAATTTTTTAGATAGCCAAGCTCTTATCATATAAGATAGTCAGTCTTGCATCTCTATTCCAATTATGAAAATTAATGAAATCTTGGTCTTTAATATTTCTTGTGGATGAAGTTCTTTAGGTGCATCTAGTCTAGCACCCCTTTGCAGCAGTGCCACCCCAGTAGATGCCCTTTTTTACTTATGTTAGATGAACCCAAATATGATTCCACTATCAGATGTTGGTACTTTGATCATGTACTCTGGGTTACTGGTCTATTAGTAAACTAATCTATCCTGATCTTGAGGATGTTGTGATGTGATTTTATTTCATCAAAATATTTGAGAGATAGCTGTTTCTTAACTACACTGCATATACCTCTCAATTCTTTTATTTCTTCATGAATAATACCAATAACTTCTTTTTGAGTAGCTCAGAAATCAACTTACTTCTAGATTCATAGTAATATTTCAGGCTAAACTACTCAATTTCACCTCTCAACCTAAATAGGTGGTAACTAGAGGTTCATTTACGCTATTCAGTAACAGCCATCATTCTGGTGGTTTTAGCATTGGCAAAACACATAAGTAGATTATGAGCATTGGGGAACACATGATGATCTTGTCTCTTTTATCTTCCTTCAGGGCCAAATTTTTTTTTAAGCCTAAAAGTCTGCCTCAGTTTTTTCTTATCTCTCCACTAAAACTGGATGAAAACAGTTCTGTAAAGAATAATTTTTAGTCCAGTAAGAGCTATAACAGTTGTATTTGGACAAATGATAGGTGATAGAGTCAGTGTCTCAAGTTTGTTCTGTAGCCTAGGGGTTCCTAATTGCCTGCTAACCAAAAATACTCTGGCATTCCTTGTTAAAATTTTATCACAGAAGCGCACAAGGAATTACTGTAGATCCAAAAATCATCAAATAATTGAGAGTGAAGATACATGATTTTATGAGCACAGTCACTTCTCTGAATTTTTGCTGAAATCTTTATACAGAAAAGTTCTGAGCATTAGCTCAATGACGTATTAAGTTTGTGTTCACAAAAAATCATCTTAAAAAGGTAATCTTCAGTACAGTACAGTATTTTTAATTAGTAAACTCTTACAACCGTAGTTTAAACATTTATCAAAGTAAATTGACAAGTAATCTAGACCAGGTTAGTAAACCTTAACCACATGGCATTATTTTATAGTACTGCACTCTACTAAAATTTATCCCTCTCTTTCCTTCAATTGTGTCACACTTCCAAATAGTGTGTGAGAGTCAGCAATATAAACATCAGGGGAGATTTATAGAAATGATTAGAATTTTAATAGTAAAATTTCTATACTAACCTGGTGTTCATATACGTGCTCACCCTCCTCCCCACGAGGAGGGATAATGTTGACTTCAAAATAGAAGACTATACCACCTAACGTGGCAACCTGGGCTTCCTACCACTTTAGAGGGCTCTATTCTTTTGTTAAGGGCATGTATTTTTTTAAGCAAAAGAAACTGGGAAAATTTTAAAAATTTGCGGGTTAGTGTCTGTTAAACCAGGCTTCTGGAAAAGAAGCAATATGAACATTAGGGGAGTATAGAAATAAGAAATTATATTAAAATTCTATTTTCAATATTAATCTTACCCGATGATCATGTAGCTGCAACTCTGTTGCTCGACAGAAAAAACCTACGGTCGGGATACGCCAGCGATCGCTATACAGGTGGGGGTGTACACCAACAGCGCCATCTGTCGAGTAGGTACTCAGGTACTTCTTGTCAACAAGAACCAATTTTTCCTCTGTCGTGCCAATGGCAGGACCTACTAAATACGCCGTCCCTAACTGGATTTGTTTTCACAACGATTTGGTGAAGTACACTATTCCAGTTTTGAGCTTTCGCTATGCAGGGGTTTTATCTTCATTTCAAAACTTGAATTCGTTTCGATAGATTTAATTATGGTGACGAAGAGAGTATGGACTCTCTTTCACTTTTAAATGGCCGACCCTTCCCTTAGACGGAAGTGTGTTTCGGTTTTTGGTAATTTTGCTTAACAAGTTATAGATCTATTTATTTTATATCTCTCCGCCTTGATAGGCCTCTTCGATTAACTTTCCATTTATTATAAACTTATAAAAAAGTAATTTTTATGTTTGTTTATATGCGACCTTTCCTAATAGTAGGCGGTCCTTACTTGGAACCGAAGTTAATTAACATTGAGCCCGTCATATCGTATTTAACCTTTTAAGAATTTAATACTTTTTAATTTTAATGTTTTATGAAAGAATTTCTTTGATAGTCTCGTACTGTTTTCAAAGATGAACTAACGTTTAGTTTTTTAGTCTCCGCAGTTGTTGACGTTCAGAACGCTCACCTGTCCCGGACCCAGCAGTAGTTCATATAGATGCCTTTCTTCTAGATTGGTCACATCTAGATCTATATGCATTCCCTCCGTTCTAGATTGTCAACAAGGTACTGCAGAAGTTCGCCTCTCAAGAAGGGACAAAGTTGACGCTAGTTGCTTCCCTCTGGCCCGCGAGAGAATAACTCACCGAGGTACTTCGATGGCTAGTAGACGTTCCCAGAACACTTCCCCTAAGGGTGGACCTGCTACGTCTGCCACGCGTAAAGAAGGTACTCCAAGGCCTCCACGCTCTTCGTCTGACTGCCTTCAGACTATCGAAAGACTCTCGAGAACTAGAGGTTTTTCGAAGGAGGCAACCAGAGCGATTGCTAGAGCAAGGAGAACATCCACCCTTAGAGTCTACCAATCGAAGTGGGAAATCTTCCGAAACTGGTGCAAGTCAGTATCCGTATCCTCGACCAGTACCTCTGTAACTCAAATAGCTGACTTCCTCTTATTTCTGAGGAAAGAACGATCTCTTTCAGCTCCCACTATCTAGGGTTACAATAGCATGTTGGCATCAGTCTTCCATCACAGAGGCTTAGATCTTTCCAGCAATAAAGATCTACAGGACCTCCTTAAGTCTTTTGAGACCACGAAGGAGCGTCGTTTGGTTACACCTGGTTGGAATTTAGACGTGGTTCTAAGATTCCTTATGTCAGACAGGTTCGAACCACTTCAATCAGCCTCCCTGAAAGATCTCACCTTTAAGACTCTTTTCCTGATATGCTTAACCACA
The DNA here is from genome assembly GCF_036898095.1 of Palaemon carinicauda. Lineage (NCBI taxonomy): Eukaryota > Metazoa > Arthropoda > Malacostraca > Decapoda > Palaemonidae > Palaemon > Palaemon carinicauda. Next base: position 50,934,449 of record NC_090746.1, read on the forward strand.
GCTAAAAGAGTCAGTGAGATTCATGCCTTCAGCAGGAACATCGGATTCTCATCCGAAAAGGCTACATGTTCTACAACTTGGTTTTCTAGCCAAACACGAGCTGCCTTCTCGGCCTTGACCAATATCGTTCGATATTCCAAACTTATCGTGTGGTTGGAAATGAACTAGAAAGAGTATTATGTCCTGTAAGAGCTCTTAAGTTCTATTTTAAAAACCTTTAAGAGGCCCGTCTGAAGCTTTATGGTGTTCAGTTAAGAATCCATCTTTGCCTATGTCAGAGAATTCTTTACCCTATTTTATCAGACTGTTAATACGAAAAGCTCATTCTCTTCTGAATGAGGAAGACCAAGCTTGGCTGAAGGTAAGGACACACGAAGTTAGAGCTGTCACAACTTCCGTGGCCTTTGAACAAAATAGATCTCTGCAAAGTATATTCGACGCAACCTATTGGAAAAGCAAATCAGTGTTCGCGTCTTTTATCTTAAGAATGTCCAGTCTCTTTACGAGAACTGCTACACTCTGGGACCATTCGTAGCAACGAGTGCAGTAGTGGTGGGGGCTCCACCACTACAATTCCCTAATTCCAGAACCTTTTTAATCTTTCTCTTGAAATATTTTTGGGTTGTCCGGAAGGCTTAGAAGCCTTTCGCATCCTACTTGATTTGGCGGGTGGTCAAAATCATTTCTTGAGAAGCGCCTAGATTAGAGGTTTTGATGAGGACCTTTAGTATGGGTTGCAACCCTTCATACTTCAGCTCCTAGGAGTCGCTCATCATCCTATGAGGATCGCGAGGCTCAGTAAGCAAGACGTACTTAAAAAGGCAGAGTAATTGTTCAAGTCGTCTTCCTTACCAGGTACTTATTTATTTTATGTTTGTTATTTTGAATAACTGCTAAAATGAAATACGGGATACTTAGCTTCTTATGTTAACATGTTTGCTGGTCTCCACCCACCCCCCTTGGTGTGAATCAGCTACATGATCATCGGGTAAGATTAATATTGAAAAATGTTATTTTCCTTAGTAAAATAAATTTTTGAATATACTTACCCGATGATCATGAATTTAAGGACCCTCCCTTCCTCCCCATAGAGACCCAGTGGACCGAGGAGAAAATTGGTTCTTGTTGACAAGAAGTACCTGAGTACCTACTCGACAGATGGCGCTGTTGGTGTACACCCCCACCTGTATAGCGATCGCTGGCGTATCCCGACCGTAGGTTTTTTCTGTCGAGCAACAGAGTTGCAGCTACATGATCATCGGGTAAGTATATTCAAAAATTTATTTTACTAAGGAAAATAACATATTATAGAACTTTTAACACCCAAGGAAACATCACTATACACTAGTGTTAGCAAGACCACAGACTAAGGATTGCATTAGGATATGGAGCACAAAGTATTCTTATCCTTTTAACCACACAACAACACATAAAATGAATGATGAAAAGTAAGTACAGTACTGTACACTGTAGAGTGTGGGCATAATGAGTGTTTCACCTGTGGATAAAAAAAAAAAAAAAAAACATTGGTACTAGGGTCCTTGGCATCTCATATGACTTTCATACTTATCAGAATATTTCTATAGGTACATAAAATATTTTAATTTTACCAAACTCAGAATATTACGATTAGTACTGAAATCTAATGAGTCAAACTTTAAATAAGTCTAGTTACTCTGAAAAGTTAGCCTATGGAGATGATAATTTGTGTGTACAGTACATAAAAATTACTTTTACATCTTAGAAACTATTGACACAAAGTTCTCTAAAGCAAGCTCTCATTAGTTGAAGGATTAAGGCAATATTTTTTTATTTTATTCTTGTAAGCATTTTATTTTTAATGGGGGCACATTATCACTTGGAGAAGACTAATAAATATTTTCCATATTTACAGCTGTTGTTATAAAAGCGCGATGCATGGTGATGGACCCGGAAATGTTTACTGCCAATCACCCATTTGCTTTCTTCATAAGAGATGAAGCCACAGGATTTGTCTTGTTTTTTGGGAGATTGACAGAAAAATCTCAAAATATTCACAAAGATGAGCTTTAATAAATTACATATATTTTTTTACTTGACAATGAGATTTTAGTGTACGGTATAGTAATGTTACAGTATTCAGGAAAGAGATAAAGATATAAATGGAACATCACTTGAAAAATGTAATTATTGAAATGGATAACTATCATGGTGAAAGTCTTTTGAAAATTTTATGTATTACACGCAATGGTTTATATACAAGTACAGTATTCAAATTTTATATTTTTACCCTACTTTATACATTAGTGATATACTGTACAGTACTTTACTGTATTTTTTAACATTGTAAAAGCCTTTACGTCAACTCTTGTTTTATAGTACACATTACAATATTTTATATTTACTGCAACTCTGTTGAAGGTACTGCCTATATTGTGCCAAACAGTTGACCATTGGCCTATAGCTGTATAGGTTTTTGTCTAATACTTTTCCTCTATTCTTTGGCCTTTCTACATAGCAATTGACCCTCTTTAATTTCACCTTGCTCCATATGGGATTGCTCATATTGAATCAGTCCACCTGCTTTGGCAATGGCAACGTTACTGGATCCATCAGTGCACTGATTTGCATAGGATTTGTTACTGTGTGGGAACAGTCCTTCTATCAAGAAAGAGTAAGGAGTGCTCAAAGTCCTTCATATTTTCTTGTGATTAGCCTTCCTAGACTTTTTCAGCTTAGCAAAATAATCCTTGAGGATATTTTTATGAAAGTCTAGCTGTGGTACTCTATGGTCTTACTAAACTATTTGATATGCTTCAAATTCGTCGAGTTGGGAGGTGGTAGGCTGAGATAATAAAGGTGCATGTTTTGTGTGGATACCAGAGGTTTCAGGGTGGGATGAGGAAGACTGGAGTGAGGATACAGAAAAAGTTGTTCTACTCCATATTGTTCATGGTTCTCTTTAAAAAAAAACTACTATCAGAATGTAGTGGAGGCTCTTAATCCATTTTCCAGACCAAAGTTTATAGGGAAAATAACAGCGCAGAATTTCCTAAGGCCCTATAAAACAACAAAACTTCATAGTTTAAAGAAGCACTCTTACTACTCAAAAGAATATCTAGTGGTCCATTGGAATTCACCTTGATTTCTGATAATGTTATGGTGCTTATTTTGGGTACCTCAGAGTAATCATCTTTCTCTGCTCTTTCTAAGATAATTCATCCACAACTATCAAGATTATTTCATCCTTAGTGAGTGAGTGATAATTTGGATCTCCTTCATCACTTCATACTAAACGGATTTTGAAGCGAAGCGAAAAATCTATTTTTGGGTGAGATGGCCATGTCGTCCTGATGGAAGGTTCCTATTGGTAGCTTTCTAAGGGATATCTGACTACAGTGATATTCCCAGAGAATTGACCTTTAGGTCTCCAGAATTCTAACTCCTGGCGCGAATATCCTTAAAATCTCACTTAAGGATATCACATAATATCAGGGGATGTATATCTTGATACGACACATAGCAATCTTCACCCCGAATAGCGTTTTCGTTTCATGGGGGAAGAGTGGCGAAAAACAGAAGGGGAGCCGTTATCGAGGTTACCCTTCCTCCCGTACTATTACAAATCTCCAAGATGGCGCTCATTCCTTGTAGCATTGAGCATGGTGCTACAGATATAGTAGTTTCGGGAGGGATCTTGCCTAAGCCTTTTCTATGGAAAAGGAGGGCGGGTCCATCAGGACGACATGGCCATCTCACCCAAAAATAGATTTTTCGCTTCGCTTCAAAATCCGTTTTTTGGGCTCGAGCCATGTCGTCCTTGTGGAACTTTAGTAGAGAATTACTAGAAAGTACTGTATCTGTGGATTTTCATAGGTGCCTCAACCTTGGGACAATTTTTTCTATGGTTATCTGGACCATTGAGACTTATGACGTTACCGTTATACATCATTACCACTATTCATGTACAATGTTAGGGCTTCCTGCCCCCTGCAGGGAAGAGTCATACTAGACAGTAGAAAAGGGGTCTCAAGCTTTGCATATATTGGAAGAACAAACATAAGTATCAACTAGATATACAAGAGTCTCACAGTTTGTGTATGTTTTCAGAAAAATAAGTATCAACTATATCCATTGTTTGTAAGCATACAATGATATGAGGTTTACTCAGGTAAATAAGTAAGAGAACTCTGGCAATTTTTTATTAAGCTAATTGTGGGACGAAATAAAATAAATGAATATAAATAGGATAACAATTGTAACATGTATTAAGGGAATTATACATACAACTTTAAACAGAAAGTTTTCTACCTGAAAGGGAAGAAATAATTAGTGCCTCTATGAAATTTGAAAATTTGATAAAATTTTCCAATATAATTTTCTGTAAATGTTGTATATTGTCAACACTATGTACAAGTACACACGGCACAAGGGTTATCTGTATTTTTGGGCTCAAGCCATGATGGAAGGTTCCTTCAGTAGCTTCCTAAGGGTGTATTTGACTACAGTAAATATTCCCAGAGAATTAAACTAAAGGTTTCACAGAATTCTAACTTCTGGCGCGAGTACCCATAAGATTTCCCTTTAGGTTATCGTATAATAACAGGGGACGTATGCTTGACATGCCACAAAGCTATCTGCACCCCACATAGCATTTACGCTTCGAGGGGGAGTGGGGCAAGTATGGGAGGAGCCGTTACTAAACTCTCCTCTTTCGTTACTGTTACGGTACTCGGCGATGTCAACATCTGGCCGCCATAGCTGGCCGCCATCTTGATTGACGTCACCGATGCGCGCCATTTCCTCATTCCTTCATACATAGCGTTTCTGACTAGGTGTTTTTCCCAGTGTTCGTTAAGTATTTTTGCAATGTTGCAATCTTCTGCCTCGCCTTCTTCTGGAAAGTTGAGTACCATATTCTTGTATTGTATAAATAAGCTCCAGCCGTAAAGTAACGACTTTTTATCTTAAAATCCTGTGTTTTGTGGCGGAGCTGTGCCCCGACCGGAGGCGTCATGATGCCGACGCTGTTGTTTGTCTCGCATGCTTTATTTAGTTAGCCAGAACAACCTTCCCGGTCTTATAACTAATAAAGGGATTTTGACGAAGGAAAAATCTATTTCTAGGAAGAGGCCTGTGACGGCCGGTGAAAAGGTCCTTCTTTACACTTTTCTAATATAAATCTTCCAAATATACTAGAGAAAGATAAAAGCATGGAATGCAGAGGTTACAACCCTCGCGCGATCACCTTGTGGGTGTCGTGTATTTAACAAGGGCGTGTGAAAACCACTATTCACAGGCTGCCTTCCATTTAGATAATCCCTTCATCAATGGGGAGGGCCGTGACAGGCCCTAGAGAACACAGTTGGACTACCCCCCCGACACCTACCACGCGCCCCTCTAGGACATCCTTCTGCAAGAACATATGGCTTGGCAAGGAAAAAAGGGGGTGGGTCCGTACCAAACAACCGGGAAGGGTTTCACCGGGCGTCACAGGCCTCTTCCCAGAAATAGATTTTTCCTTCGTCAAAATCCCTTTTCTGGGGCGGCCTGTGACGGCCGTTGAAAATGTACCAGAGAATGCCTTCCAAGCCCAATACAATAATAACATAATAAGGAGAAAACAAACACCATGTAAGCCAATAATATAATACTGTAAGTAAACATAAAATTACAAACTAGCCAAAGACATAGGGGACGTAAGGCTAAAATAATATGAAGACAAGGAATCACCTGAGTGTCCAGTCGCAAAAGGTATCAATCTTACATGTCTAAGCATATCTAAACATTAAAGGAATGGTAATTACAATAACAGTTAAATCATGGGAATTAAACATGGTAAATAACTTAGGGCTAACGAACCACCCAGGAGAGTGGCGACGTGGTGTGAGAGGTGGGTAGGAGGGAGGAGAGAAGAGATGGAATAAAGAAATAATCAGAGTTTAATGGGGAGAGATAAGACTCCCCGCTGCAACCGTAGGGTATTTAAGGGCCTGTAAGTTCTTTAGATAGTGGCGTTTGAAAACCATAGGAGATTTCCAACCCGTATATTTTTTAAGGTCATCAAAGTCCATGTTCTGGAAGTAATTAATGGAGGTAGCTATTGACCGTATATCATGAGCATGGGGAAATGATTCCGGGTTAGGATGTTTAATGAAGTAGAGGATTTGTTGTCTGATACCTTGAATGGTCATAGTACCCCCTTGTTCCCTGATAAATAAGGGGCCAGACGAGCGGGTGGCAGATCTAGCTAAAAAGGTCCTGAGAGTAGTGACTGGACACAGCGAAGGATCCTGGGGAAGAGAGATAATCTTCCAAGGGGACCACCTATTTTGTGGGTCCTCATTTTTAGCTAGGAAAGCTCTGTCTGGAGAAAGCAGTACTTCGCCTGTAGGGAGGAAATCTATGTTTTCCGGGTCATGTGAGAGAGCTGCTAGTTCTGAGATTCTAGCACCTGAGGCCATAGCTGTTAGAAATAGAGTCTTCTTAAGCAAAGTGATATAAGAGCAGGTCTCATTGTCCGTGTCTGACGCAAGTTTGAGGACATTGTTCAGAGACCAAGAGACTTTTTGTGGCCGATCCAAAGGCCAAAGCCTAGCACATGCTTTTGGAATAGATGAGAAATAGGAATCCGCCAGGTTAATGTTAAACCCAACAAGGAAGATCTTCTTCAAAGCTGACTTGATGGTGGTTATAGTGCTAGCTGCCAGGCCCTTGTCAAATAGGAACCTAAAAAACGAGATGGCTAAATTCGGAGTCATACGAGTATGGTCTGAATTATTTAGGAAATCTGCTAATTTCTTAACAGCCGAATCATATTGACGAATTGTCGAGTCCCTTTTGTCCGCTTCGATGAAGAGAACGTTTTCCGGGTCAATGTTTGCGTCTTTATGAGCTGCAAACTTCATGAAGTCCACAAAGTTAGGGTTTTGACTATCCTTGAGGAATCTGACACAGTCTGTGTTTGGATTACTTGGGTCAGTTTGGGGAATGGAATCCGGAAGGGTCGGAGTTTCAACTCGAGGAGGAGAGGAAACCAATTGCTCTTTGGCCAGTGAGGTGCTACTAAGGCCACTGCCCCCCGGAAGGAGCGTAGTTTGTGCAATACTTTCATTAGAAGATTCACTGGTGGAAATAGGTAAATCTTCCTCCAATGGTTCCAATCCAGGGTTAATGCATCTATGGCATAAGCCTGAGGGTCCATGTTTGGTGTCACACAACACGGAAGTTTGTGATTCATCTGAGTTGCGAATAGATCTACCTGGAGGCCCGGAACCAGTCTGAGTATCCACCGGAATGAAATTATGTCCAGAGACCATTCTGATTCCAGTGGTTTTGTCCTGGATAGTGAGTCCGCTATCACATTCTGGACTCCCGCTAGGTGAGTTGCTGACAGGAACCAGTTCTTTTCTGTTGCCAAGGCGAAGATAGTGACCAGGATCTGATTCAGGTTGGGCGACTTGGATCCTCCTCTGTTGATGCAGTGTACTACGGCTGTGCTGTATGACATTACTCTGATGTGAGTCGACCTCGGAGGAGAGAGTCTCTTCAGGGTCAAGAACACTGCCATGGCTTCGAGAACATTGATATGGAAGTGTTTCATGGCGGGTGACCAAGAGCCCTGAAACATCTGATGTTCGTAGTAACCCCCCCATCCACTCAGAGACGCGTCTGTATGAATTGTCACTTGTGGGGGTGGGAATTGAAGAGGAACCGATTTGGAGAGGTTCTTCGGTTCGGACCATGGCTGTAGTCTCATTTTCAAGACAGAGGGGATCTTCGAGACCTTGTCTCTTAAAGGTACTGTGGCTCTCTTTCTCCAAACTCGATTGATGTCTTTGAGTTTGGCTTTCAATAGTCGATCTGTTACTGAAGCGAATTGAAGAAGGCCGAGGATTCTTTCTAAGGCTTTTCTGGACACCTGTTTGTGTTTGAGAAAATTCTTGATCTTGGAAGCTATTTCTCTTACCTTTTTGGGAGGTAGAGATAGCTTGTGCTGTGCAAGGTCCCACTGTATGCCTAACCATTCGAAGTGGTCTGATGGTAGTAGGCGGGATTTTCGGAGATTGACCCGAAATCCCAGGTTGGCGAGAAAACGAAGTACTTTCTTCGTAGCTCTGTTGCATTCCAGGGCCGACCGAGCCCAAATGAGCCAATCGTCCAGATAAGCTACAATCTGAATCCCTTCGTTCCTGAGTTGTTCTAACACTGTCTCTCCCAGTTTCGTGAATATCCTGGGTGCAATGTTGAGGCCGAAGGGCATGACTTTGAACGCAAAGGCTCTCCTGCCTAGATGGAACCCTAGGTAAGGAGAGAAGTTTCGAGCTATTGGTATGTGATAATAGGCGTCGGTAAGATCGATAGAGGTGGTGACGGCCCCACGGGGAAGTAAGGTCCGTACCTGAGAGATGGTCAACATCCGGAACCTGTCGCAGAGGATGTAAGAATTTAGCTTTGACAAGTCCAGGACCACTCTCAATGCCGACGAGCCTTTCTTCGGAACTGTGAACAGGCGGCCTTGGAACTTCAGCGATCGAACCCGTTTGATTGCTTTTTTCTTTAGTAACTCTGTGGTGTACTCTCTCAGAATGGTAGTGGGTTTCTGGAAGAAGGCCACTGGTGGAGGAGGAGAACTGACAGTTTACTTGTGAACCTAAGTTCGGGAGAGAAGAGGCGAGGCCTTTCAGACCCACTGGTTTTGCTATGACACACCCCTGGCTCCTCCCCCCGACAGCTGTAAGCAGGCACAAACCACGCCCATCGGGGCGGAGCAACCAGAGACATGTGAGTTGACAGGAACCAACCCGCCATATTTGAAGTTGCAAGTTGCTATGAAGTATATCTGTACTTACCATTCCATTTTCCTGTTGTGAGATTTATTTGAGATTGCAAATTACTACAAGTAGTAACTCAAAGTTCCAATTGTGAATTTTAACATTTTCCATTCCTCTTTATATTCTAAGATGATATAATGTGACAGTAGTTCACCTTCCCTTTCCAAGATATTCCTATCTTGTTACCTAAAAGTTGCCTTTCCTCTAAGTGCAAGGATAAGAGTCTAAATATATCTTAAAGAAATTATGAATAATTGAAAAAATGTTATGGTTGGCCTTCAGAAACATGAAAGCTGTTGACTTTGTATGTAATTACTTTAAAAATCCTTTTTTTAAATATTTAACTTAGCCGGTGAATATATAATAGCTGCTACTCAGCGGCTCGACAGAAAACACACTCAAAAACTCGCGAGCGATCGCTATGAAGGTTGCGGGTGTGACCACCAGCGCCAACTATCGGCCAGATACCACTCTTGCATGTAAACAAACCCTTCAATTCTTCTCTGTCGACCTTGACGACAAGACGTATCATTACTCGCTATAGAACCTGGAGTTTTCTCAACATATTTGGTGAAGTACTTCATTTTGGTTTGAGCTTTCGCAGTGCAGGTGTTTTATCTTCAACTTAAATCTTGAACTCGTTTTTGGATAGATTTAATTTTTGATGACTATGGATTGTTTTTTGGACTTTCCTTGACTTTTAAATGGCCGACCCTTCCCTTAGTACGGAAGTGTGTTTAGGCTTTTAGCAATTATCTTATCACGTTATAAATTAATTATAGATTTTCCTCTATATATTTTATATCTCACCCGCCTTTATTAGGCCTCTTCGATTAGCTTTCCATTTATAATAAACATCAAGATAAATTTTAATGATTTGTTTATATGCGACCTTTCCTGAGAGTAGGCGGTCCTAACTTGGAAACCGAAGTTAAACAACGTTGAGCCCTTTCAATCGTAAATAAATTTTACAGAGCTAATGATTTAAAACTTATTAAATGAATATTTTTTAGTAGATATTTTATGAAAGATTTTCTTTGAATAGTCTTCGTACTGTTTCAAAGATGAACTAACGTTTAGTTTATTTATGCTACGCAGTTTGCGCTCTATCGTTACGATAGAGAGAGAGAGTATCACGGTTTCACTTTGCAGAAAGAGTAAATCGATTCTGACGTTTTGTTCATTCTTCTTTTAAAGCTTAAATGTTTTAAATTCTATTTTAAAGGAACTTTTTAATTGAAAAACCTTTCAGTTTTTTCCTTTGGTCAAATATCCTGTTTTTTGACGAAACATAAGTGGGCTCTTCTCTTCGGTGCGAAATCAAGAGAGAGAGAGAGAGAGAGAGAGATAGATAGAGACGGAGAGAGAGAGAGGAGAGAGAACGTTCCGATCTTTATCTCGTCCCAAGCGAGTAACGTTGTTCTCGAGTTACTCTCGTCCCTAGTCTCTGTACGGGGAGAAAGGATAAAACGTTTTTAGTTTTTATTCTCGTCCCAAGGCACTGTACGGTGAGAGATTGAAAACGTAGTTTTGAATGAACTAGTGTTTAGTCTCTTCCCCAGCCACTGATCTTTTTATCTTAAAATATGTTTACTGTTTTTTGCTGGTATTAATGTGCTTACATTATACGACTGATTTCACAATTATAACCTTTTGATGAGGGTAGAATTGCGTGCTTCAGGTGGAAATCAGTTTTATTCACTCCTAATGTGAATTGTTAAAAAATTCGATTTCAGTGAAATAAGTGCAAAACAGAAAATCGTAGTGATAAAGTGATATTGCGCAAAGTGTTATCAGTGTTGCGACCGAGGGTTCGTCTGTTCGTGCCTGTCGTTCGCCTAGTCCGGGACCTCTTGCAAGCTCCCAAGCCCAGGGGAGAAGTAATGTCGTACGACTTATGGGTTCGAGAGGCCTTGATTAGCGAACAGACGTTCCCTCTATGGTATCAGGCGTATCTCACCAAGATCACCCCTACCATAAGGCGAGAGAGACAATTTTCTCCTCGTCATCCGAAGGCTCTTCGCATAAGAAACCGTGGAACAAGGTTTCGAGGCCCTTTAAGCGAAAGTCAGTCCTTTCAGGACAGGTCCAGCGTCCTGGTTTTAACTATTAGGACAGCTCTGACCCTATGCAGTCATCGGAAGACTGCTCGCCGCCTAAACAAAAGCGTAACACAGACTCCGAGAGTCTTTTTGTAGGCAAGGTTTTGCAGTCACAGACGTTACCCTCGTCTCTTACCGCAACCATTCCCGTTGATCCTAAATGGGTTGTACGGCAAGACATGCAGAATAAGCTTGCCTCTCTTATGAAAGACTATTCTGCCGTTAAGGTTCACGTTGATCCTAGCCGTTTATCTCATCGAGATCCTGGCCTTCAGCCGCCCAAACGAACCTTTGTGCGTCCTGTTGACGTTGGCGTAGCTAAGTCACGTCAGTCACGATATGTAGAGCCTCACTCGATGCGGTCACGTGTTGATTTTCAGCCGCATTTGGACGTTAGGCCGCTTCCTAATGCTCCTGTTGACGTTCAGGACGTTCGCCAGCCAGCGGAGTTGACTTGTTTTGACGCTGTGCGTCAACTACCGCAGTCTAGAGTTGTTTTGACTGCTCAGACTAGGCAGTCAAAACAGTCTCGAGTGGACGCCGAGCGTCCTCCCGCACCTGTTGTTGTTGACAGTTCACAGACTGTTAAGCAGTTACATGACGTTGCGTCCTGGTCCACTACTAATGCACCAGTGCGTGTGGACTCTGCTTGTAAAGCATTGCCACCACGGTAGGTCTCTCCCTTGCTTGAGACTCGGCTATTGTCGGACAAGGTTCCTTCAGATAAGGAAGTTGCTGTTCCCCCTCCTACTGATATTCCCTTGAGGACTCTGTCAGGCGGAGAGGAGCCTAAAGCTGCTTAGCCCTCTATGGACTTTAAATAAATCATGCTGATTTTTAAGGATCTTTGTCCGGATCTTTTTGTAACTGCTGCTCCTCGTTCGCCTAAACGTCAGAGTTTACACTAGGCCTAGCTACTTCGAAGCCGTTGTTTTATAAGCTAGTGCTCTCTCGCTCTTCTAAGAGAGCTTTACGTTTGCTAGGCGACTGGTTTATCACCAGGAGGAGTTTGGGGGAGACAGCCTTTGCTTTCCCTACTTTTAAGCTGGCTTATAGAGCGAGAGTCTGATATGACACGAGAGAAGTTCTCGGCTTGGGAGTTCTGCCTCTGCCCAGATAGACTTCTCAAACCTCATAGACTCTCCCTGGCGCCTGGCCATGAGACGCTCCAAGATTTTACAGGTCGACTTCAGAGCTATTTTCGAGTGTTTGAAGTTTTGCTGTACAATTATGTCATGCATAAACAAGGCTTTCAGGGATAGCTCCAATGATCTGACAGCCATGTTCTCTGCAGGAACAAGTCCCTCAGGGATGGCTCCAATGATCTGGCAGCCATGTTCACTGCAGGAGTACGTAAGAGGCAAGTGCGCTCAATGTGTTCTTTGTCAAGACAAACTTCACGATGAAGTCTACCAGGCTGTCTTGACAGCATTTATGGAAGGCGACTGGATGGTCTCTCTCGACCTTCAGGAGGCATACTTCCACATTCCTATACACCCGGATTCCCAACCGTTTCTGAGGTTTGTTTACAGGAATGTGGGGTACCAGTTTCGCCATCTATCGGGGATCCGAGCCTCCCTGTACTTGGACGACTGGCTTCTCAGAGCATCGTCCAGTCTTCGCTGTCTGCAGGATCTACATTGGACGTTGAGTCTGGCCAGGGAGTTGGGACTTTTGGTCAACCTAAAAGTCCCTACTGATCCCATCCCAGATTATTCTATATTTGGGGATGGAGATTCGCAGTCCAGTTTTTTTCGGGCTTTTCCGTCTGCCACCGAATAGAACAAGCCCTGCTCGAAGTCCAACTAATGCTGAAAAGAAAACGTTTGTTCAGTCAGGAGTTGGAACAGTCTCGTAGGGACTCTCTCATCCCTGGAGCAGTTTGTCTCACTAGGGAGACTACACCTTCTGCCTCTCCGGTTCCATCTAGCCTCTCACTGGAACTAGGACAAGACGTTAGAGACGGTATCATTCCCAGTCTCCGAACCAGTAAAGGCATGCCTGAAATGGTGGGACAGCAATATCAGTCTAAGAGAGGGACTATCCCTAGCAGTCAAGAACCCAAACCACGTGTTGTTCTCAGACGCGTCGGATTTGGGTTGGTGTGCGACCCTGGATGGTCGGGAATGCTCGGGTCTGTGGACCTCAAGTCAGAAGAGCATGCACATCAACGGCAAGGAGCTATTAGCAGTCCACTTGGCCTTGATGATATTCGAAAGCTTCTTCGAAACTAAGTGGTAGAGGTCAACTCAGACAACACCACAACTTTGGCGTACATCTCCAAGCAAGGAGGCACACACTCCTTCACGCTGCTCTAGATCGCAAGGGACCTTCTCTTATGGTCAAGAAATCGAGGCATCTCCCTGTTGACGAGATTCATCCAGGGGGACTTGAACGTCTTGGCAGACTGTCTCAGTCGGAGGGGTCAGGTGATACCCACGGAATGGACCCTCCACAAGGACGTGGGCAAGAGTCTTTGGGCTACTTGGGGTCAACCCACCATAGACCTCTTTGCCTCCTCGTTGACCAAAAGGTTACCAATCTATTGCTCTCCAGTCCTAGATACAGAAGCAATCCACATAGACGCGTTTCTACTGGATTGGTCTCTTCTGGACTTATATGCATTCCCACCATTCAAGATAGTCAACAAGGTACTGCAGAAGTTCGCCTCTCATGAAGGGACAAGGTTGACGTTGGTTGCTACCCTCTGGCCCGCGAGAGAGTGGTTCACCGAGGTACTTCAATGGCTGGTAGACTTTCCAAGAAGTCTTCCTCTAAGGGTAGATCTGTTACGTCAGCCCCACGTAAAGAATGTCCATCAAAGCCTCCCCGCTCTTCGTCTGACTTCCTTCAGACTATCGAAAGACTCTCAAGAGCTCGAGGCTTTTCGAAGGAGGCAGCCAGTGCGATTGCAAGAGCGAGGAGAGCTTCTACCATTAGAGTATACCAGTCGAAGTGGGAAGTCTTTTGAGACTGGTGCAAGTCAGCATCTGTGTCCTCGTCCAGTACCTCTGTAGCCCAAATCGCAGATTTTCTTTTACATCTGAGAAAGGTTCGCTCCCTTTTCAGCTCCCACGATTAAGGGCTACAGGAGCATGTTGGCTTCGGTCTTTCGACATAGAGGCTTAGATCTTTCCAACAATAAAGATCTCCAAGATCTCCTTAAGTCTTTCGAGACCTGTAAGGAACGTCGTTTGGCAACTCCTGGATGGAACTTAGACGTGGTCATAAGGTTCCTCATGTCAGACAGGTTTGAGCCATTACATTCAGCCTCCCTAAAGGATCTCACCCTCAAGACACTTTTCCTAGTGTGCCTGGCTTTGGCTAAAAGGGTCAGTGAACTTCATGCCTTCAGTAAGAACATCGGTTTTTTCTACAGAAAAAGCCACTTGTTCACTTCAACTTGGTTTCCTGGCCAAAAAAAAAATGAACTGCCTTCTTGTCCTTGGCCTAAATCTTTTGATATTCCTTGCTTATCAGAGATCGTAGGCAACGAACTGGAAAGAGTATTATGTCCTGTTAGAGCTCTTAAGTTCTATTTAGCTCGTACTAAGTCATTACGAGGTAAATCTGAGGCATTATGGTGCTCAGTTAAGAAACCATCATTGCCAATGTCAAAGAATGCTTTGTCATATTTTATCAGATTTTTTAATACGAGAAGCTCATTCTCACTTGAATGAGAAAGACCGATGGTTGCTTAAGGTTAAGACGCACGAAGTTAGAACTATAGCAACCTCCGTGGCCTTCAAGCAAAATAAATCTCTGCAAAGTATTATGGACTCGACTTTTTGGAGAAGCAAGTCAGTGTTCGCGTCATTTTACTTAAAAGATGTCCAGACTCTTTACGAGGACTGCTACACACTGGGTCCATTCGTTGCAGCGAGTGCAGTAGTGGGTGAGGGTTCTACCACTACATTACCCTAATTCCAATATCCTTTTTAATCTGTCTCTTGAAATGTTTTTTAATATTGTTTTTTGGGATGTACGGAAGGCTAAGAAGCCTTTCGCATCCTTGTTGATTTGGCGGGTGGTCAAAGTCATTTCTTGAGAGCGCCCAGATTAGGGGTTTGATGAGGTCCTGTTAGTATGGGTTGCAACCCTTTATACTTCAGCTCCTGGGAGTCTTTCAGCATCCTAAGAGGATCGCTGGGCTTCGTGAGGAAGACAGACTTACAAGGCAGAGTAATCGTCTAAGTCAACTTCCTTACCAGGTACCTATATATTTTGATTTTGTTATATTGATAACTGTCAAAAACTCTTAGCTTATACGCTGTAAACTTAATTAACTCTGGTCTCTACCCACCGCCTTGGGTGTGAATCAGCTATTATATATTCACCGGCTAAGTTAAATATTTAAAAATGATATTTTAATTATAAAATAAATTTTTGAATATACTTACCCGGTGAATATATAAATTAAAGGCCCTCCCTTCCTCCCCAATAGAGACGCAGCGGGACGAGAAGAATTGAAGGGTTTGTTTACATGCAAGAGTGGTATCTGGCCGATAGTTGGCGCTGGTGGTCACACCCGCAACCTTCATAGCGATCGCTCGCGAGTTTTTGAGTGTGTTTTCTGTCGAGCCGCTGAGTAGCAGCTATTATATATTCACCGGGTAAGTATATTCAAAAATTTATTTTATAATTAAAATATCATATTTCCTCCAGAATGGTCTCCTCGGTTACGGGGGAAGGGTCGGAGGGTGAACCAGACCCTGGGTCTGAAAGGCCTCGCCTCTTCTCTCCCGAACTTAGGTTCACAAGTAAACTGTCAGTTCTAGAGAGAGAGAGGCTTCAGCCTTTCAGACCCACTGGTTTTGCTCACCCGATACTTCAGGGGGATGAAGATGAAGTCCTGCAACGACTGCATCGAACACTCCCTGTAGACCGAGGAGAGCATAAAATGACCCAAATACAGAGTTGCTTTTCCAATTTATTCTAGTCATTATCTCTTGCAGTGTAATTCCATTATACATCATCCTTGAAGCTGCTTGACCTCTGATAGAGTGGAAATTGGTGGAGTGTTTTCTGGCATTGGGATCAGCTCTGAAAATACATAGCTGCCTCATCTTTGGAAGGGACATGATCTTGAAGTTTTCATCCAGCCAAATATGGTATTTCCTATCTATGTTTCTTTCTGCACAGATTTTATTTGTGTACTCAAGATAAAAGTTTAATTGTCTAACTGGACAAATTTTTGGCTTGGTAGGGTGACACCTAAAGCTGAATTCAATAGGAGTGTAATTGTTTCTCTGATTCTTGGCCATGAAGGAAGGGTGGTTCCTTAACACGATGGTTTTTGGCGTGAAAGTGCTCCTAGAGATACATAGATGATTAAATTGGTTAGCTCTCAATGGGCAAGCCAAAGCTACGAGGAATAAGGTCTTCTGAATCATGAGCAGCATAGAATCATCTCTTGTAGTGTTGAGGAAGGAAACCACTTTATCAAGATCCCAGCCTGGAAATTGATGAGAATTGCTGGGTCTTCTTCTATTTACTCCATCAAGCATAGCTTTAATGTACTTGTCTTCTGCTAGACAATAATTGGGAAAGTATCCCTTCAAAACCGGTCCAAGAGCAGCTCGGTATCCTTTTAGTGTGTTGTATGCTAGGCCCTTGTCTATTAATTCGTTAAAATAGAGTAGCACTGATAAAAGGGGGAACTTGTTGTTACCTCCATATTTATTGTGTATGAACTCTTTAAAGCTGCTGAAGAGATTTTGGTACTTGGCCATGGAACTGTCTCGTAAATTGGAAGTAATTTTGTTGCATATCTCTGGAGGAAATATAGAAGGTAGTTGATCTTTTATATTCTGAAGGCGATCAAATTTAAGTGGTGTTGCGCTAAGGGTAAGGTACAGTCCATATGAAGTATCTGGCAGCCTTCTGCTTTGACTTTGTACTTCCGGTATTCCTTGGAGACTGTCTTGACAAGGGGAATCCATGGTTCCGTTTCCTGGGAAACAGTGCAGAAGAGCATATTGTTATTACATTCGTTATATATCTTAAAAGCAACTTTATGCAGTAAGAAGCCTGGGGGAAAAGCATAAAGAGGAGAAGAACCTTCCCAGCTAATGTGAAGAGCATTATTACTGATTGCTTTTGTGTTGGGTACGGAAGAACAAAATCTTTTACATTTAGAATTAAAGCCATTGGTGAAAAGGTCTATTTCAGGAGAGAAATTCATATCTGTGCAAATTAAATTGAATAGATTGTCGTCAAGAGTGGCTTCTGGATGTATGGAACCAAAGTCTCTCGATAGGGAATCAGCCATCACATTGCATTTCCCTTTAATCCATTTAGTTTGAATGTCTATGTTGTATTTTCCTTTGATGTTTAGTAACACTTTGATGGCCTCCTGGGCCGATTTGTTCCTAATGCTACCATGTTTTTTGATCCAGCAGTTTGTTACTTGTGAATCTATGTGAATTAGTACTACTTTGTTTCTTAGTTTGTCTCTGAAGTGTTTTATACAGTACTGTAGATGCATGCAAGTAATTCTCTAATGTTAATGTGCAGAGCATTCTCATTTTGTAGCCATGTATTATTAGTTGAGAGTATGCCATGTTCTCCTACTAATGCTCCACCCCAGCCAAAGTTGGATGCATCTGTGAATAGTTCTAGATCTACTTGATTATTAGGAATGTTTATATCACTATACATGTTAGTCTGTTTCCATTCTCCTAGAAAGGATTTGAAAGAAGGAGGAATGATTCTATATCCTTTAGCAAAATATCTATGAAATCTGTGAAGGAATTTAAGATGGTATCTACCGTAAAAGGTGTAGTAGGAACAGAAGTTAAGTGATCCTATCAATCTTTGATATAATTTGAGGTCAGATCTGTTCAAGTTTGATACTGTATTGGCAAAAGGTGTAGTAGGAACAGAAGTTAAGTGATCCTATCAATCTTTGATATAATTTGAGGTCAGATCTGTTCAAGTTTGATACTGTATTGGCAAGTCTGATACATTTATCAATATTTTCCTGCATTGGTCTCATTGTTTTGTTTTCCAAGTTATAATGAACTCCCAAGAACTCTTATCTTTTGCACTGGATGAATGACAGACTTTTTAATAGATATTTGCCAGCCCAGCTCTGTGAGCACTTCAATGACTATTTGGGTGTGAGCCTCGCATTTGTGAAAGTAATCTGCTAATATGAGTATATCATCTAAGTAGTTAAAGATGAGAATATTATATTCCTTCCTAATGTATTTAACTACTGTGTACATTAGTTTGGAAAAGATGTAGGGAGCTGTCTTTAACCCGAAGGGAACAACCGTCCATTTGAATTTGCGCTTTCCTAATTTGAACGTTAAGAATCTTTGAGCACTTGAATGAAGGGGGACGTGCCAATAAGCGTCCTTTAAATCAAGTCTACATGCTCAGTTGTTTAAATGCAAATAAGGGAATAAAGTTTTAGGTTTCAGCATGGAGAAAGAAGGTTTTTTGATCATAGTATTAAGGCATTTCATATCGAAGATTAGGCGAATGCTCCCATCGGGTTTAAGCTTGTAAAATATGTGGTTAGAGTAGTAGAAAGAATTCCTGTTAATTTGTTCTATTACCCCTAGGTCTAGTAATCTGTTACATTCTCTCTCTAGTGTTATTCTCTTGCTAGAAGGATAATATCTATCAACCCCTAATCTTTTCAAAGTCTTTTGAGCCTTATTTTTATTGATAAATGGGAGTCTCACACCCTTACTGATCAAGTTGCATGCAAAAGAAGAATTTGGGAGTTTTTGCCAATTTTTTAATTTATTTGTCAATGACCTACCTATCCCACTTACTGGAGGGGCGTGAGAGGTTTCCTTGGAGCTGGAGGCTTCTGAAGGGAAATTTAACTCTTCCAATATCATTGAATTGTTAGTGGGTACATTTGCCAAATTTTTATCTTTACTGTGTAGCTCCAGGTTATTTTCATCTTGGTCCGAGCAGGGCTCGATGGTATTAAGAATTAAAGAATTATTAGTTTTGTTTCTTATCTTTGACGTCTGAATTAATTGCTGTCTGTCCCCCTGTACTCCTTCCCCCTCTTCGGCCACCTCTCTTGATACCTCGCCTGTAGGGATTGAACCTATTCCTGAACCCAAAGCTTCCCCTGAAACCTCTGTAAGAGTTGAATTTCCCTCTGGGGTAGCCCTGATGCTTGCCAAAGTTGAACCTTCCACCTCTAGGGAAAATGTCCCCTCCTCTAGGAAGGGGACAGCCTCGAAAGCATGAAGCAATAGCTTTCCTATGGTCATCTGATAAGACCCATATATCATTAGTTTCAGCTTTAATAATAGCATCTCTGGTATCTAAATTGAGGTTCCTGGGTACAGTTCTACTTCTGAATGAGCGGATTAAACTTTTGATTAGATCAGTGTGTTTCCTGAAAGGCCCAATTATCACTTTAGTAATGAAATAAATATCGTTAATCTTAGAGGGGTAAGCTAATTGCGCCAGAGCTGCATGCCCTTGAAAAGAAGATATAGCCATTTTAATGTTTTCAATATCAAAGTGAAATTTCTTGAAATCTTCATTGAACAACCTTCCACTTGGCCAAAAGTTCAACTTTGGCAAATTTATCAATTTGAAAAGGTCTGCAAGTTCTTTATTATGATTACAAACAAAGAATTGATCATGAGAGTTCTTGTCTCCTTCACTTAATGTTAATGCAATTAGGGAGTCATTTAATTGTATTTTCCCATCTCTATGAATGGAGGGCACAACATTGAAATTGTTAGATATATAAGTAGGAATAGGTTTGTTAAAAGTAAGTGGGTTAAATTCTTCATAGTCACTACTATCTTCATTATAAGTAGTAAATAATTCTTCATTTGCATTCTCAGGTAAATCTACTTTACGGCGAGGGCGCTTGGGAGGAGGAGTATTGTCATTCCTTTTTGCAGTCGAACCACCTCTGCAATAGGAATGAAAATCTAGACTCAAATTTGATAATAAAAGTTTAACTGATGTCTATAACATGGCTCATGAATTTACGAATCAGGTTGGACAGCAGCAGACCTAGAAGGCTGAAGCCAGGCAATCGGGTTCTAGGCTCAAATGGCCTTCATCGGTTAATTCAGGTCAATCGGCATCCTCTCCCTAATATCCCATGCTTAAACTATATAGCCTCTACAGTAATAATCTTATATTATTTATATAGCCGACCTGTCAGAAATTCTTAAGACGCAGTTCCTCATGGTAAGGGGTAAACCATTATATCGAAAGGAAACGAGTGTGATATAAAATTCTACCCATTAGCTGAGGTAGGCGCAATTATACCGCCTTTGACAGGAACCCCTCCAGTTAAATGTCGACGATAGGATCTCGGTGGGATAGGCGTAAGCAGCGGCTAATAGGTAGCCTAGATTGACGTAGTATATTAAACTTAAAATAAGAAAAAGTTAGGCTAGTTAGGCTACTCAACTCTTTGGAACGAAAGGCAAACCTAGTTAACACCTCACCTTACTGCATAAATTACCTTTGGCACATAAGTATTTAGCCCTAATAATGTTTAGGCTCACTTTACACATAGTTTAGGATTATATGATAATGTACTTCGGTCTCGAAATTTATCTATTTTCAAACTTTTACGATTATCACTACCGCACGGTCCGTACCGGCTCATTGTTTACCTTTTACTGCCATGCTCGTGACGTCATCAGTCTATATCCGCTGCTATCCAAGACGTTTTTATATAAAAACAGAATATTAAACCTTACCCTTTCTCCACTAGTTTCATTAATGTTTGATTCTGTAATAATAACAATTGAAGAATTTCACTGTTGGAAGGTTCCTGGCTGGTTACTTCCGTTTTGGGACATCTCTTCTTTTTGGGTTATGCCGGTAGAATATGGTCATCATCGTTAGTTTCGCTAAGATTATGCACATCTGCTGATACTACGACTTTTTTGGACATTTTAATTGGTTGATTAAGGCGTTGTCCCTCGTAACAATAATTAGGGGAGGGTTGTAGTAATGGTGAGGTGTAACAGGTGTTACCTGTGTCCTGTCAACTTCAAATATGGCGGGTTGGTTCCTGTCAACTCACATGTCTCTGGTTGCTCCGCCCCGATGGGCGTGGGTTGTGCCCGCTTACAGCTGTCGGGGGGAGGAGCCAGGGGTGTGTCATAGCAAAACCAGTGGGTCTGAAAGGCTGAAGCCTCTCTCTCTCTAGAACCTTGTGACCATTTCCACCCCAAGCCTTTGGAGACTATGCTGTGAGCCCACGGACTGAAGGTCCAATGTTCTCGAAAGTGGTAAAGTCTCCCCCCTACCGGGACTATATCATTGCGAGGGAGTGAATCTAGGTCCATTCTCTCC
Source organism: Palaemon carinicauda (assembly GCF_036898095.1). Taxonomy (NCBI): domain Eukaryota; kingdom Metazoa; phylum Arthropoda; class Malacostraca; order Decapoda; family Palaemonidae; genus Palaemon; species Palaemon carinicauda. The sequence continues at coordinate 50,955,672 of NC_090746.1, forward strand.
TCGAGAACCCCTTGTCCTAGGTCCGCCTCGTTGACGGAACTGTCCTCTACCCCTGTAGCTACCTCTCTGGTGTCCACGAAAGGGACCTGAGGGTTCGTAGCTAGGGTTGTATGCGGGTGAGGGCATCCAAACGGGGTTGGGTTGGGTACCTGGGGGAGCCGTGAGGTAGACCACCTGTTGAGGGTGCTTCGGTTGTAGAGTCGACGAAGCAGCGGGAGACTGTGAAGACGAGTGGGTAACAGACGATTGATGGTAGTGACCTCGGCTCGTCTTGTAAGGGGCAAACCTCTGTTTCTTCCTGAAGAAGGTTTGCTTTTGAACTTCAACCCTCCTTTTGGCAGTGAGGCCCCACCTCGCTTGCAAATTTTGGTTTGCTCTCGCAGCGTCTTGTAGAACCTTGTTCACCTCCTCCTGAGGAAAAAGGTTCTTACCCCAGCAGGGGGAAGCTATCAGTCTGTTCGGTTCATGCCTGATTGAGGCCTCAGATAGAACGTGTTTCCTGCAACTAACCCGAGCCGAACAAAACTCGTGTAGGTCGGTTTGTAAGGACAGAGACAGGTTCTTTGTGAATACCCGGAACAAGGTCTCAGTCGGATAAAGCGAGGCTAGAGACTCCACGGAGGTAATGGAGTGGAGAGACCTAGCTAACCTATTCCGTGCCTCAAACTCAGTCTTGAGAAGATTTTCCGGTAATTTGGGAAGCTTCTCGGAAAACAAATTAGAGGCGCAGTCTGGGTCTAACTTCCCTACTGTGAAAGTAGAGGGGGCATCATCCCAGATAGTAACGGTACTCAGGATGAGCATGGAGGTGGGGTCCTTCTCTTTAAGAGCCGGCATGGCAGAACCTTCTTTGATAGCTTGAAAAGTAAGACCTGCCACTTTATCTGTAATAGGCAAGGTAATAGCTGGAGAAGCTGTAAATATGGTGTAGGCTCCTTTGTGTGGGGTGAGCTTGGAATTAGTGCACCCCCAGTCCGACAACGTCCTGGCCCAGAGAGCTTGGGCCTGCTCTTTAGGAAATATTACCGTTTCCTTCGGTACCTTGTCTAACCTAACCAAGGCATGTTCTTTCAATCGGATGAAGCCGTTGAATGGGAATTCTAGTCCCGGAGGGTAAAATTCTAGGTCCTCTAGAGGGCGGGTGCCTATGCCCTCCAGAGTTATGACACCATCTATATATGGAGCATGTAAGGCAAACCTCCAAGGGTTGTTTTTATCGAAGGGGGGTAACTTTGATGCGTCTGGGACTGAAGGAGGAGGCATCTGAGTTCCGGAACGGATCAGATTCGCCACCATATCTTTGAGCTCCGTCATAGCTCCTTGGTCTGTCCTAGAATGTTGTTGTAGTTGCTGTTGTATCTGCTCTTTCACAATATCCCTGACCATGGTGGCGGATAAGGCGGGCTCCCGAGCCCGATCCGCTGACGAAGCCCTGGACTTAGCGGACTTCGTCTTTTTAGGAGTTACGGTTTTAGGTACAGTAATATAAACATCAGGATCCTTTGAGGGTCCCGGGACCGGTGACACTGATAATGGCAAAGCTGAAGGCTTAAAGGTACATAGTGGCTTCACCTTGGGTCGTACAGGAACGGAGGGACCTCGAGGAGAAGCCGTAGGTTTATCAAAGCCGTGAAAGGAAGCAGTAGAGGAAGGAGTGCGGGGTGAAAGGGGGTCCACCAACTCATCACCACCTACCTGCTCATCCATAGGTTCGTCGTCCAGATCTAGAAAGGACGCGTCCTCCATCAATAAAACCTCTTCCTCCGTTAGAATGGTTGCTCTAACCGCCTCAATTAACGGGGCCGCTGTCTCCGGTGGAACTGCTGCAGTAGTAGAGCCTGGGAATAGGCGAGAAGCCATGTCTCCATCAAGGAGATAGGGTGCGCCAGACGGCGCATTCCTCCCAAAACCTGACACCCAAGGACGGAGAGTAGCTCTTGCCTCCCGGAGAGATTCATCATCAGCCTGAAAGAGGAGAGGGGATTAATGATGAAGCAATAATCGATGTAAATATATAAAGACCAATTAATTCCTCGCAAAGGATATTAACAGGAACAAACTAGAACCAACTTACCTCCTCGCTCAGGAGTAGGGATGACAGCTCATAGCAGAGCATGCATGACTCCGGGAACCATACCATGTAGGGGGCTTGTCCCGGTTCCCGAGAGAAGGCTATGGCGCAATGTGCATGGGACCGGCATAGATCATGGCCAATGGGATCAGTAAAGGCAGCGGAGCAGCCCTTGGCAGCTCAGCGGACTTTCTGTAAAAGAAAGAAGACATAAGTCTGGATGTTCCTTGAGATTCTGGTCAGTGACATATGAATCCACAGAAAATAATTAATTTTAATTATGTGTGAGTAAAATATTAGCTAACAAATTAATATATTAAGAAAATATATTAATAACCAGTAACCACGTAACATGAAACTATAAACTTCATCGGTATCAAATTGTTAACTCCGGTTCTGATCGTCTGATTGATCTCTGTTTGTACCGGAGCTCCGGTGACAAAGGCCCGTCATCGTGATACCATGACCCTCAGCGGTACGATAACATTAACCTCAATGCTGAATGTCTGTGTTATCTCCAGTGAAGCCGGAGATTCGATGAAAAAAGGGACCGTAATAATGTAATTGTGATCAATCATGACAAAGGTTCGTGTGCAAAAGGCCGCAGCCGGAGTCTGAGTGCCGGATTTCACCGTTGCACTCCAAATATCTGACTAGTTCTCACCCAATGAGTATCCATTATAGCGGAGTATAACTCAAGGCGGAGCTAAGGGTGTCGGCATAAAGCGACCCCAACTAATGACTCATACACTAACGTAACCTATTAATAGTGCTAGCTATATTAACAGTAACCACATCAATAAAACTTGAATACCATTAAACGTAATATCATCAACTCGGAGAATAAGAGGAGGCAGGAATAACTCGTGATCGTATAAAACGGAAAACGGAAAATCCACCTCCCTTACTCGAGCTTAATAAAGAAAACGAAAGAAGGGGTAACCCGTAACTGTAGAAACAGAAAACGAGCTCTCTATGCTCACGCTCTCAAGGTTACATAATAAAAAACCAACATCACACAATAATATGATAAGAAAAATAATAAAATTGATAGCTTTTTTCTTAGTAACTGTAATAACCAAGAACGAAGAATAACGACAACGTAACAAATAAACTTAAAGATATAGTCTAAAACGAGCACCTTCCTGAGGCGTGTACATAACTATAACAAAGACTAAATCGCTATTCTTCGTAGGCCCAAATTGAACTTGCTAGCAAATAAATACCATAGTAAAAACTAATAATAAATAATGATAATAAAATTGGTCATAAAACGTAAGTGATATAACCTAGATGACAGAGTACCAGATGGGCAATATTAACTTGAAAAATTACCGAAGCGAACAAAACCCAAAATGGCTGCCGATACCGAGGCAGGCCAATCGCTTCCAAAACTAAAACCCACAATACTGGAAAAAGAACAAATGCCCGGTACTGAAATAAACTGTCAAAACAAACTATGGTACTTAACATTGGTAAAGGTGAAGTAGCAACGTCAGTCATGTTGAATTAACGACAATCACTTGCAAAAAACACTGAGCAAAACACTTATCAACTTAGCGGGCAAGTCCAAAACAGAAGGATGTCCTAGAGGGCGCGCGTGGTAGGTGTCGGGGGGGTAGTCCAACTGTGTTCTCTAGGGCCTGTCACGGCCCTCCCCATTGATGAAGGGATTATCTAAATGGAAGACAGCCTGTGAATAGTGGTTTTCACACGCCCTTGTTAAATACACGACACCCACAAGGTGATTGCGCGAGGGTTGTAACCTCTGCATTCCATGCTTTTATCTTTCTCTAGTATATTTGGAAGATTTATATTAGAAAAGTGTAAAGAAGGACCTTTTCACCGGCCGTCACAGGCCGCCCCAGAAAACGAATTTTGAGCGTAGCAAAAAATCTATTTTTGGGTTAGGTAGCCATGTCGTCCTGATGGAAGTTCCTTCAAAGGTAGCTTCCTAGGTATATTTGACTACAGTGATATATCCCAGAGAATTTACCAAAGGTATCCAGAATTCTAACTCCTGGAGCGAATATCCCTTAAAATTTTACGAAGGGATATCGCGTAATATCAGAGGACGTATTCTTGACACGTCACATGGCTATCTACACCCCCAATAGAGCTTTCACTACGAGGGGAAAGAGAGGCAAGAATAGGGTGAGTCGTTCCAGAGACATCGCTCTCGACGAGTCACTACTGTACCGCAAATAGTGCGCCTGTCCGCCACCCGAGCCGCCACCGTCATTCTTTGTAGCTTTGTAGGTGATGCAGATACAGTACTATAGGGAGGGATTCATTATCCTTTTGTCCCAAAAGAGGGTGGGTCCATCAGGACGACATGGCTACCTCACCCAAAAATAGATTTTTCGCTACGCTCAAAATCCGTTTTTTTTGGGCTCAGGCCATGTCGTCGTGATGGAAGTGTACCAGAGTATTAAACGGATTTTGAGCGAAGCGAAAAATCTATTTTTGGGTGAGATAGCCATGGCGTCCTGATGGAAGGTTCCTTTTTGGTAGCTTCCTTGGGTATATCACTACTAAATATTCCCAGAGAATTTAACCACAGGTTATCACAGAATTCTAACTTCTGGAGCGAGTATCCTAAAGGTTTCCCTTTCAAGACATCATATATCAACAGGGGACGCATGTATTAAAGCGCCACATAGCTATCTACACCCCAAACAGAGTTAACACTTCGGTGTGTAGGGGCGGAGAATAGCTGGGGATCCGTTCCACAGCTAATCTCGTTCGTGGCTACTTTTGGTTCTCGAGACGTAAACAAACGGGCGCCATTGCTAAATGACGTCACGTCCGTCCTCATCCTGAAGCCAGTTGCTTGCCGATCGCCATGATACAGCAGAGCAGGGTGGGACCTGAAAAACTGGACGAAGTAGCAGGGAGGGTCCATCAGGACACCATGGCTATCTCACCCAAAAATAGATTTTTCGCTTCGCTCAAAATCCGTTTTTTGGGCTCAAGCCATGGCGTCCTGATGGAAGAATACCAGAGACTCAATGTATTGTGGTAGATTTTCCCTTATTTGAGTAAGTGCCAAGGGCTTTGAACAGGGTAGCATAGTAATCTTAATAGAAGAACCGTAGGGAAGAGACCTTCCTGCCCCCCTGGCAGTGAAGTTCCCACGGGCCATGCCGAGATCAAAGTGGTTATCGAAGGGCTACTCACCTTGCTAGAAGAACCTGAAGAACTTGGAGACAAGACTGAATGGTTGGCATTCATATAGGAACATTCTCAAGGGCAGACAAGTGGTGGTTAGGCACTGTATGTTAATGGAGAATTGTCTGGTCTCTAAGGTATGAAGAGAGTAAGTATTCGTATTGGAATATTACATTGCACAGGTGAATATATAATAAGGGTTGAGACCTTAGTATCTTCATCAACCATGAGAGGAAGGGGATAATAAAACTATGACAGACATGTATTTCATAGTATAAGTAGGAGCGGATTGAGACGCACAAATAATAAAATTAAAATTTTATTTCACAATTGCAGAGAATATTAATGAATTGCAATATATGTAAAGTTAATTTACAACAAATTATAATGTACATAGTAATGAAAGACTTGCTCTTGAATCTGAAAGAGAATTTCAAATTTATTAGTAGGCACTCGTTCTCGAGGAACGTCAGTCTTTAAAATAAAACACATCATGCTCTAGGCATGGGGCACTCGTGTGACGACTATGACATTTCACCTGGGATAAGAACAGTTATATGAAAAGCACTAAGTGTTTTTGACATCACTACGTATCACTCGAGGGTCAACATAGGCACCCGAAGAGTTAGAGTCCCAAGTAACTCACTGTTCTATGCAGAGTTAGGTGCAGGTTTCATAACACTACCTGCGGCTACCACAAAATGTTTGACTTCGTGCACTTGTTTCGCATAATGTTTGAAGAAAACACGCGAGGATTTCCAGCCTGTGAAACTCTTAAGGTTTTCGAAATCCATACTCTGAAAGAAATTCAGAGACGATGCAACTTTTCTAGGATCGTGACCGGCGGGTGTACTGTCAGGATCCGCTCTGCGAATGAAGTAGGTGATTTTCGCTCTTAGTTGTTTCAGTGACAGGTCGCTGCCCGATGTTTCTCCTTTGAAGAGTTGGCCTCCACCAAAGTCCGAAGTTCTGCGAAGATAGACCTTGAGGCTCTCTACTGGGCATAAAGAGGCATCTTCTTTCAGGGGGCATATTCTCCAAGGGTTCCATCTTTTGGTGGGTAATTCGTTTTTGGCGAGAAACGTCGGATCCGGGAAGAGGGTAAGGTCTCCTGAGTCAGTAAACAGGATATGACCCTCTTCTCTTGATAATGCCACTATTTCGCTGACTCGGGCTCCTGAAGCAAGAACAAAAAGAAATATAACTTTCTGAGTCAGATCCTTGAGAGGGCATGAATCATTATCCAAGTTGGAGGCGAAATGGAGCACCTTGTCCAAAGACCAGGAGATCGGTTTTGGTGGGGGTGCTGGGCGTAGACGAGCGCATGCTTTCGGCAGTTTATTGAAGATGTCACTGGACAGATCAATCTGGAAGGCATACAGCAGTGGTCTAGTCAAGGCCGATTTGCAAGTAGAAATCGTGTTGGCTGCCAAGCCCTGTCCATGAAGGTGAATAAAGAAGGACATGCAGAAATCGATGGTGATTTCCGTAGGATTTTTTGCCTTGACGAATGAGACCCATTTTCTCCAAGATGATTCGTATTGCCGTCTTGTGGATTCGGTCTTGTAGTCCTCGAGGAAGTCTAGACTTTTCTTCGAGATCCCAAAACTTTTCTTCGCGGTTAGGGAGAGAAAATCATGAGATGAAGGTCCTTGATTTTCGATGATGAAGCGAAGACAGTCGACTTCTGTACTTGCTGGGAGAGAACTGGGCCCGGGAGAGGGATCAGCGTGGGCTGCAGCTCCAGGACCAGGGGGTACCAATTGCTCCGGGGCCACTTGGGAGCCACTAGGGCCGCTGTCCCTTTGAAGGTTCTCAGCTTGGAGAGGACTTTCAGCAGAAGGTTGGTGGGAGGGAACAGGTAGATCTTGGACCATCTGTTCCAGTCCAGTGACATGGCGTCCACTGCCTCTGCCTTGGGGTCCTCGTACGGGGCCACATATCGAGGTAGTTGATTGTTGTCGCTCGTTGCGAAGAGATCGATCTGAAGTTCTGGGACTTGGTGAGAGATGAAGGAGAATGATCTTGCGTCTAGAGACCATTCCGACTCTATCGGGCTTGTCCGGGATAGAGCGTCCGCCGTCACATTGCGGAATCCTTGTAGGTGAACTGCAGACAGGTGCCACTTCTTCCTCTCTGCCAGACGGAAGATTGTCAGAAGCACCTGATTTATCTGGGGCGATCTTGAGCCTTGGCGATTGAGACATCGAACTACCACCGAGTTGTCTAGGGTTAGACGAATATGGATCGAGGGAGGCGGGGAGAGCTTCTTCAGTGTTAGAAGGACCGCCATGGCCTCCAAGATGTTGATGTGAAACGTCTTGAATAGGGGAGACCATGTGCCTTGAGCCTGTTTTTGGTGGGAGTGACCTCCCCAACCCTCCAGCGAAGCGTCCGTGTGGATGTTGAGTGATGGAGGTGGGTGTTGAAGAGGGATGGACCTTTTCAGGGCCGTCGCTTCCGACCACGGCTTGAGGAGAAACCGAAGTCTGTTTGGGAGCCGTCTCTTGAGGTCTCTTCGAGCGATGGATGCAGAACGTCTCCAGACTCCCGCGGCATCCTTTAGCTGTGCACGAAGCACTGGGTTTGTCACTGAGGCGAACTGTAGAGAGCCTAGAACTCGTTCCTGCTGACGTCTTGAGATCCGTTTGGATTTCAGCAGTCGCTTGACAGACCCTGCTATTTCCTTCCTTTTCTTCTGGGGAATGGAAAGGCGGTGTGACTGAAGGTTCCACTGGATTCCTAACCATTGGAACTTCTGAGCTGGAGAGAAGCGAGATTTCTTCGCGTTTATCTTGAATCCCAGGTGTTCTAGGAACTGGGTGACTTTGCTGCAGGATTTTAAACAATCCTTGGGCGATGGAGCCCAGACTAGCCAGTCGTCGAGGTAGGCCATCACCTGGACGTCTCTGAGGCGGAGCTGTTGTACTATGACGTCCGCCAGCTTTGTGAAGATCCAAGGGGCCACGTTGAGGCCGAAGGGCATGGCCCTGAAGGCGTAGCTTTTTCTTTGGAGTCGAAATCCTAGGTAGGAGGAAGCGTGATGGTTCATTGGAACGTGCCAGTAGGCATCCGCCAGGTCTATGGAGACCGTGTAAGAACCTCGAGGCAGAAGGGTCCTTATCTGTTGAAGAGTCAGCATCTTGAACTTGTTGTTCGCTATGAACTTGTTGAGGGGGGATAAGTCTAGAATGACTCTGAGCTTGTCGGAGTCTTTCTTGGGGACGCAAAACAGTCTCCCTTGGAACCTGGTTGACTTTACCCTCCTTATCACCTTCTTGTTCAAGAGATCTAGGACATATTCTTCCAGAAGGGGGGTTGATTGTTGGAAGAATTGCTGGAAGGTTGGGGGTGGTTGAGTCCAACTCCAGCCTAGACCCTTCTTGACGATGCTGTGTGCCCAGGGATCGAAGGTCCAACGATCCTGGAATTGGCGGAGTCTTCCTCCCACCGGAAGCACTTCATTGCTTCTGGTGTCCCGAGGGCTTACTGCCTCGGCCGCTAGCTCCCTTTCCTCCTCTGCCTCTGGAGGGACGGCGAGATGCGTCTCTGCCTGCACCTCTGCTTGAGCCTCTACCTTTGGGACGAAAGGTAGTTGTCTGTTGCTCAAAGGCAGGGGTGAAAACCGGTGACTGGGACAAAACCGGTTGGGTGACCAGCTGAAAGGTCTGTTGTGGCTGAGCAGCCACTTGGGGAGTAGCAGGTCCCGGAAACTGCCGTCTCTGTTGACGTTGCTGGGGTTTTGGCCTGGAGGATTTCCTCTTAGGTTGAGGGCCATCGTCCTGAGAGGATTTCCTCTTTTTCGACATGCCCCACTTGTTGAGAAGGTTCCTATTCTCCGTGGCGGCCTTGTCGGTGATCTCTTTCACAAGGTCGGAGGGAAAGAGGTGCTTACCCCAGATGTTGGAGGAAATCAGCCTCCGGGGTTCGTGTCTCACTGTGGCACTTGAGAACACAAATTCACGACAGGCTCTCCGAGCCTTCATGAAATTGTACAGGTCCTTTACCAGAGTCGCCATGTGCGATTTGGCGAGTACCATGTAGTGGTCGGGGACTCTGGTGTCACCAGCCATGACGTCAAGCTGTATTTGGAGGGACATGGATGCTGCGAGCCTTTCCTTCGTGTCTTGTTCCCGACGAAGGAGGTGGTCATTAAGTTTCGGGAGGTCTTCATTAAACTGACGTCCAGCCACGTCAGGATCTAGTTTTCCCACCACGAAGGTATGCTGGATATCTTTCCAGTGTCGAGCGTCGGGGGGAGTCACCATGGAGAAGGGTCTGCACTCCTCCAGTGCAGGACAGGGCTTCCCTTCTTCCACTGCCTTGTGACACGCAGCGAAGGCCTTTTCCGTAAAGGGAAGGACTGCGTCGTCGGGTGCGACGTAGGTAGGGGGCTTCTTGCTCAGCGCCGGAAGCTTTGAGCAGGTAAAGCCCCTACTTTTAACAGCGTTGGCCAACATAGCCTGGGCCTTCGGGAGATCGAAAACTATCACCTCCTTAGGTTCGGTCTCCTCTTTAGAGGCAGGTTCGGATCGAAGCCGGACGTAACAGTCCGGGTAAGCCTCAAAGCTCGGGAAGAACTCCACTTCTTCCAGGGCAACCGAGCCGATCTTCTCGCTGATGAAGATCCTGCCCGTTGCGATGATCATATGCTCAGCATACCTCCAGGGGTTGGCGTGTGAGCATATCGGGAGGTCCTTAACCGAAATCTTCTTAGGTTCTTTGGAACCTCCCATGGACCTGATGTACTCGTGTGTCACTTGAAGCTTCTGGTCCATAAGGGCTTCTATCATACGGAACATCTCCTGGGCGGATGGGATGGGGTCCGGGGTAGCGGAGGTAGACGGAAGAGACACTTCCGTCGGTGTAGGAGTAGGGGCGGGGGTGGAAGGCGGAGCGACCTCCTGCTCCGACTCGATGTAATCCACCTGGTCCTCTTCATCGTCCGCGTCTTAGGCCATGAGGGTCCTTTCCGTGTTCTCCGAAATATCCGACATACGTTCCTCGTTGTCGGCATCCAGGTGACACTCGTGCATGGACTGGGCCATGACAACATCGGGTTCCACCGATATCTGGACAGTAGGGATCTGATCCTTGGGGACCACAGAATCTGGGGATGCCTTTGGGAACAATAAGGCCCTCATGTCTTCAGTGGCAAGGTACAGTCCAGTGGCATTCTTCTGGAAGCCACGCACCCATTTGCGTAGCTTCTCTCGAGAAGCGTCCCTAACCTCCGCTGAGGGAGGATTGTTGAACGCATCGACCAGGCGGTCCTGGCAGACCGTACAGTTCTGCGGGTCCCAGAACTTTAGATCCCCTTTCTTGTTGGCACAAGGGGCGTGGGTCCTACACGCCGTGTGTCCATAAAAGTGCGGGCGCTTCACTGCACAGAAGCCGTGGTCGCACTTCAGTTGCTCCTCCTGTAAGAGAAAGAGAACATGAGTATGGGGGAGTCATAAGGATGACTCTTAAACTAAAGTTAAATATTAACTGGTTAATTTTAACTTAACATTAAGTGTGATGCACAGAGAATGGGCGGAAAGAAGGAGATAGATACATACTCCGTGTAACCCACCCGGCTGGTTACCGTGACCTTCATCCATAGACAATCTGCTGTGACCGAAGGCACAGGATAGAATTCAACATGGAATGCCCGTAGGGCAGTGGGAATTCTATTGGAAATTGTCAAGGATATAAGGCTAGGACTGAGGCCACTCAGACTCTAGAATTGGGAACTAGAAGATCCCATAGGGTAACGGTTTCCGGCAACCAGCTGTGCTAAGATACACACAGCATGCTGGAAATCTGTGATATGCAAGAAGACAGCATGGTTACTAATAGAACGGTAAGATAATACCAATCCATTTACGTAATCAAGTCATCTGGTTGCGATGTAGGGCTATCAACTTCAGATGATAGCTAGTAGAAGGGGGTGCAAGTCGTCTTGACGCCTCCGGAAGGCTCCGGCAGACCGCCGGAACGCCGGAGGCCGCTCCAGCAGAGTTTCTGGCATTAAGGAAGACAATATATAAGTCAAGAGTAATACCAGGGTGGCAGCCTCCGGCACAGCGGCGGCACGCCGGTAGGGAGCGGCGGCTCCGGCAGCCGGAGGTAGCCGGCTTGGTGACAGGGACAAGGATGGGTATAGCAGAACCGGAGTGCCGGCAGTGGATGCCGGCACTCCGGGGGCCGGCCGGTGGACGGACGACTGAGGCTATGAGGAAGAAGGCCATCGGCTAGGCGCCGGAGGCAGGCGGCAATCTCCCGGCACGCGGGGGACTGGCGGCGCAGAGGGTAAGGGGTAAGTCACCAAGGTAGGAGGTGGGTATCACCGACAGTAGAGGCGGCAAGGGACCGGCACCAGGATAGAGAAAGAGACAGAAGGGGGGATGTAGGGGTCCGGCCACGGACCCCAAGACATCCCACCTGAGTGGGTGTACCCATGATAGAGGCTAGCCCTATCACCCAGAAGCGGGGGCCGCAGAGGACCAGGAGCTAAGGGAGCCCAAGGGAGGGCAGGGAACACCCAAGAGGGGGGAGAACCCCTTAGACAGAACGCATCTAGTGGCTAACCCCATAGGACACTATGAAGGGTATATGTACCAGAGCGGACTGCACACAGGAGCTCAAGGTAGCCCTACCACTCCACCCTAGGGAGGAGTTGTAGGACAGGGGACAGATGGGTATAGACTAACCTAAGCATAGGCTAGGCCATACAAGAGATAGGTGGGGAGGGGAGAAGAGAAGGGTCTTCTGTGGAGGGGGTTCTGTACCAGAGCGGCCACCAAGGAAGGGAGGACACTCCCTAGCCTAAAGTAAGGCAGCCTGACTGAAAACGGTGCATGGGTATCGTTTCAGCAAGGTACAGAACTAACCCCTCCAAAACCTAACCTAGAGCAGGGATGTCACACCCTGAACTAGGAAGGTTGGAAGACGTATCGCTATTGCAGGAAAGGTCAGAGACCTAGCCCCAGCAATAGAGGAAGGACTAGCTGTTCCTCATTCTCGGACGCAACCCTAAGGGGGGATCATTCCCTTAGGGAGGACAGAGAAGCGATATAATACTCTGATATGAGCTTGATCCCCTTACGTGGTAGGGGGAGCAAGGCTACACAGAGGGGGTGCCCTAAGGCAGGGGATGAAGGAAGCATATAGGGGTCCTACTTGTAGGTTAGGTTAGAAAGACACACTATCTAACCTGTCCCTTATATGGTCGCTGAAGGCGAAAACACTTGCATCACAGTCAATAGTATTGTAAAATAATGCCACTATCTTCATAAATAAACCTAGGATCACTGATAAATATCATGCATGAACACTGATATAGGCGCTCTGGCCTAGGGGCTATACTAGCCAACTGGTATGGGGTCAGTGATGACCGATAAAAAGGCGTCAAAACACGATATAAAAGTTCCTAGCTATGAAGACTAAATAACTAATAGTATCGATTAGTTAATAAGGCCGGAAAACGCTGTTGAGGCTATCTAAATAAGGCATGGATAACAACAGCGACGCCATAAAATGGGCGGTCCGGTCGAGGCACAGCTCTGCCACAAAACATCAAATATCTCGAAAAGTAAAGGTTACTTTACGGTCAGAGCTTATTTAAACAATACTGGAACCTTGTACTCAACTTTCCAGAAGAAGGCGAGGCCGAAGGTAGCGACATAGCGAAGATGCAAGCCGATAAAAATACACAAGGGAAAATCCGTCTTAGCAAGGCAAGCTACTAGAAGAAGGATGAGGACGGACGTGACGTCATTTAGCAATGGCGCCCGTTTGTTTACGTCTCGAGTACCAAAAGTAGCCACGAATGAGATTAGCTGTGTAACGGCTCCCCAGCTATTCTCCGCCCCTACACACCGAAGTGTTAACTCTGTTTGGGGTGTAGATAGCTATGTGGTGCGTTAATACATGCGTCCCCTGTTGATATACGATGTCTTAAAAGGGAAACCTTTAGGATACTCGCTCCAGAAGTTAGAATTCTGTGATAACCTGTGGTTAAATTCTCTGGGAATATTTAGTAGTGATATACCCAAGGAAGCTACCAAAAAGGAACCTTCCATCAGGACGCCATGGCTTGAGCCCAAAAATGTATCTGTTGATTTCCAATAGTGCCGTTCATCTCGAGCTAAATCTTTCCTCTTCGGTCTTTAGACCTAGAGACACTTGATGTTACCGTTATACATCGTTCAGCTGATCATAAAATATGTCAGTGCTTACTGCCCCCTACAGGGAAGAGTCTGGGTAGACTCGAGGAAAAAACCCGAGGATTGTGAGTTCAGGGAACAATATAGCAAACAGTTTGTATATTAATGTCAACATATACGTAAAGCATAGTCTGTACTAGGATGGAAATGGCTTGGGCAGATACTGTGCTCCCGGGTCTGTGAAGAGACGGACAGGTTTATATATGTGTAGGAACACTTTAAACAGTAAAATGAACAGTCTAGTACAACAAGGTCTTACCTGTTTGCCTGGAACACCATGAATCTTAGTTCTAGTATTGACTTAATTATCAAAAGAGCCAAGGATGCTCTGACTTATGCATTTAAAGAATTGTTTAAATGACTATTTGAATAAATATTTGGGGCGAAGGAGACGCAAATATTCGTTCTATTGTTTATTACAAAAATAGAAATCATGGTTGTAAACAATTACAATGTATGTTGAATAATTCTACATACGAGCATAAACAGTAATAACAGGATAAAAAAGGGGTTTGCCTGAAAAGGAAAATATTAGCCACTCAAGGGAAACATGCAGTTTCGTTCTTTAATCTGTTGTTACTAAAACACTGTGCATATAAGAATACCTGGCACTTGTGTCAGTTTATTATGCTTAATGTCACCTGTGTAGGGAGAACAGTCTATAGTGTTATCACTTAAACACAAAACTCAACACGATATGTCTTACGAGTCTATCGTGTACACCCTTCACTATTAGTCCCTAATAGTGCACTGTTCTTCGCAGTAATCAAGCAACGGGTTTTATCACACTGCCCGCCGCCACCACATGAAACTTAATTTCTTGTAATTGCTTCGCGTAGTGCTTGAAGAAGACCCTCGAGGACTTCCATCCAGTATAAGCACGAAGACTTTCAAACGACATTGTTTGGAAGAAATTCAGAGACGAGGCAACCTTCCTCGGATCATGACCTGCGGGTGTACTGTCTGGATCCGCTCTGCGAATGAAGTAGGTGATTTTCGCCCTAATCTGTTTCAAGGATAACGTTGAACCAGAAGTCTCTCCCCTAAAAAGCTGACCTCTCTTAAAGTCTGAAGTTCTACGAAGATAGACCTTTAGGCATTCCACTGGGCAGAGGGATGCTTCTTCCTTCAGAGGGCAGATTCTCCAGGGACCCCACCGTTTAGTGGGTAGCTCGTTCTTGGCGAGAAACGTCGGGTCCGGAAAGAGGTTCAGATCTCCATTGTCAGTGAACTAAATGTGGCCATCGTCCCTCGAGAGGGCCACTATTTCGCTAACTCTGGCTCCCGAGGCTAGTGCAAACAAGAATATCACCTTCTGAGTCAAGTCTTTCAGCGAGCAATCCTCATTATTCAGGGTTGATGCTAAATGAAGAACTTTGTCCAAAGACCATGAAATGGGCTTAGGAGGAGCTGCGGGCCGAAGTTTTGTGCAGGCTTTAGGGATCTTGTTAAAGATTTCGTTGGAAAAGTCTACCTGGAAGGCATAAAGTATTGGTCTGGCCAGGGCGGATTTACATGTAGTAATCGTATTGGCTGCTAAACCTTGTTCATGAAGATGGATGAAGAAGGACAAACAGAAGTCCGTTGAAATCTCCTTAGGTTTCTTCGCCTTGACAAAGGCCACCCATTTTTTTTTTTTTTTCAGGAAGACTCATATTGTCTTCTTGTTGACTTTGACTTGTACTCTTCTAGGAAGTTGATACTGTCCCTAGAAATCCCAAACCGTTTCTTGACCGCTAAGGCGAGAAAATCATGAGATGAAGGTTCTGGGTTTTCACTGATGAAGCTGAGACAGTCAATTTCTGCACTTGCTGAGTCAGAACTGGGTCCGGCAACGGGATCAGTTTCAGGCGTAGTTCCATTACCAGGGGGAACCAAACGCTGTTGGGCCACTTGTGGGCCACTATTGCTGCCGTCCCCCGAAAGGATCTCAGCTTGTCGAGGACTTTCAGCAGAAGGTTGGTTGGAGGGAATAGGTAGATCTTGGACCATCTGTTCCAATCTATGGACATTGCATCCATCGCTTCCGCTAGAGGATCCTCGTACGGGGCTACATACCGGGGTAGCTTCTTATTGTCGCTCGTTGCGAAGAGGTCTATCTGCAGTCCCGGGACTTTGCGTAAGATGAAGGAGAACGACCATTCTGACTCTATCGGTTTGGTTCTGGATAGAGCGTCTGCTGTCACATTGCGGAACCCTTGAAGGTGGACTACTGACAAGTGCCATCTCTTCTTCTCCGCTAAGCGGAGGATGGCTAGTATCACTTGATTTATGTGAGGCGATCTCGAGCCCTGTCGATTTAGACATCTCATAATGACTTCGCTGTCTAGAACCAGACGGATTTGGATTGAGCAGCGAAGTTTCAGTTTCTTTAGGGAAAGAAAAACTGCCATGGCTTCCAGGAAGTTTATGTGGAAGGTTTTGAAGAGGGGAGACCAGGTTCCTTGGACTTTCCGATGGTGAGAGTGACCTCCCCACCCTTCTTTTGAGGCATTCGTGTGAACAGTGACTGACGGTGGAGGTGGCTGTAAGGGAACCTTGTTCTTTAGGTTCTTGGCCTCCGACCATGGCTTGAGTAGGGATCGCAGACGATTTGGTGTCGGTCTTTTTAGATCTCTTCGAGCGTTTGATGCGTATTTTCTCCAGACTCCTGAGGCATCTTTTAATTGTGGTCTCAATACTAGATCTGTCACTGAGGCAAACTGGAGAGACCCCAACACTCTCTCCTGTTGCCTTCTTGATATCCTTGTGGATCGAAGAAGGCTTCTGGCAGATCCCGCTATCTCTTTCCGTTTTTGTGATGGAATGGAAAGGCAGTGCGACTGCAAGTTCCAGTGGACGCCCAGCCACTGAAACTTCTGAGCTGGAGACAGTCGGGATTTTTCCTGATTGATCTTGAATGCTAAGTGTTCCAGGAACTTGATCACTTCCATGGAGGCTTGCCTGCATTCTTCTTCGGATGCTGCCTACACCAGCCAGTCGTCCAGGTAGGCTACCACCTGGATTCCTTTTAGGCGTAGTTGATGAATGACTGCATTTGCAAGCTTGGTGAATACCCTTGGAGCTATGTTTAATCCAAAGGGCATGGCTCTGAAGACGTAGTGTCTTCTTTGTAGTTTGAATCCCAGGTAGGGGGAAACTTGACGGCTGATCGGAACGTGCCAGTACGCATCCGTCATGTCTATGGAGACTGTGTATGCCCGTTTGGGGAACAGGGTCCTGATGTGTTGAAGCGTCAGCATTTTGAACTTGTAGTTCACTATGAACTTGTTGAGTGGTGACAAGTCCAGAATTACTCTGAGCTTTTCCGAGTCCTTCTTCGGAACACAAAATAGCCTTCCTTGGAATCTGACGGACTTCGCCTTCCGTATAACTCTTTTGTTCAAGAGTTCCTGAACATATTCTTCCAATATGGGGGTTGAGTGTTGGAAGAATTGAGGGAAGGTTGGTAGAGTTGAGCTCCAACTCCACCCTAGTCCGTTCTTGATTAGGCTGTGGGCCCAGGGATCGAAGGTCCAACGATCCCGGAAGTAGAAGAGTCTCCCTCCTACCGGTAGCATCTCACTTTGAGTGGTGGGAAGAGGATTTACCTCCTTGGCCACGTCCACCCCTGTTGCCCCTACCTCTGGAGGGGCGTCTGGAAGAGCCTCGAAAAGATCCTCGAGACTTCGGCCGAAAGGTCGTAGACTGCCTTTCAAACACTGGGGTGAACACCGGTGACTGAGTCGTCAGGGTTTGGGGGACCAGTTGAAGGGTGGTGGATGGTTGTGCCACCGTCTGGGGCACCGTGGCCACGGGAAGCTGCTGTTGCTGCTTAGGCCGAGAGGGCACTCTAGGTCGCTTTGATTTATTCTTCGGCTGGGGACCCTCGTCAGCTGAAGATTTCCTCTTGGTGGACAAGCCCCACTTGGAAAGGAGGTTCCTGTTTTCAGTGGCGGCTTTGACCACTTCACTTGGGAAGAGGTCTTTTCCCCAGATGTTGGAAGCTATCAGCTTCCTGGGTTCGTGCCTCACCGCAGCCGAGGCGAACACGAACTCTCTACAAGCCCTTCTGGCTTTAATAAAGTTGTACAGGTCTTTAGTCACCGTCGCCAGATGAGCTTTGGCGAAGACCATGTACATGTCTGGTTTATCTGGGATGCTTGCTATTGTCTCCAGGCTAGTCTGTAGAGATAAGGAAGCGGCTAAGCGTTCTTTTGTCTCCTGCTCTCTACGCAGGAGAAAATCCAACAGCTTGGGGAGGTCTTCGCCGAACTGTCGTCCGGCAATATCTGCCTCCAGCTTCCCGACTGTGAAAGTGTTGTGGACATCCTTCCAGTCCGCATCATCTGATGGAAAGGCTAGGGAGAAGGGTCTACACTCTTCGAGTGTAGGGCATGGTTTCCCTGCCTCGATTGCCTTTAAGGCTGCCTTGAGCCCGTTATCCATAAAGGAGAAGGCACGTTGAGGAGCAGCATTGAAGGACGGGTGCTTCTTGCTGAGAGCTAGTCAAGGCCCTCTCCTTTAAGGTGGTGGTCAATAAGGCCTGAGCCTTAGAGAGTTCAAGGACGATCGTTTCCTTGGGCTCTGTCTCCTCTATGGACGCTGGTTCCGTCCTGAGACGGACGTAGCAGTCCGGGTAGGACCTTTTGCTGGGCCAGAATGCATTACAGTATCCTCTACTGGGACAGTACCCAGTTTATCTGAGAGGAAGATCTTCCCACCCGACATGGGCATGTGCTCTGCGTACCTCCAAGGGTTAACGTCAGAGAAGGCAGGGAGATCCTTAACGTTCAGCTTCTTCGGAGCTAAACGTGCCGCAACCAGTTGATGGATTTCGGTCCGACAAGAGGCCTCCTTCTCGGTCGATTTCTGTTGCATGTCGTGCACCATGGACAGCAACGAGTGCAAAGTACTCGTAATCGAATCCAGTTGGGGCACAGAGGAGGAAGTAGAAGGCACCGGCTCATTTCCTATGGCCGATGACACCAAAATCGTATCGGCTTTCTCCGGTAGTGGTTTGGGTGGAACATCTTCCACCTGATCCAGCTCCTCCACGAGATTGTTCTCCGTCTCCTCTGAGACAACTGACATGTTGTCCTCAAGTTGGATGTTCTCCAAGGCATCCGAAACTTCAGATTCTACCGGAATCTGAACAAGGGGAATCTCAGGTTAAGCCTGGGGAATGACCGCATCCGAAGATGCGCTAGGAAAGAGACATGCCCTCATCCTTTCATTAGGAAGGTATGGGCCGGAGGTGTTCTTCTGAAAACCCCTAACCCATTTACGCAGCTTCTCCCTTGCTGCGTCCCTTGACTCGGTTGACTTTTGGTCATCAAAAGCCTCAGTTACCAGGTTAGTACAAATGGTACATACCTGCGGGTCCCAATATTTGAGAGCCCCCTTGGTGACAGCGCAGTGAGCATGGGCCCTGCACATGTCGTGGCCGCAGAAGTTCTTACTGCGGACCCGGCAAAAACTATTCCCGCACTCGGGATGCTCCTCCTGTAAAGAAAGGAAAAGTCTATTAGTATTCGGTGAAATTCTCAAATTTCAACATAAATAATATATTATATTAGCTTGGATAGGGTAAGCTATAAGTAGGAAAGACACCTACATGTGTTTCCTGTCCAGCCAATTGCTATGACCTCCTCCAATATTGAAAACAGAATTCTTAAGAATCTTTAGGGGAAGATGATATAGGAGGATATTAGTGTATCTTAACACAATCTTCCAGTTTCAATATTGGGGATTAAGGACAATAATGGATTATATCCATTAAAGGAAGAGAGAATCGCTCCCTTATATGTGATGGTCTCACAATAGGCTGCCCATGAAGCACCTTGTAGGTTGGAAAAACTTGGGCTACTGCACTGACTGTTTGGCAACAAGTTGTCAGACTTGTCAGGCTTGCCGGGCAGGCCGGCACTGGGCTATTGAAGGCAAGTATTGTCTTCATAACATTGTGTGATAGGCCGCTGGCAACGGCTCTGCTGGCCGGCACCAGCTCTGCCGGCTGCCGGCACCAGCTCTGCCGGCACCAGCTCTGCCGGCTTCCGGCAGTGGTGGCACTGCCGGCCGGAAGTAGTATCCGCCAGCCGGCAGCCGAGGATCCTTCCATCAAGGGGAACCAAGGCAGTTGGCGGCCGGTAGTCGGTACCCGAATGTCCAATATCTTTGGCCCAGTATGAAAGTAAAAGAGAAAGAAAGGATGGAGGAAGGCAAGGGTTCAGCCTTGCCGGCCTGCATCCGGAATGAGGGTTCAAGTGGAAGGGGGAATTAAATTTGGGCTTCCACCCAACCATATCCCAGTCATGAGGGATAATGGAAGGCAGTCCAAGGGAGGACCGATGAACACTCTAAAGAATATGAGGACACCCGCCGGCAGCGGCCAATGGGGAGCCTCAGGCCAGTCCTACAAGAACCCTAGGGTCAATGTAGAACGACGGCCAGGAGGGTGTTGGATCATTCAACATGAAAGGGATAGCGGGGAGGGGTAGGTGTCTTATAGTTAAGGTAATGTCCGAAGGCACTACCCAACTTAGAGGATTCTGTTCTCGTAAAGTAACCTCAGATAGGGGAAGTCATTTCCCCAGGTTGGGTTAGTCAAGGGAGAGGGTGTCCGTAGGACCCCGACTCGCAGGAGAGCAGAATCTCTTACCAGAGACCCTAGGCAATGAAGAAATCCTTTCTTCGGTCTAGGGACTACCGGCACAGGACTGTCTGCTAGGCCAGGGAAGGGAGAATTGTCATACAAAACTCCCAAGTATGGCCTAGGGAGGTCTAGCCTCCTTAAAGGGCAGCTTAACCTGACCTGGGAAGTCATTTCACCAAGACAGGGAGATGGCAAACACAGACTAATACTCTGATGTCCCGTCCTAAACTCAAAACCAACTGAGTGGTTAGGAGAAAGAAAACGGAATGTCTCAGTAAAACTTTGCCAGAACTCTGTTCACAGCAAAGAAAACTGAGATTAGCCTAGGCTAATCAGAGGGAAGGGGATTGCTCTTAAATCCCCTAGGAGATTGGTATCGACTTAAAAGGTATAGGAAGGGTCAGTCTCCCCTTAAAAGGCAATACAAGAGCAATGGGGACATGTATGAAAGTATACTAAAGCCCCTAGGCTAGTAGCCTAGGAGGATTGAGAATCGATCACCGAAACTCTCTGTATACTATCTTGGAAGAGGAAAGCATATCGCTATTTTTGGGTGAGATAGCCATGACGTCCTGATGGAAGGTTCCTTCAGTAGCTTCCTAGGGTATATTTAACTACAGTGGATATTCCCAGAGAATTAAACTAAAGGTTATCACAGAATTCTAACTTCTGGCGCGAGTACCCTAAAGGTTTCCCTCTAGGATATCGTATATCAACAGGGGACGCATATATTAACACGCCACATAGCTATCTGCACCCCATATAGAGTTAACACTTCGATATGGAAAGGTGGAGAATAACTGGGGAGCCGTTCCACAGTTACACTCATCCGTGGCTGCTTTTGGTACTCGAGACGTAAACAAACGGGCGCCATTGCTAAATGACGTCACGTCCGTCCTCATCCTGAGGCCAGCTTCTTGCTAATCTCCATGATACAGCAGGACAGGGCGGGGCCTGAAAGGCTGGACTAGAATAGACGGGAGGGTCCATCAGGACGTCATGGCTATCTCACCCAAAAATAGATTTTTCGCTTCGCTCAAAATCCGTTTTTTGGGCTCAAGCCATGACGTCCTGATGGAAGTGTACCAGAGAATTAATGTATCTTGGAAATTTTCCCCCTTTTATGCAAGTGCCAAGGGCTTCGAATAGAGGTATGTAACATGTCCTTACTAGAGGTTCCGTGAAGAACCAGCTTCCTGCCCCCCTGGCAGAGAAGTCCTGGTGGACCATACTAATATCTCGAAGCGATCATTGAAGAGCTACTCACCCTGCAGAGAGTTCGTGCAGGACTCGGAGACAAGACATAAGGTTAATATTCGGGTAGGAATATTATCAAGCATAGGTAAGTGATTAACATTTACTACACTCCCTGGAGGAGAGATCAATCTGGTCTCGAAGGCAGGACGAAGGTAAATATTCAGGTAGGAATATTATCAAAGCATGAGTGAGTAAATAATACAAGTATATCTATATTATTCTTCTCTTTCAGAAGGAAAGGGGTAAATGAAACTATGACAATCGTATATTTCATAATAAATAATAGGAGCGGAGAGAGACGCACATGTAATAAAATAGACATTTTATTTCAAAGATTGCAGATTATTGTGATAACAATTACAATAATAAATGTAAAGTTTATTTACAATAATAAAGAATAATGTACATAGAAAATAAAGACTTCAATCTTGAATCTGAAAAGAAATTTTACTTTTAGAAACACAAGTTCCAGAGGAACGTCAGTCTTTTTCAAAGAAAAACACATCATGCCCTAGAGCATGTGACACTCATGTAAAGTCTATGACATTTCACCTTGGAAAGAACAGTCTATTAGAAACACTAAGTGTCCATGAAATCACTATGTATCACAAAAGGGTCAACACAGGCACCCGTAGAGTTAAAGTCCCAAGTAACTCACTGTTCTATGCAGAGTTAAACGGCAGGTTTCATAACACTACCTGCGGCTACCACGAAATGTTTAACTTCATGCACTTGCTTCGCGTAGTGCTTGAAGAAAACGCACGACGATTTCCATCCTGTGAACCTCTTGAGGCTTTCGAAATCCATGCTCTGGAAGAAGTTCAGAGAAGACGCAACTTTTCTAGGATCATGACCTGCGGGTGTACTTTCAGGATCCGCTCTGCGAATGAAGTAGGTGATTTTCGCTCTTAGTTGTTTCAGTGACAAGTCACTACCTGATGTTTCTCCTTTGAAGAGTTGTCCTCCACCGAAGTCTGAAGTTCTTTGAAGATAGACCTTAAGACTCTCCACTGGGCATAGAGAGACATCTTCCTTCAGGAGGCAGATTCTCCAAGGGCCCCATCTCTTGGTGGGTAGTTCATTCTTAGCGAGAAACGTCGGATCAGGGAAGAGGGTAAGCTCTCCTGTATCAGCAAACAGGATATGACCCTCTTCTCTTGATAATGCCACTATTTCACTGACTCGGGCTCCCGAGGCGAGAGCAAAAAGGAAGATAACTTTTTGAGTCAGGTCTTTCAGAGGGCACGAATCGTTGTCCAGGGTAGAGGCAAAATGGAGCACCTTGTCCAGGGACCAGGAGATAGGTTTTGGCGGAGGTGCTTGGCGTAGTCTAGCGCATGACTTTGGTAATTTATTGAAGATATCGCTGGACAGATCAATCTGGAAGGCGTACAGGAGTGGTCTAGTCAAAGCCGATTTGCAGGTGGAAATCGTGTTGGCTGCTAAGCCTTGTCCATGAAGGTGAATGAAGAAGGACATGCAAAAATCAATGGTGATTTCCGTAGGATTTTTTGCCTTGACGAACGAGACCCACTTTCTCCAGGAAGATTCGTATTGCCGTCTTGTAGATTCAGTCTTGTATTCCTCGAGGAAGTCTAAGCTTTTCTTCGATTCCAAACCTTTTCTTTGCGGCTAAGGAGAGAAAATCATGAGATGAAGGTCCCTGACTTTCAGTGATGAAGCGAAGACAGTCGACTTCTGTACTTGTTGGGAGAGAACTGGGCCCGGTAGGGGAATCAGCATGGGCTGCAGCTCCAGGACCAGAGGGTACCAATTGCTCCGGGGCCACTTGGGAGCCACTAGGGCTGCTGTCCCCTTGAAGGTTCTCAGTTTGGAGAGGACTTTCAGTAGAAGGTTGGGGGGAGGGAACAGGTATATCCTGGACCATTTGTTCCAATCCAGTGACATGGCATCCACTGCTTCTGCCTTGGGGTCCTCGTACGGGGCCACATATCGAGAAAGTTGATTGCTGTCGCTCGTCGCGAAGAGATCGATCTGAAGTTCCGGGACTTGGTGAGAGATGAAGGAGAATGACCTTGCGTCTAGAGACCATTCCGACTCTATTGGGCTTGTCCTTGATAGAGCATCCGCCGTCACATTGCGGAATCCTTGTAGGTGAACTGCAGACAGGTGCCATTTCTTCTTTTCTGCCAAACGAAAGATCGGAAGAAGTACCTGATTTATCTGGGGCGATCTCGAGCCCTGACGATTGAGAAATCTGACTACCACCGAGTTGTCCAGAGTCAGACGAATGTGGATCGAGGGAGGCGGGGAGAGTTTCTTCAGGGTGAGAAGAACCGCCATGGCCTCCAAGATGTTGATGTGAAACGTCTTGAATAGGGGAGACCATGTTCCTTGAACCTGTTGTTGGTGGGAGTGACCTCTCCAACCCTCCAGTGAAGCGTCCGTGTGGATGTTGATCGATGGAGGCGGGTGTTGAAGAGGAATGGACCTTTTCAGGGCCTTTGCTTCCGACCACGGCTTTAAAAGTGAGCGAAGTCTGTTTGGAAGCCGTCTCTTGAGGTCTCTTCGAGCGATGGATGCGAAACATCTCCGGACTCCCGTGGCATTCTTCAGCTGTGCGCGAAGCACTGGGTTTGTCACAGAAGCGAACTGTAGAAAGCCGAGAACTTGTTCCTGCTGTCGTCTTGAGATCTGTTTGGATTTTAGAAGTCTTCTGACAGACCCTGCTATTTCCTTCCTTTTCTTCTGTGGAATGGAAAGGCGGTGTGACTGAAGATCCCAATGGATTCCCAACCATTGGAACTTCTGAGCTGGAGAGAGGCGAGATTTCTCGGTGTTTATCTTGAATCCCAGATGCTCTAGGAACTGGGTGACCTTGTTGCAGGCTCTTACACAATCTTCGGGCGATGTCGCCCAGACTAGCCAGTCGTCTAGGTAGGCCATCACTTGGACGCCCTGAAGACGGAGTTGTTGGACGATGGCGTCTGCCAGCTTGGTGAAAATCCGTGGAGCCACGTTGAGCCCGAAGGGCATGGCCCTGAAGGCGTAACTTTTCCTTTGGAGTCGAAATCCTAGGTAGGAGGAAGCGTAATGATTAATCGGAACGTGCCAGTAGGCGTCCGCCAGGTCTATGGAGACCGAGTAGGCCCCTTGAGGCAGAAGGGTCCTTATTTGTTGCAGAGTCAGCATCTTGAACTTGTTGTTCGCAATGAACTTGTTGAGAGGGGATAAGTCTAGAATAACTCTGAGTTTGTCGGAGACCTTCTTGGGAACGCAAAACAGTCTCCCTTGGAACCTGGTTGACTTTACCCTCCTGATCACCTTCTTGTTCAAGAGTTCTAGGACATATTCTTCCAGGAGGGGGGTTGACTGTTGGAAGAATTGCTGGAAGGCTGGGAGTGGTTGAGTCCAGCTCCAGCCTAGTCCCTTCTTGACGATGCTGTGCGCCCAGGGATCGAAGGTCCGACGATCCTGGAATTGGCGGAGTCTTCCTCCCACCGGAAGCACTTCATTGCTTCTGGTGTCCCGAGGGTTTACCACCTCGGCCGCTAGCTCCCCTTCCTCCTCTGCCTCTGGAGGGACGGCGAGACGAATCTCTGCCGGAACCTCTGCTTGAGCCCCTACCTCTGGGACGAAAGGTAGTAGCGTGTTGCTCATATGCAGGGGTAAAGACCGATGACTGCGACACCACTGGTTGGGGGACCAACTGAAAGGTCTGCTGTGGCTTTGTGGCCACTTGGGGAGTAGCGGTACCCGGAAACTGCCGTCTCTGTTGACGTTGCTGGGGTTTCGGCTTTTGAGGTTTCCTCTTAGGCTGAGGCCCATCGTCCTGAGAGGATTTCCTCTTCCTTGACAAGCCCCACTTGTGGAGAAGGTTCCTAGTCTCCGTGGCGGCCTTGTCTACAATCTCTTTCACCAGAGAGGAAGGAAAGAGATACTTACCCCAGATATTGGAGGAAATCAGCCTCCGGGGTTCGTGTTTCACCGTCGCGTTGGCGAACACGAATTCACGACAGGCTCTGCGAGCCCTAGTGAAGCTATATAGGTCCTTCGTCACCGTTGCCAATTGCGATTTGGCTAGGACCATATAAAAGTCCGGGACTCTAGTGTCCCCGGCCATAAGTTCTAGCTGTACCTGGTGGGACAGCGACGCGGCAAGCCTCTCCTTCGTATCCTGTTCCCTACGAAGGAGGTGATCATTTAGCCTTGGGAGGTCCTCAATAAATTGACGACCGGCTACGTCAGGCTCTAATTTCCCTACCGTGAAGGTTGACTGGACGTCTTTCCAGTGCCTATCATCGGGAGGAACAGTAAGGGAGAAGGGTTTGCACTCCTCCAGTGCAGGGCAAGGTTTCCCTTCCTCCACTGCCTTTATGACCGCTGTGAAGGCCTTTTCGATGAAGGGGAAAGTTGCAGCATTCGGCGCAACGAAGGTTGGATGCTTCTTGCTAAGCGCCGGCATCTTGGAGTTGGTGAAACCCCTACTCTTCACCGCCTGGGCTAACATAGCCTGGGCCTTCGCGAGATCGAACACGATAACCTACTTCGGTTCTGTCTCTTCCTTTGAGGCTGGTTCGGACCTGAGCCGGACGTAACAGTCCGGATAAGCCTCGAAATTCGGGAAGAATTCCACTTCTTCCAGCAAGATAGAGCCAACCCTTTCACTGATGTAGATTTTTCCAGTCGTGATTGGCATATGCTCGGCATATCTCCATGGGTTAGCTTCCGAGCAAGTGGGGAGGTCCTTAACCGAAATCCGTTTCGGTTGTTTAAGATTAACTAGAGTAGTCCGGAATTGCTCCTGGGTTTCTCGTAGTTTTCGTTCCATGAGGGCTTCAAGCATCTTGAAGACCTCCTGAGTGGCCGATGGAAGAGGGTCCGGGGTGGCAGAAGTCGAAGGAACAGGTTCCTCGGACGGTGCAGGAGTTGCTGCGGGAGTAGGAGCGGGAGTGACCTCGGTCTCCGAATCAGGGTATTCCACCTGATCTTCCTCATAGTCGAGTTCCTCGCCCATGAGGTTTTTCTCCGTCTCTTCTGACACTTCCGACATACGTTCCACGTTATCGGAATCTAGATGGCACTCATGCATGGACTGGGCCATGACAATATCAGGTTCCACCATGATCTGGACGGTGGGGATCTGATCACGGGGGACCACAGAGTCTTTGGATGCCTTTGGGAAAAGCAAGGCCCTCAAATCTTCGTTGGCGAGATACGGTCCGGTGGCGTTCTTCTGGAAGCCACGCACCCATTTGCGTAGCTTCTCTCGAGCGTTGTCCCTTGCCTCCGCAGAAGGAGGATCGTCGAACGCCTCGACCAAACGACTTTAGCAGACTGTACAGTTCTGCGGGTCCCAATATTTCAGGTCGCCTTTCTTGGCGGCGCAGGGGGCGTGGGTCCGGCACGCTTTGTGCCCGTAGAAGTCCGGGCGCTTCACCCCGCAGAAGTTGCTCTCACACTTCATATACTCCTCCTGTAAAAGAAAGAGATCATGAGTACATGGAAGGCATAAGAATGACTTACATTACTCTAAATTTGAGATATCTTAATCTAAATTTTTAAACATTAAATTAATTTACAAGGCATTTAACTGCTTGAGAATAAAGAGCAGGAAAGGAAATAGATAGTTGAGAATAAAGAGCAGGAAAGGAAGTAGATAGACACATACTTGTGAATCCCGCCCAGTCGGTTACCGTAACCTTATCAGTAGGCAATTTCTTTTGTGGCCGAAGGTCACAAAACGGAAATCCATATGGATAAGCCGTGGTGGGTAGAAGCTAAGCTTCTAACAAAAATTGCCTGCAGGGTGTAGCAGGGTCTGAGACCACTCAGATCCCTGGAGTAGAAGGGGTATAGGAGAAACCCCTTATTAAATGTAGGCTCCGGCAATCGGCTGCACTAAGATACACAGAGTATGCTGGAATATTGTAATATGCAATCAAACAGCATAGCCACAATCTTGGATGGTAAGACAATACCTATATATAGAAGTGACCAAGCCATCTGGCTGCAGCATTTTGACTGTCGGCATGTTGTCGGCAGGTATGGGAAGGGGTGCATGTCCCTTAACGTCTCAGGAGGGTGCCGGCAGATCGACAGGACGCCGGAGGCCGGTCCTGCAGGGTGGAAGGCATCAAGACAGACACACCGAGTATCTAAAGTATAATACCATCGTGGCGACCGCCGGCATAGCGGCGGGTCGCCGGCAGGGGGTGGCGGCTCCGGCAGCCGAAGGCTGACAGCCTGGTGAGCTTGGATCAATTCATAAGATAGATATGTATATGGTTGTATACCTAGACCGCCGGCAATCAATGCCGGCACGCCGGTGGCCGGCTCCGAAGGTCGGCCAGCTGTTACTAGGTAAAATGAGGGGTGGGACGTCGGCTCTATGTCGACGGAGGGCGGCAGCCTCCGGCACACGGAAGGCTGACGTCTTAGAGGGGGAGGGCATCTTATGAAAGAATGTCACCTGAGGTAGTGGCGGGTATCGCCGGCAGTAGAGGCGGCAAGGGACCGGCACCAGGATAGAAAGAGAGAAAGGTAAGGAGGGATGGAAGGGGTAAAATCCCATACCCCTCCGGCATCCCTCCGGAGAGAGTGCACTCATGATAGGAGTGGATACTCCTAGCATCCGGCGGCAGGGAGCCGGCAGTCGGCCGGGTGCCTGGGGTAACCCAAGGGAGGGTTAGAGGGCACTCAAGAGGGGAGAATCCCCCGCCGGCCGGACCTCTGCCGGCAACCACCCCCATAGAACGCTATGAAGGGTATGTGTACCAGAGCGCCCAGCTCAGCAGGAGAACAACGTTAGCCCTACAACTCCACCCAAGGGAGGAGTTGTAGGACTAAGGACAGATGTGTGTAGGCAAGCCTACACCAAAGGGATAGGTGGGGAGGGGGAAGAAAAAGTCTTTCTATAGAGGAGACTCTGTATGAGAACGGCCACCAAGGAAAGGGAGAACGCTCCCTAACCTAGGTTAGGTAGCGCAGAATGAGAATGGTACAGGAGTACCGTCCCAAACTATAATAGGGCAGAGTCAACCCCCAGAGCTTAACCTAGAGAAGGAGGGCTAACTCCTAGGCTAGGAAAGCTTGAAAGACACATCGCAAGTTGCAGGGAGGAAGGAGTAACCCAACCAGGAGGGTCATTCCCTTAGGGTAGGCAGAGAAGCGAAAATACTCTGATTGTAGACTAAATTCCCCTATATAGAAGGGGAAGCAAGATCACACAGAGGGAATGCCCGCAGGCAGGGGGATTAGGGAGCATATAGGGGTTCCTACATTAGGTTAGGGTGGAAAGATACGCAATCAACCCAGTCCCCTATATGGTCCCCAAAGGCGAAAACACTTACATCACAGTTAATAGTATGTTTAATAATGCCACAATCTTCATAACTTAACCTAGGAACACTGGTAAATATCATGCATGAAAACAAGCACTAGGCTGTCCAGCCTAGGGGCTAAGCTAGCGATCTAGTATGGGGTCGAACGGCGACCGAGTCTGATGAGCGCTAAAACACGATATAAGTAATTCCTAGCTATGAAGACTAAATAACTAATAATATTAATTAGTTAAATGACCGGAGAGGGCTGTTCTGGCTAACTAAATAAAGCATGCAACATGAACAGCGACGCCATAAAATGGCGCGTCCGGTATCGGCACAGCTCTGCAATAAAACTCAATATTTTACGAAAAGTAGAAGTTACTTTACGGCTAGAGCTTATCTAAACAATACTGGGACCTGGTACTCAACTTTCCAGAAGAAGGCGAGGCTGAAGGTAGCGACATAACGGCGATGTAAGCAGATGAAAAACGCACTCAAGGAAAATCCGACTAAAGCGAGAAGCTACAGGCAGAAGGATGAGGATGGACAGGACATCATTTAGCAATGGCGCCCGTTTGTTTACGTCTCGAGTACCAAAAGCAGCCACGGATGAGTGTAACTGTGGAACGGCTCCCCAGTTATTCTCCACCTTTCCATATCGAAGTGTTAACTCTATATGGGGTGCAGATAGCTATGTGGCGTGTTAATACATGCGTCCCCTGTTGATATACGATATCCTAGAGGGAAACCTTTAGGGTACTCGCACCAGAAGTTAGAATTCTGTGATAACCTTTAGTTTAATTCTCTGGGAATATCCACTGTAGTTAAATATACCCAAGGAAGCTACTGAAGGAACCTTCCATCAGGACGTCATGGCTTGAGCCCAAAAAAGTAATATCAAACAAGTGTAAAAAATTTGCCTGTGCTTCAATACAACTTTACCAGGATGGTTATATCATGCATGAAGTGTGAAGGTGCCTAGGCTAGGAAGCCTAGCACTCGTGAGGCTCATTCAGAATAGCCAAATTCACGACAACAAAGACATAATATAAGAATCCCTAGCTAAAAATCTAAATAGCTAAAGTTATTAAAGCGTATAAATGTCGGGAAAAGGTCGTTCTGGCTAACTAAATGAACAGTAGAACGACCGCGTCACCGACGCCATCCGGCTGGCAACAGCTCTTGTTACGTTAATTACGATCTCAATCGAAAAGCAAAACTGGCAAGAGCTTACATTTACACAAGATAAAGATATTACTTAACTTTTCAGAGGCTGATGAGGCTGGGGAAGACATCATAAACTCCAAAAAACTCCAAAATAGCGCAAGAGAACTGGGAGATCACGGGTCTATCGAAGCTACATGCGAAAGAATGACGGTGGCGCCTCGGGTGGCAGACAGGCGCACTATTTGCGGTACGGTAGTTACTCGTCGAGAGCGATGTCTCTGGAACGACTCACCCTATTCTTGCCTCTCTTTCCCCTCATAGTGAAAGCTCTATTGAGGGTGTAGATAGCCATGAGACGTGTCAAGAATACGTCCTCTGATATTACGCGATATCCCTTCGTAAAATTTTTAGGGATATTCGCTCCAGGAGTTAGAATTCTGGATACCTTTGGTAAATTCTCTGGGATATATCACTGTAGTCAAATATACCTAGGAAGCTACTAATGAAGGAACTTCCATCATTACGACATGGCCTGAGCCCAAAAATCAACATTAGTTATTTAGTCTTCATTGCTAGGAATTAGTTATATTAGGCCGACATTATTCATTTTCGGCGAATGCAGGTAGCCGAATTAGTATGCTAGATTGCTAGGCTAGCCTAGCCCCTAGGCTTGATAGCCTAGGCGTCCTTGTTTACTCTCTTGCATGATATAATAAGTGTTCCTAGGGTTAAATTACAAAATGAAGATATAGGCATTTATACATATAAGATTCAGTGATTGCACATATGTTTTTTCGCCTTCTAGGAAGTATACAAGGAGTTTCGATGATCTTGGTAGTCGTCTCGCTTGCCCCTAACCTAACGCTAGGGCTCTTGTATACTTTCTCACCTCCCCAGTTACCTTATTTAAGGTAATCCCTCCTTCTGAGGTAGCCTAGGCTACATCGTACCCCTCCTTACCTCGGATGCATTCAGGTAACGTTGGGCTAGGATTTTCTTTCCCCACTCCTTGCCATAGTACATGCGCTTTGAGTTCGGGACAGAACCTCAGAGTATAGTCTTTTGCCCCCAGCTCCCCATTAGGAGAATGTACTCTCCTTCTGGTCCCTGCTGGTGGGTGAAGGTGGAGGGGCTCTGCCCTTCCCCCTAGTCCACACTTGGTTGGGTTAAGACCCTTCCTCCCTGTGGCCTAGCGACTTGTCCTACCCCTGTCTTTCCTGGTTTGGGGGGCTAGCTCCCCCAGCCTAGGTAAGGCAGTCCCAGGGGATTCTACTCCTTATAGTTTAGGACAGGACACTAGTGCTGTACCTGCTCTGTGCTAACCTACCCTAGGCTGGAGAATGGATTCTTCCTACCTAGATAGGCTAGCCATGAACAGAATCCCCACCCCTACACTCCCCCTCAGGACCCTTACCCCTCCCCCTCTATCTCTTTGGGTTGGCTTAGCCATCACACCCCTGTCCGCCGTTCTACAACCCCACCGCGTGCTGGCGGGTTGTGGGTTCGGCTTGGTCCTTTCGTTGGTTAGTCCGAACTGCTACGCTTCCCGCATATTGTCGAATTATGGGATAGCATACGACAGGTCGGTCTGCCGGCGGAAGACCTCACTATCCTTGAGTGTTCTTTGGTCCTCCCTTGGGCAGCCACCGGCAACTATAGCCGACTGCCGGCTCTGTTGCGACTGGATGAAAGGTTGCCACCCTCTCCCTTTCATTTGAACACTCCTTCTGGAGGAAGAAGGGGTATGGGTGTCGAGTACTACCCTTCCCTCTCTCTCCTCCTATCCTATCCCTCTCTCTCCCAGTGCCGGTCCACTGCCGCCTCCACTCTGCCGGCGACAGCCGTCAGTGTCTTCGGTATCCTATCTGTCTCATTGAATTATGTCAGTGTCGGTATACCTTTGCCGGTCACTTGCCAGCTGCCGGGGGCCGCCGACTTGCCAGCGATCTGCCATCGCATAAAGGTGTGTCGCCTTCTCTCTGCCGCATAGACTGATGGCTTGGAAGGGTCTTCCCTTGATGGAAATTTGCCGGCGCCAGGCGCATTTCCGGCATGCCGTCACGCTGCCGGCGCCATCCATCTTGGCTATACAGTGGACAGTCACTCCTTCCCCCTGCTGGCCCAGTGTCGGCAGTGATTATTGTGCAGCTATGGATAATAGCCAGTACATCTATGGTATAATATATACCCTAGACTGAAAACTATTGTGTATAGTTGTACAGTAAAATTTTCCAGCATATTCTGTGCATCTATGCGCAGTCTCTTGCCGGGATCTAACCTGAATAAGGGGGATTAGTCTATCCCTCCTTTTTCTTCTATACTGAATGAATTCAGCTCCCCCTCTCACTGTATCTAATTCCTCGAAGGAAGCCTAAGCTTGGCTCATCTAATGTGGATATTTCTTCCTCCTCCTAGGGCTCATGAAGAGCTCCTAGAATTAGTTATGGTGTGGGGTCACGGCAATTGACTGGGCTGGTTGCACAAGTATGTGTCTTTCCTGCCTCTTTTCTAGCTTATCTATCCTAAGCTTATACATGATAAGAAGTCTTATATTATAAGTTTGATAACTTTAATACTAATCTAAGTTTACTGTAAGTCATACTGTTATTGACTTCCAAAGACTCATTTGCCTCTTTCTTTTACAGGAGGAGTATATCCGGTGTGAGAGCGCCTTCTGCAGCGTTCGTCGTCCTGATCTCTACGGCCACCTGGCGTGCTGAACCCACGCCGGCTGTTCGATCTCCAAAGGGAACCTTCGTTATTGGGACCCGCAGGTCTGCACTGTATGCAAGAACCTGCTCGATGAGGCGTTCGACAACCCTCCGTCAGCGGAGGCCAGGGACATTGCCCGAGAGAAACTACACAAGTGGGTGAGTGGTTTCCAAAAGAACGCCACGGGGCCATATCTCCCAAACGAAAGGACGAGAGCCTTACTCTTTCCTAAGGCATCTGCGGATGCCGTCATTCCCAAGTCTGAGATCCCCTGCGTCCAACTGACGGTCGAACCGGACGTTTCAGATGCTCTCCAAGACTGTCATATCGACGAAGTGGAGATGTCGGATGTGTCGGATAATACCGAAAGGACCCTGATGGCTGAGGGTCAAGAAGAGGAAGACCAAGTGGAGACTCCTGACTCCGAGGGCGAGGTTGCCCACGCCCCTTCTGTTTCTTCCGTTGCCATTTCGGAACCAGTCCCCTCTACCTCCGCCACTCCAGTACCTGCAGTGGTGGGCACCCAGGATACCCTCCAAGCTCTAGTGGCACTCCTGGATGAGAAGTTCCGCCAGGGGCATGCGGATCTTAAGAGGGAGATTATGCGTATGTCGAAACAGACGCCGAAGAAGATCAGCGTAAAGGATCTTCCCTCCTGCTCTGTGAGAAACCCTTGGTGGCATGCAGAACACATGCCCAATACAAGCGGACGAATTGTCATAACCCTAAGCTAGCCGGTGTCCTCCTTGAAGAGGTGGAGTTGTGGCCTGGCTTTGAAGCCTTAGGAGACCGAGCCTAAGGAGGTCATAGTATTTGACCATGCTAAGGCCCAAGCTCTTCTAGCCGACTGCCTCAAGAGCAGGGGCTACACCAACTCCAAGGTGCGGCCCTAAGCAAGAAGCACCCGTCTTTCCTTGCTCCTACCACCATGGTCTTTCCTTTCTCCAAAAAGGCCCTGCTGGCAGTGTTGAAGGCGGTGCAGGAAGGAAAACCCTGCCCTACATTGGAGGGATGTAGGCCTCTCTCCCTCGCCCTCCCTCCCGACGACAAAAGCTGGAAAGATATCCAGTTAACTTTCGCGGTAGGAAAGTTGGAAGCTGATGTCGCGGGACGTCAGTTTGACGAAAACCTCCCCAAGCTCACCGAATACCTTCTGCGTAGGGAGCAGGACACAAAATAGAGGCTGGCTGCCTCTCTGTCTCTTCAGGTACAGCTTGAGACAATGGCCGGGGACATTTGGGTCCCAGACTTCTACATGGTTCTTGCAAAGACCCACCTTGTCACCTTGACGAAGGACTTGTATAGCTTCATCAAGGCCCGGAGAGCCTGTAGAAAATTCGTGTTTGCAGATGCCACCGTCAAACACAAACCCCGGAAACTGATTTCCTCCAACATTTGGGGCAAATATCTCTCTCCTAACGACCTCGTGAAAGAGATCGTTGACAGAGGCGCCACTGAGAACAGAACCTTCTCAACAATTGGGGCATGTCCCGAAAGAGGAAATCTTCTCAGGATGAAGGCCCCCAACCTAAGAAGAAGTCCAACAAGCCCAGACCCAAACAGCGTCAAGCTAAGCGCCAGTTTCCGGCACCCGCTACTCCCCAGTTGGTGGCTCAGCCACAACAGACCTTTCAGTTGGTCCCTCAGCCGGTGGTGGTTCAGTCACCAGTATTCACACCTGCCTACGAAAGGCAGTCAACTACCTTTCGTCCCAAAGGTAGAGGTTCCTGCAAAGACTCCTCTCGACGTCCATCTAGAGGGAGAGGAGGGAGGGGAGCAGGCAGCCGAGGTGGTAAAACCTCGGGAAACCAGAAGCAATGAAATGCTTCTGGTGGGAGGAAGACTCCGCCACTTCCAGGATCGTTGGACCTTCGATCCTTGGGCCCACAGCATCATCAAGAAGGGACTAGGGTGGAGCTGGGTAACACCACCTCCAACCTTCCACCAATTCTTCCAACACTCTACCCCCGTCCTGGAAGAATATGTCCTAGAACTCTTGAACAAGGAGGTGATCAAGAAGGTAAAGTCCTCCAGGTTCCAGGGAAGACTGTTCTATGTTCCCAAGAAGGACTCCGACAAACTCAGAGTCATTCTGGACTTGTCCCCTCTCAACAAGTTCATAGCGAACAACAAATTCAAGATGCTGACTCTTCAACATATAAGAGCCCTACCACCTCACAAGGCTTACACGGTCTCAATAGACCTGGCGGACGCCTACTGGCACATTCCAATGAATCACCAGGCTTCCTCCTACCTAGGATTCAAGCCTCAAAGAAGGCAGTACACTTTCAGGGCCATGCTCTTCGGACTCAACGTAGCTCCAAGAATCTTCACGAAGCTCGCAGATACGATCGTCCAACAGCTACGCCTTCAAGGAGTCCAGGTGATGGCTTACCTAGATGATTGGCTGGTTTGGGGAGCATCCAGAGAAGAATGCTTGCATGCTTGCAGAAAGGTGACCCAGTTCCTGGAACATCTGGGTTTCAAAATCAACACCAAAAAGTCTCGACTGTCTCCAGCTCAGAAGTTTCAGTGGCTGGGAATCCATTGGAACCTTCAGTCACACCGTCTTTCCATCCCTCTGAAGAAAAGGAAGGAAATAGCGGAATCTGTCAAGAGACTCCTAAAATCCAAACGGATTTTAAGACGACAACAGGAACAAGTGCTCGGCTCCCTCCAGTTCGCCTCAGTGACAGACCCAGTGCTATGGGCACAGCTAAAAGATGCATCGGGAGTCTGGAGAAGAAACGCATCCATCACTCGAAGAGATCTCAAGAGACCTCTACCAACCAGGCTTCGCTCACTCCTGAAGCCATGGTCGGAGGCAAAGAACCTGAAAAGATCAGTTCCTCTTCAACCACCACCTCCGTCGGTCGCCATCCACACGGATGCTTTGCTGGAAGAATGGGGGGGTCACTCCCATCAGCGACAAATTCAAGGAACATGGTCTCCCCTATTCAAGACATTTCACATCAACATCTTGGAGGCCATGGCGGTTCTTCTTACTCTGAAGATACTGTCCCCTCGTCCTTCGATCCACATCCGTCTAACTTTAGACAGCGCCGTTGTGGTCAGATGTCTCAACCGTCAAGGCTCAAGATCGCCCCAACTCAACCAAGTGCGAACACATAAGTGTGGGACATGCAAAAAAACTGTTGAATAAATCAACCAGCTATGCAAAGGCCTTAAAATCAAAGGTAAATTTACCACAGGAGACAGCAACCCCACCTAGCACTGCCAGTAATCCTAAGAAAAGAAATACAACCTCTGATAATAAAGTATTGCATGACAAGGTAATCATATTGCCTTCTGAGGCTCTGCCACAGCGTATTAAAAATGGGTCATTGCCCATTTCTGTACAGCCTTTGTCCCCCATTGCCAACAATAGTACTAACCTCTCCCAGGCCATGTCCTTGCCTGATTTGATGGAGATGCCACCTGACACCAAGTTACCAGGTGCACCTGTATTGGGGAAGGTGCAAAAACCTGGTAGCTCAAATCCTACTAATCGGAAAAGAGAGAGACCTCCATCTCTCTCGCCCCCTTCTATAAGAAATATCAAAATTACGACGTCAAATAAATATGACGATTTGTCTGTTGATATTTCTGATCTGGAAGTCAATTTAAATAAATCGGAAATTCAAGTGGAGGTCCACCAACCTCCTCAACAATCGGATCAAAAAGACAAAAAGAAAATCATAAATGCTAAACCCAATCTATCAAGACCCTCTTTAATAAAACCACCTAAAAATAGTGTTAGATCAAAAACTGCTAATGGGAAGACTCCATCCAAGGGGTCTACCTAATTATAAACAATAGTTTTTTCCTCCATTTTGCAATGGAATTGTCAGGGTTTAAGGGCCAAATATGAAGAACTTAAGCTCCTTATTTATGAGCATTCCCCCATAATTATTTGTCTACAGGAGAGCAAACTAGATCATAATACCCTCTGTCCTCGCGAATATATTAGTTATAGGACACCATATGATCACCAAGTGGGGAGCCATGGCGGAAGTCTCATATATGTTCGTCGAGATGTTCCCCAAGTTTCTCTGTCTATTTGTACACCTCTGCAGGCAGTGGTTGTACAGATTGACATAGGGCGAAAATATACAATTTGTTCTCTGTACTTGCCTCCAAATGATAACATTTTGTATGATAACTTAGTGGAGGTGATTCAACAACTCCCTCAACCTTTTCTTTTACTTGGAGATTTGAATGGTAGACATCCTATGTGAGGTGATGTTTTAGCAAACACGAGGGGAAATATCATATCATCAATTGTGGAAAATGAAGATGTGGGACTCCTTAATACAGGAGAGCCCACACACTTTCATGTCCAGACAGGTACCTTGTCATGTATTGACCTATCAATCGTAAGCTCTAATTGCCTTCTTGACTTCGATTGGAGAACATTAGATGATTGGCATACTAGTGATCATGCACCAATCATTATAAACACCAACAATGGTCCACCTTTACAGGGATCGCCACGATGGAATCTTGACCAGGCGGACTGGGATAAATTTCGTGAGCTAAGCGAAATTGAGGGGGATGCAGGAGAAGTTGAAAATATCGATGATGCCATAGACTTACTGAATGGAACTCTCCATACAGCAGGAGTCAATTCAATTCCCAAAACAACAGGGGTATTCAAACGACGACCAGTCCCGTGGTGGTCTTCAGAACTAACTGCCCTCCACAGAGCCACAAGAAGATCTCTAACACGATTGCGTAGACGCAGAACTGATGAGAATTTAATTATATACAAGAAATGTAGAGCACAGTTCCGTCGTGCCATGAAAGAAGCAAGGCGCCAGTCATGGATGTTTTTTGTTTCCTCCATTAACAGTAGAACACCACCATCTTCTGTGTGGATGAAAGTAAAAAAGATAGCTGGCAAATTCACCCCCAACCCACCACCAGTGTTGAAGGTGAATGGCCAGTATGTAACCGAAGCAAATGATGTTAGCAATGCCCTGGCTAATCATTTTTCAAATGTATCCAGCAAGTGTGAAGGAGCCCCTGGTCACCAGTATAGGAGCACTGAAGAAAAGAAAATTTTTAATTTTGCAACAAGAAGGGAAGAGTCGTATAATTCTCCTTTCACTGAAAGAGAATTTGATTCCGCACTTGCTCATTGCAATGATACAGCCCCTGGACCCGATGGAATTCCATATGCAATGATTAAACATGTACATTTTAATACAAAGCTATTTATTTTAAGTATTATTAATAGAATATGGCATGATCATAGTTACCCAAGTGTTTGGGAACTAGCCATTATTTTAGCCTTTTTAAAACCCGGTAAAGACAAGTTTTTAGCAGCAAACTATCGTCCTATTGCATTGACATCTTGTTTATGTAAAATCATGGAGAAGATGGTCAATGCAAGGCTGATGTGGTACCTTGAAAAGAAAGGTATTTTATCACCGATTCAATGTGGATTCCGAAAAATTCACTCAACGACTGATGTGTTGATACGACTAGAGTCTTCTATTTGTGAAGCCTTTGCTTCCAAACAGCACCATGTTACAGTATTTTTTGACCTTGAAAAGGCATATGATACCACATGGAGATATGGTATTCTTAAAACCATTCATGAATTGGGATTGAGAGGAGAGCTCCCACTATTTATTCAGGCATTTCTTTCACGTAGAGTTTTTCAAGTGAGAGTTGGGGAAGCTCTATCAGAGAGTAAGTGCCAGGAAGAAGGAGTTCCTCAGGGTAGTGTGCTGAGTGTAACCCTTTTTGCACTAGCAATTAATGGGATATCCTCAGCCATTCCCCAGGATGTTCTCTCAACATTATTTGTGGATGATCTCTTAATATCATTTGCTGGCACTAGAATGGCAATGGTTGAGAGAAAAATCCAACTCTCTATTGATAAAATTATCCAGTGGGCTGACATGAATGGATTTAAGTTCTCGACAAGTAAAACTACCATTGTCCATTTTTGTCGTATCCGGGGAGTACATCCAGACCCGGATATATACATTAAAGGTCAACGGATACCATGTGCAAGAGAAGCTAAATTTTTAGGTTTGATATTTGATTGTAGGCTGACATGGGTTTCTCACTTAAAAGCATTAAAAGTTAAATGTGTTGAAGCTCTGAATATCTTAAAAGTATTGTCCCATACATCATGGGGGGCAGACCGCAATACTATTTTAAAATTATACAAGGCCTTGATTTTTTCCAAAATTAGTTATGGTTGCGAGGTATATTCTTCAGCCACCTCAAGCCAGTTAAAAATATTAGACTCGATACATCATGCAGGTATTAGATTGTCTACTGGAGCTTTTAAAACCTCGCCTATCCCAAGTCTCCTTGTTGATGCTGGAGAGTTACCTCTAGACCTTTACCGAATGTCTTCCATTCTTCGGTATTGGTTTAGATTGCAAAGACTCCCTAACTCTCTAGCCTTTCAGACTGCAAGCCTTGTAAGACACGCATCATACTTTGAGTTGCACCCAAAATCTCCTCAACCTTATGGCTTTCGGGTGAAACGATTATTAAATAGTCTGGATATAATTAGAAATAAGGTACTTCCATTCAAGGTATCATCAACGCCTCCATGGAAGTTACCAGAGATATCTTTTTGTAAATATTTTATTGGAGATAAGAAGAATATGTCAGACCTAGAAGCCAGGTCTCTTTTTAATGAACATGTTAAAGAACATAGAGGATCAACTTTTATCTATACTGATGGCTCCAAATCTGATGCTGGCGTTGGATTTGGAGTACATAGTAATGGTTTTAATTGTAGAGGTGCACTTCCTCTGACCGCTTCCATATTTACTGCCGAACTGTATGGCATATTAACCGCTATTGAGAAAATAGCGTTGGAGAAGGAGGGTAATTATACAATTTTTAGTGATGCAAGGAGTGTCCTTCAAGCTATGGAAGTTTTTAATTCTAATAACCCTCTAGTTTTAAAGATTTTAGAATGGCTTTTTATTATTGGACGGAGAGGTATAACAGTTCAATTTTGTTGGGTTCCAGCACATGTAGGTGTGTCTGGGAATGAGAAGGCAGATTCACTGGCTAAGGAGGCTGCATCCGAGTTGCTGCCAAGAAGGTATCCCATTGCCTGTAATGATTTGTTACCTGACATCAAGAAATTGGTTTGCAATAAATGGCAACAGCAATGGGATAGTCAAGATGGCAAAAAAATGCGAGAGATAACAAATGACATATCTCCTTGGAGGTATAATATGATGCCCCGAAAATGGGAGACGTCTCTTTGTCATCTCCGTATTGGTCACACTCGGTTGACACACGAGTTTCTGCTGAAGGGCCAACACCAACCGTATTGTGATGACTGTTTAGTACCTCTAACAGTAAGGTATTTGTTGACCGAATGCCCCAATTATAACAACTTGCGGAATAGATATTTGTTTGAGGCTCGAGGTGAGGGTGGCAGGTTCATCCTTGCCAAGATTCTTGGAAATGATGTGTCCTACCATGCAAGTGGCATTTTTAGATTTATTTCAGAAGCAGGTCTTCTGAAAAATGTTTAACTTTTATGACATTCAATTTTTGTGATTTTAATTGAATACTATTTAATTTTTATTTTATTTAATTTTTTTTTATTTTTGTATACATAAATTAAATGTTACCGGCATCAATGACCTTAGATGTCAGGATGCCTGAAAACTTTAAATCATTCATTCATTCATTCAACCAAGTGCTATTGCCCATCTTCCGCCTAGCGGACAAGAAGAGATGGCACCTCTCAGCAGTTCACCTACAAGGATTCCGCAATGTGACGGCGGACGCTCTATAGAGGACAAGCCCCATAGAGTCGGAATGGTCCCTAGACGCAAGATCATTCTCCTTCATCTCCCATCAATTCCCGGAACTGCAGATCAACCTCTTCGCAACGAGCAACAACAATCAACTTCCTCTTTACGTGGCCCCATACGAGGATCCCAGAGCGGAAGCGGTGGATGCCATGTCCCTGGACCGGAACAGATGGTCCAAAGTTTACCTGTTCCCTCCACCCAACCTTCTGCTGAAAGTCCTCACCAAGCTGAGAACCTTTAAAGGAACAGCAGCCCTAGTGGCACCCAAGTGGCCCCGGAGCAACTGGTTCCCTCTAATCCTGGAGCTACAGCCCAAGCTGATCCCTCTGCTGGACCCAGTACTCTCCCAGCAGGTTCAGAAATCGACTGTCTTTGCTTCATCAAGGAAAACCCGAGACCTTCATCTCATGATTTTCTCTCTTTAGCCTTGAAGAAAAGGTTTGGAATCTCGAAGAAATGTTTAGACTTCCTAGAGGAATACAAAACAAAGTCTACCAGAAGGCAATATGAATCATCCTGGAAGAAGTGGGTGTCTTTCGTCAAGGCAAAAAATCCTACGGAAATTTCCATATATTTTTATGTGTCCTTCATTCACCTTCATGGACAAGGCTTAGTAGCCAACACGATTTCCACTTGCAAATCGGCCTTGACAAGACCATTACTTTACGCCTTCCAGATAGACCTGTCCAACGACATCTTTAACAAGCTTCCAAAGGCATGTGCTAGACTCCGTCCTGCACCTCCACCGAGACCCATCTCCTGGTCTCTTGATAAGGTGCTCCATTTTGCCTCAAGTCTGGACAATGAGTCTTGCCCTTTGAAAGACTTGACTCAAAAGGTGATTTTCCTTTTTGCTCTCGCTTCGGGAGCCCGAGTCAGTGAAATAGTGGCTTTATCTAGAGAAGAGGGCCAGATACAGTTCACCGAAACAGGTGAACTTACCCTCTTCCCTGACCCAACGTTTCTCGCTAAGAACGAACTCCCCAATAAAAAGTGGGGTGCCTGGAGAATCTGCCCTCTGAAGGAAGATGTCTCTCTATGCCCAGTGGAGAGTCTAAAGGTGTATCTATGAAGAACTTCAGACTTTGGCGGAGGACAGCTCTTTAAAGGAGAAACATCGGTATCTGATTTGTCACTCAAACAACTAAGGGCGAAGATCACCTACTTTATTCGCAGAACGGATCCTGACAGTACACCCGCAGGTCATGATCCCAGGAAAGTTGCCTCTTCCCTAAATTTCTTTTAAGCAATGGATTTCGAAAGCCTTCAATCCTTCACAGGCTGGAAATCCTCGAGTGTTTTTCAAACAGTATGCGAAGCAGGTGCACGAACTGAAGAGATACATGGTGGCAGCAGGTAGTGTGTTAAAGCCTGCTGCCTAGTGCTGCGCAGAACAGTGAGTTATTTCGGAACTCTAACTCAAGGGGTGCCTGTGTTGACCCTAGTGTGAAACATAGTGATTTTAAGTGCCACCTAGTGACACGACGGACTGTTCTTCTACATGGTGAAGTAACATAGACTTGAACACGTTTGCCACATGTTTATTTGGATATGAAGTGTATTTAAGACTTTAAAAAGACCTTATAGTTCCCTTGGAACTTATGTGTGTAATGGCAAGTTCTTCCTTTTCAGATTCCACACCCACGTCTTATGTAGTCTTTAGTCTATGTTTGTTAACTAAATTTTATTGAAATTTATTTATCTTATTTCATATTAACTCAAATGTTTTATAGAATAAAATAGAAATTTCGCTACCATACGCGTCTTATTTCGCCCTGCTATATGAAATAAATTACTGTTAGAGAGTTTGATTACCCCTAATTTTGATCATTATTATAATCCATGTTATAATATTGCTCCTATCTGATGTATACTCACCTAAAGAAAAGTGAAATATTTGTT
Organism: Palaemon carinicauda; assembly: GCF_036898095.1. Classification (NCBI taxonomy): domain Eukaryota; kingdom Metazoa; phylum Arthropoda; class Malacostraca; order Decapoda; family Palaemonidae; genus Palaemon; species Palaemon carinicauda. The sequence goes on from NC_090746.1 coordinate 50,997,890, forward strand.
CCAACACAATTACTTAACTTTCCTGATCTGTCTGCGAGACCGGCAAGATCTTCATCTACAGGTGAGTCTTCTTCATCAGGTTACTTCAAGATGTTCCTTTCGTCCAAATAGGACTTCCCTGCCAGGGGGGCAGGAAGCCATGTCATAGTATATGCTATTGGTAGTGACATGTAATGGAGATGTCACGGTCTCTAAGGTCATCAGACCAAAGTAATATTGTTTAGAAGTCGAAGGCACTACTAAAATGGGGAAAAATCCACGATACACTAATTCTCTGGTACACTTCCATCAGGACGTCATGGCTTGAGCCCAAAAAACGGATTTTGAGCGAAGCGAAAAATCTATTTTTGGGTGAGATAGCCATGGCGTCCTGATGGACCAGTCCTAGTTCTCTATTCTGGAGAGTTTAGTAACGGCTCCTCCCATACTTGCCACACTCCCCCTCGAAGCGTAAACGCTATGTGGGGTGCAGATAGCTATGTGGCGTGTCAAGCATACGTCCCCTGTTATTATACAATATCCTAAAAGGAATCCTTATGGGTACTCGCACCAGAAGTTAGAATTCTGTGAAACCTTTAGTTTAATTCTCTGGGAATATCTACTGTAGTCAAATAAACCCTTAGGAAGCTACTGAAGGAACCTTCCATCAGGACGTCATGGCTATCTCACCCAAAAATAGATTTTTCGCTTCGCTCAAAATCTGTTAATTCAACACCTGAGATTTTGAACAGTCTTTTGTGTCACCATGGTGACACCCACTTAAAAGTATTGCACTGGAAGGTGTCAACACCTTTTCACCCTAATTGATAGTCCCAATCGCAGTATTAGACAACAGGTTATGATATACTACCTGCCACCACCACATAATGCTTCAGTTCGTGCACTTGCTTCGCATAATATTTGTAGAACACTCTGGATGACTTCCATCCAGTATATGAGTGAAGACGCTCAAAGTCCATATACTGAAAAAAGTTCAGTGATGAAGCCACTTTCCATGGATCATGACCTGTGGGTGTACTGTCAAGATCCGCTCTGCGAATGAAGTAGGTGAGCTTCGCCCTCAGTTGTTTTAGTGATAAGTTTGATCCTGAAGTTTCTCCTTTAAAGAGCTGTCCTCCCCTGAAGTCTGAAGTTCTTCGAAGATAGACCTTTAGACATTCCACTGGATACAGAGAGACATCTTCCTTCAGAGGGCAGAGTCTCCAGGGACCCCATCTATTAGTGGGTAGCTCGTTTTTAGCGAGAAAGGTTGGATCAGGAAAGAGAGTCAGTTCTCCCGCTTCTGTGAACTGAATATGGCCCTCGTTTCTGGATAGGGCCACTATTTCACTAACTCTAGCCCCTGAGGCTATAGCAAACAGGAAAATAACTCTTTGGGTTAGATCCTTAAGAGAACAATCTTCATTGTTCACGGTTGAAGCATAATGTAGGACCTTGTCCAAGGACCATGAAATGGGCTTCGGAGGACCTGCGGGCCTAAGTCTAGCACATGCCTTCGGGATCTTGTTAAAGATTTCGTTTGATAGGTCCACTTGGAAGGTGTATAGAAGAGTTCTAGTTAGGGCAGACTTACACGTAGTTATCGTTTTGGCTGCCAGACCTTGTACATGAAGGTGGATAAAGAAGGACAGACAAAAATCTATTGAGATTTCTTTCGGTCCTTTTGCTTTAACGAAAGCAACTCACTTTTTCCAAGACGATTCATATTGTCTAATAGTTGACTTGGACTTGTATTCTTCTAAGAAGTCTGTACTGCCTTTCGAGATCCAAAATCTTTTTTTCACCGCTAAGGCAAGAAAATCATGAGATGAAGGTTTTGGGTTCTCTGTGATGAAGCGAAGACAGTCGACTTCCGAATCCGTTGAGATAGTGCTGGGTTCGGTAGAGGGACCAGGTGAAGAGGTCGATCTGCATTTCCGGGACTTGTTGTAAGATGAAGGAGAATGAGTCTGCGTCTAGGGACCATTCTGACTCTTATCAGCTTGAGCCTGAATAGAGCGTCCGCCGTCACATAGCGGAACCCTTGAAGGTGAACTGCTGATAAGTGCCATCTCTTCTTTCCCGCTAGACGGAATATGGCTAATATCACATAGTTGATATGGGTCGATCTCGAGCCTTGACGGTTCAGACATCTCATTATCTATTCGCTGTCCAAGATCAGCCTGATGTGGGCTGATCTGCGAAGGGAAAGTTTTTTGAGCGTCAAGAGGACTGCCATGGCCTCCAAAATATTGATGTGAAAGGTCTTGAACAGAGAAGACCAAGTCCCTTGGACTTTCCTTTGATGGGAGTGACCTCCCCATCCTGCCGTTGAGGCATCTGTGTGGATGGTCACCGATGGTGGAGGTGGTTGCAAGGGTACAGTCCTCTTTAGGTTCTTGGCCTTCGACCATGGCTTGAGAAGTGATCGTAGTAAGGTCAGTATCGGTCTCTTTAGATCTCTTCGAGCGTTTGATGCGTATCTTCTCCAGACTCCTGATGCATCTTTCAGCTGTGCTCTTAGCACTGGGTCTGTTACTGCTGCGAACTGGAGAGAGCCCAGTACTCTTTCCTTGGCGTCTTGAGATCCTGTGGGATTTCAGTAGTCTCTTGACAGACCCTGCAATCTCCTCTTCCCTGGAGGAATGGAGAGGCGGTGTGACTTCAAGTTCCAATGGATTCCCAGCCATTGAAACTCCTGAGCTGGAGAGAGTCGAGACTTCTTGAAGTTGATCTTGAATCCCAGATGTTCCAGGAACCGGATCACTTTCTTGGATGCTTGAAGAGAAGCCGTCCTGGGTGCTGCCCACACCAGCCAGTCGTCCAGGTACGCTGCTACCTGAACACCTTCTAGGCGTAGTTGTTGAACGACTGCGTCTGCAAGTTTCGTGAAGATCCTTGGGGCTATGTTTAGTCCAAAGGGCATGGGGCTGAAGACATACTTTTTCTTCTGTAGCTTGAATCCTAGGTAGAAGGAGAGGGGGCAGCTGACTGGGAGATGCCAGTAAGCATCTGCCAGGTCTATTGAGACTGTGTACGCCCCTTTTGGTAACAGGGTCCTTATGTGCTGAAGGGTTAACATCCTGAACTTTTTGTTCTCGATGAGCTTGTTGAGTGGCGACAAGTCCAGAATGACTCTGAGTTTGTCTGAGTCCTTCTTGGGAACACAAAACAGCCTTCCCTGGAATTTGATGGACTTTGCTCTCCTTATTACCCGTTTGCTTAAGAGTTCTAGGGTATATTCTTCTAAAGAGGGGGTGGAGTGTTGGAAGAACTGAGGAAATGATGGTGGAGGCTTGCTCCAGCTCCATCCAAGTCCATTCTTGATTAGACTGTCGGCCCAAGGATTGAAGGTTCAACGATTCTGAAAGTGTTGGAGCCTCCCTCCTACCTGAAGTATCTCATTGCTTCGATTATCCGGAGGATTTACCTCCCTGACCGCGTCCTCCCGTGCCTCGTGAGGGGTGTCTTGAGGAGCCCCGTCTGGAGCCTCTACCTTTTGGACGAAAGGTAGTGGCTTGCCTCTCAAATGCAGGATTGAATGCTGGTGACTGGGCAACCAGCTGCTGAGGCACCACTTGGAATGGGGTTTGTGGTTGAGCAACCACTTGGGGCACCGCGGTCATGTTGACTGTGGGATGTTGTTGGGCAGGCCGAGAGGGTAGTCTGGGCTTCTTAGTACTCCTTTTAGGTTGGGGACCCGCATCCGGGGAAGACTTCCGTTTTGATGAGATGCCCCACTTCTGGAGAAGGTTCCTATTCTCCGTGGCGGCTCTATCAACTACCTCCTTGACCACTTCATTTGGGAAGAGGTCTTTACCCCAGATATTGGAAGATATCAGCTTCCTGGGTTCGTGTTTCACTGTTGCTGCAGCAAACACGAACTCTCTACATGCTCTCCTAGCCTTCATAAAGTCGCACAGGTCCTTTACTAAGGTGGCCATATGCATTTTGGCCATGACCATGTTCATGTCTGGGGTGCTTTTTAGGCCTGCACACATCTCCATGCAGTTCTGTAGGGATAGGGATGCTGCAAGTCTCTCCTTTGTCTCTTGCTCCCTATGCAAGAGAAAGTCTGACAGTTTCGGGAGATTTTCGCTGAACTGTCGTCCCGCGATATCTGCATCCAACTTCCCTACTGAGAAGGTTAGGTGGACTTCTTTCCATTCCTTATCCTCCAAGGGCAGGGCTAATGACAGAGGTCTACACTCCTCTAGTGTATGGCAAGATTTGCCTGCCTCCACTGCCTTGGCCTCAGCTTTAAAAGCCTTCGATGTAAAGGGGAAGGCTATTGAAGCAGGAGCAAGAAAGGTAGGATGCTTCTTGCTAAAGGCGGACACTTTCGAGTTCGTGTAGCCCAACTTCTTCAGGCTACTCGACAAGAGAGCCTGTGCCTTGTCATGGTCGAATACCATGACCTCCTTGGGTTCCGTCTCCTCTTTTGACGCTGGCTCCTGCTTCAATCGGATGAAGCAGTCTGGGTAAGCATTAAAGCTTGGCCAGAACTGGATGTCGTCTAAGGGGACGGCTCCCAACTTCTCCGATATGTAGAGTTTGCCATTAGTAATTGGCATAATGTCCGCATACCTCCAGGGATTGATTTCGGAGCAGGGTGGGAGGTCTTGGACTCTGGGTCGCTTGTATAACTCTCGGGAGGCGGTGAGTCGAGCTTCACGGAGCTCTCTCTCGAGTTTCGCTTCCCTAGCTTCGTCTTGCTTGCGAATACTCTCCATTAGGGCCGTGAGATGGGCCAGTGCCCGGCTCATGTCACCTGATGGAGGGGTAGAAGTGGACGATGTTAAGGGTAACGGCTCTGGTGCCGGCACAGACGGAAGGGACTCCGACTCAAATTCATCTTCATCTTCCGTAGGTAGAGTAGACTCCTCCTCTGGATCATTTTTCAATAGATACTTTTCAGTGCCCGTGGACACTTCAGATATCCTTTCCTCCTGGTGGATGTCCATGCCTTGCAACGCCTCACTGATATCCGTATTGATGGCAATCTGGACGCAGGGAGGTCCAGGTCATGCTTGGGGTACGACAGCATCACTACCCACTTTCGGGAACAGCAGGTTACGCATCCTTTCATTAGGTAGGTACGGTCCCGGAGTTATTTTGGAACCCTCGTACCCCTTTGCGTAGATTTTCTCGGGCTGCATCCCTCGACTCTGTTGACTTGGCGTCGTCGAAAACTTCGGTCACCAATTTCCGGCAGATGCTGCAGTCTTGGGGGTCCCAGTACCGCAAGGTTTCGGTAGTGATGGTGCAGGGGGCATGAGACCTGCATGCTTTGTGACCACAGAAGTTCCTACTCCTGTGGTTACAGAAGATCACATCGCAATTAATTTGGTCCTCCTGTAAAGAAAGGAAAATAAATTGAGTATGATTGTTTACCTCACATGATAAACAATTTATGCAAATTATTGATATTTTAACCATTATAGCTCAGGATAGTAAGCTAGAAAGGAAATAGGAAAGACACATACTTGTGTCTCCTGTCCAGCCAATTGCTGTGACCTCCCCCAAAATTAAAGTTATGGAGTTTCCTTATCAAGGCAAACTCAAAGAGATGGGTTCTAACCTCTAGGAATAGAATAAGTGTATACTAACACTGACCCTTCTTAAATACTTTAATATTGCGGGGTAAGTTGTTAACTGATTAACTATCAGTGTATTGAAGGAAATCTTTCCTTACAATATAGGATTGGTCTCAACAATAGACTGTGCAAGGATACACAAAGGATGTTGGAAAATAATTACTGTATAATATATACTATAGTTTTCTGTCTGCAGTATATACTATACTGCAAATATACTGGCTACGGTATAATCATGTACTGTAGTTCAGCCGACATGTTGCTGGCTAGGCTAGCACCTGACAGCACGGTCCGGCCGGCATGTCGCCGGCTGGGTAGTACCTGGCGGCACCGGTCCAGCAGGCGGCTTCTGATGGCTGGGTTAGTACCTGGCGAAGCTAGCCGACAGAGAGAGAGAAAGCATGGAGTGAAGGGATACCTTATTAAAATGTATGTTTACAATAATAAGGGTGTAAGTACTTAACCTTACAGCCTTCCTCCAGAATGAGGGTTCAAATGGAAGGGGAGAATGCATCATTCAGGCTTCCACCCAGCCACAAGATCCGTTGCCGGTCGCTGACGGTTTCAGGGATCTGGATTGCAGTCCAAGGGAGGACTGAAGAACACTCAACAGTAGAGGGGTCTCCCACTGGCAGCCGTCACAACCTTTCCCAGAGCCTTGCATCCATAAAGGAAGACCGAGTGACTATACAGCTGCTTATGTAGGAGTCCGGCCGGCACCACAATCTACCCGGCAAGCGGTGAGATTGTAGGACGATGGCCACAGGATTGCGATAGCTAGGCTATCACTAAAGGAGAGAGGGGCAGGGAAAAGGGTCCTATATCAAGCGTAGAAGAAGGCGACAGGATTGCCGCCACTTCTACACAAGGGTGAAGCTTTGATTCAATATCTGCGCCATCCTAGGTGACAGAAGAATATCTATTCTTCACCCTAGGGTCGGCCGAAACAGGACTAGTCTTCTAGACCGCAGGGGAGAAGGTGACGGCATCATACTACCACTTAAGTGCAGCCTAGGGAGGCTTAGCCTCCTATGCCGACAGCGAGGCTTAGCCTCCTATGCCGACAGCTTTAAGCCGGCGGGGGAGTGACTACTCACCCTGCTGCTCAGCCGCCGGCAGAAAGACTGAATACTCTGAGGTTCTGTCGAAAACCCGAGCCGGGATACTCGCCGGCATGGGTGGGAGACAGAAAACACTAGCCTAGTCAAGCCGTAGTGAACTACTCTATGGCAGGACCAAGATAGGGTTGTCGCCTATGGCGGCACTCAGAGGGAAGGAGGGATTACCCTTAAATCTCCACAGGAGACGAGTATCGAGTTATATAACTAATTCTAGGAGATATACTATCTACCGTTGAATTGATAAAACGATACATTAGGGTAACCGGGGATAATGTATGAAAGTATACTAAAGCGCATAGGCTAGGTAGCCTAGCGCGGGGCGAGATCTCGGTTACCTAAATCGCCAAAACTCTAACCTATACAATCGACATAGGGAAGAGGAAATTTGTATGCATATATATATATATATCTTTACTAGTATAATTGTGCCTAAATAGCTTTCATAATTTATTAATGCTATTACAACCGGGAATGTCGTTCTGCTAACTAAATAACACATGCTTAACGAACGACAGCGCCCATGGCGCCTCCGGTGACCGTCCAAGCTCCATAACACATTAAATTAAACTAATTTCACTGTGAAGCAGGAGCTAAAAATTATACACTGTAAAGAATATATACTCAACTTTTCAGAGGCAGAAAAAGCTGGAAATTGCATTATAATTCCTCTCGATAACGATCAAAAACATTAGATTAACAGGGAAAACCACTGTGCGCAATCACTACAGAAATAGGAATGGGCGCCATCTTGGAGACTTGTAATAGTACGGGAGGAAGGGTAACCTTGATAACGGCTTCCCTTCTGTTTTCGCCACTCTTCCCCCACGGAACGAAAACGCTATTCGGGGTGAAGATTGCTATGTGTCGTATCAAGATATACGTCCCCTGATATTATGCGATATCCTTAAGAGAAATTTTAAGGATATTTGCACCAGGAGTTAGAATTCTGGAGACCTGAAAGTCAATTCTCTGGGAATATCACTGTAGCCAAATATCCCTTAGAAAGCTACCAATAGGAACCTTCCATCAGGACGACATGGCTTGAGCCCAAAAATACAAGCATCCAATGAGTTGAAGTTTTGTAAATCGAGGTTCAGTACTCAGAAAGGTTAAACCATGGAGATCATGGATAGAAATACTTTAATTTTCATGTACAGTATATGAAAGTACGTTTTTGGGCTTAAGCCATGTTGTCCTGATGGAAGTTTCTCAAAGGCAGCTTTCTGCTTGGGATATTTCTGAGTGATATACCAGAGAATTTTACCTAAGAAGTATCACAGGGTTCTATCCCCTGGAGAGGATATCCTGAGGGATATCGTGTATACAATAGGGATGTGTTTAAAACAAGCCACTGCAATCCTTCCCTAATAGAGTTTACCTTGTCTCGAAGAATATGGGATAGAATTGGATACGTGGGCAAGAGAGCTGTTACAACTTCCAATCCCAGTGTGCTACAGGGTGACACAAAAAAAAAACGGTTATCACCTAAACATGAATAACTTTTGAAATAAATAATCAGTTCCTTTTATTTTTCAGATTTATCAAGAAAAATTAATGTTCTGAGAGTCTACCAAATTCGACTTTCGAGATGCCATGGACTACTGAGGAAAAGACATTTATAGTTGAGGCCTATTTTCGGTTGAAGTCTATCCACGCAGCTCAATTGCAATTCAAAGAATGGTTCAGATGTCAAGAATTTCCTGTCCACTCAATGATCTACAGATGGGTCAACAAGTTCAGAACTCATGGGACTGTGTATAACCTCAATTGTAAAGACACTAACAGACAATCACACTCTGGATGACCGTAATCATCAAGGACACCACACAACATTGCTGCAGTCAGAGACTCTGTTGTCCGCAGCCCAAGCAAGTCTGTGTGACGGCGAAGTCAGGAGCTTGGAATCAATCAGGAGTCTGTGTGGAGAATTTTGAATGCAGATCTCCACCTGTATCCTTACAGGATACAGATTAAACACAAGCTTACACCTGACGACATGAGGAAGCGCGTGATCATGTGTCAGTGGTTTTGCGATAAGATTAACGCTGTGCCAGACTTCCTTGACAATGTCTGGTTTTCGGATGAGGCACATTTTCTGTTGTCAGGTCACGTGAACTCGAAGAACAAATCTTCTGGGGTAGCACATCCCCTGACCACTGTCTGCAAAGGGCATTACACTAGATGAAGTGCACTGCCTGGGTCGCCATCTCCAAACATGGCATCATTGGACCATTCTGGTTCGAGGACGAAATCGAGCGGTCTGTGACAATCAACACCGAGCGATATGTCCAGGTGCTTGGCAAATTCTGGACAGCACTTGGTCGAGGGACAGGACTCGTTAGGGTCCTCCAGTGGTTCCAGCAGGATGGTGCCACCATCCTCACTTCAAACGAATCATTGGCATAACTACAGCAGCGTTTCCCTGACCGACTGATCAGCCGCAGGTGTGACCCGGAGTGGTCGCCGCATTCACCGGACCTGAACCCCCCAGATTTTTATCTCTGGGGATACCTTAAGGACAGGGTATATGGAAACAACCCCCAGACTATCCCTGACCTGAAGGCAGCAATCACAGCAGCAATAAGAGTGATCCCAAGGGAGGAATGCGGGAGGGTCATCGAGAACTTTGCCCACTGGATCCAAATGTGCCTGCAGTGCCGGGGAGCTCATTTTGAGCACATTTTGGAGAGTCAGTGAAACAAGGAGTTTTCGTTGTACAGACTTGAAACTTTGGAGATGTCTGCTACACAGGCTTGACCTAATGTTGCTAAAGTTTTGTGTCGATCTAAATAATATTTTGGAAGTTATTCGTTTTTTGGTGATGACTGTTTTTTTTTTGTGTCACCCTGTACTACAAACACGTTTCCTGGATCACCATTCCTTCTTGCAGTACCATCTTGACGGTTGCTTGGAGTTTTTTCTGCGTGTTTTCATAGCTTTTTTGAGTGATTTTGTGATCATTGATGCTTCTGCTTCTGCGTCTCCACCCCATTATTTTTACGATTTGCATGCTTTTTGTTGCCTGCGGCTGTCGCATGGTCGGCACCGGCGACGTATGTATCCAAATCGCTCAGAAATGCTTAGTTATTTTATCATTGTACTGTAAGAATTTATTTTAATTTGTTCTTTTACAATTGTGGTATGATTATGGGTTACCCCCTTCATATTCTATTGTCTGCTGGCGCATATTTTATCAGCCTTGACATAGGCTAACTCTACCCTGTCCGTCATCCGTGACTGGTAAGTATGCACTTGTGCACCATCCCCTTCTTTCACTTAGCCCTACGGGTTTCGTGAGGCTGCCCATCCTCCCATGCTATTGATGTGTCATAGTGGGGAGCTGCAGTCCTGAAGGTCCATCTGGGGAGCATTGGATAGTGTTTTACAGTTGTCTTAGGGTGCCTGTTTTTCACTCATCCACTTAGCCTGTGTGTTTGGCCAGGCAGCACGGGTTATGGGAACTTGTTCCCCGCTTTTACTTCTTGTCCAACCATTAGAACACATTAACCTTGTTCTAATGCAGACAGGAAGACCTCCCTTTAGTGTCGCCTTACCCATTCCTAGGCTTCCCATCTTGATTTTTGGTAGGCTACCCGCTGGTTGTGAGGATTCGTTCTCTGTTCCTTCATACTGCAAACTGCATAGAACTCCATTTTATTTCTAATGCTACAGTTAGGCCTTCCTATCCTGCCGCCTCATCAATCTCCGAGTCTCCCTTCCTTCCCCCCTTTCCCCCTTGTGCCTGCTGGTGTGTCTACTTGCTGTGGAACTTTGTTCCCCTCCCAGTCCAGTTCCCTGGCGACTGCCATGATCTTTGTTGCTATATAGATGGACAGGACAGCTTATGGGCTATCTAGTCTGGCCCTAGGTAAGCAAGATTTTTATTCCCTCCCTGGAATAATTCCCTCTGTCACCTTAGAGAACACTCTTGGGTGGTGTAGTTGCCCCTTCCCCTTCCTAGTTAGTCCATAACCCTTTACTGTCTTAGGAATTACAGTTCCTTTTGTCTAGTCTACGTACCCTAGCATCTGAGTTTCCCTCATCCGCTATGTAGGCTAGGCTTGCCTGTACAGTATTTCCTATGGCCTAAACCTATCCAGGCGGAGAACTGGTACCCCTTGGGGTTATCCTCTGCTGCCTTAGTAGGTGCCTAGTCTATGATTGCAGCTTCTCATCCTGGGCTATGTACCTCTTGCTGTGGAGTCTTGGCTCCTTTGCCTGGTCGGTTTATCCTGGCAGAAGTGTTGCCTTCTGCCCCTGCCTCCAGTCTTGTTGGCTTGAGTTCCTCTAGCATTAGATGTGAGTGGGCTATGCTGTAATCTTTGGGTGGTCATCTACACCTTCTTTTCCTTTTCCCTATCTGAGGAACATTATCCATTAGAGATGATACATTCCTAAGGAAACTATCATTCTGGACTACAACAAGGCTCAATTCTTATTGCTTAAGGGACTTAAAATTGCAAAATTCACCAATACTCAACTTTCTGCCTTTGGTAGAAAGCAGGCCCCCTTTGTTGCTCCCAAAGATACTGTCTTTCCCTTCCCCTCAAAAGTTTAGAGGCTCTGAAGAAGGCAGTAATGAAAGGTAGACTATTGACAGTGCTAGAGGAGTGCAAACCTGTCTCCCTAGCCCTTCCTTATGACTCGGACAGTTGGGAAGATGTCCAGCATACAACATACCTTAACGGTCGGAAAACTGGATAGGGACATTGGAGACCAACAATTCAATGGAAGGTTGCCTAGAATTCCCGAATTCCTTTTGAAGGAAGAATAGGAAGCCAAAGAGAGGCTATCTGCTACTTTGTCCCACCAGTTCTATATGGAAATGTGGATTAGGAACTATTCCAAGTCAGACCTCTTGACAGTCCTGGCAAAGACTCATCTGGCTACTTTCCACAGAGATTTACATGCTTTCTTTTTAACCTGAAGAGCATGCAGAGAACATATCTTAGCAGCAGGAACTATTAGACATGAGCCTAGAAATTTGATTGACTCAAACAATTAGGGGAAAGATTTCTTTTCTCAGAAATTGATCAAGGAAGCATTGGACAAAGCTGCTCAGGGTAAAAAGAGCCTTATGCAAAAGTGGGGTATGTCCTCTAAGAGTAAATTCACCCCCAAAGAAGGACCTCAACCCAAAGACAAGAAGCCTAAGAGAGCCTTTAAAGGTAGGAAAACCTTTCCTGTTGTAACAGCCCAAGTTGCCACGATCCCCCGGACTGTGTACACGGTTCCCCAGCAATATGCGTCACAGTCTCCAACCTTAGCCATTACGAAAGAAAAGTGCTAGCGGCAGAGGAAGGTCTGGAAAGGACGGTCAATTTAGGGGCCAAGGAAGTAGAGGCAAGGCCTTTAGAGAAGCAAGTCCTTCATAACATCAATGCGGAGCTACCAGTAAGGGGAACTCTTTATCTTGTCAAGGATCAATGGGAGTTCGATCCTTAGACTCACAGCATAGTCTCAAAGGGACTAGGTTGGAAATGGATACAGAAACCACCCCAGTTCAAGAGGTTCTCTACACCCACAACCCCATTCTTGGAGGTTTACATTCAGGATCTTTTCCGGAAGGGAGTTATCCATTGCATAAAATCCATAAACTTTCAAGGGCAACTATTCTGCATGCCCAAGAAAGATTCAAACACACTTTGAACTATTCTGGACTTGTTCCCACTAAACAAATTCATTCCGAACGATAAGTTCCAGATACTGACTATCTCGCAGGGTCTACACTGTCTCCATAGATACCGATGCCTATTGGCATCTTCTGTTAGGTCGGCGTTTCTCCCCCTACTTTGGTTTCAGACTGGCAAGAAAGGCCTACTTTTTCAGAGCTATACCCTTCGGGATCAGTATAGCTCCAAGAATTTTCACAAAGCTAATCAATGCCGTTGTCCAACAGCTAAGGAACAAAGGCCTTAAGGTGATTGTTTACCTAAATGACTGACTAGTCTGGGTTGCAATGAAGTCGGAATGATTTTTAGCAGCTCGAGAAGTCCTGAAATTCCTACAGTCTCTGGAGTTTCAAATCACCCTTGAAAAGTCCGGACTATCTCCAGCTCCAGAATTTCAGCGGCTAGGGCTTCACTGGAATCTAATAGTCACACGTCCTTTCTCCACAGCACGGCAAGAGAAAGGAAATCTCAAAATCTGTCAGGTTCTTCCTTTGCTCGAAGGTAATCACCAGACGTCAACAGGAAAGTCTTAGGATCTCGGCAGTTTGCTGCCGTGATAGACCCAATCCTAAAAGCAAGACTCGAAGATGCCAACAGAGTCTGGAGAAGGAAGGCATCAAATGTTCAGAGAGATCTTCGCCACAAAACCTCGGCTTTGCTGCTCTAACAGCTCAAGCCATGGTCCATTGCCAAGAGCTTATCGATTCACGTCACTCTACAGCATCCTCTTCCTTCCATGAAAATTTACATGGAGGCCTTGGAACAGGGTTGGGGGAACTTATTTGCAATGTGTGGTAATCTATTATATAGTAAAGAGTCAAAGGTGATATTATCCTCTTATTTTATGAATATTTTTGTTATGTTACTCCGGTATATTCTCTCATGAAAAAATTATCCAAAACAACTATGGTCAGTGAGTATAAGAGCAGTATAGGCCTAACAGAACGTTTCCAAGTAAATGTGCGACTACATCAGGGATCTGCATTGACCCCTTTCCTATTTGATCTGGTCATGGATGTAGTAACACAAGGTATTAGAGATCAGTCTCCTTGGTGTATGCTTTTTGCTGATGATGTTATACTGTGTAGCACTAGGCGAGAGGTAGTAGAAGAGAAACTGGAGGAGTGGAGAAGAGAAATGGAAAATAGGGGATCGAAGATCAGCAGGAAAAAGACAGAGTATTTGAGATTGAAAAATGGCGAGAACGGGGAGGTTAGTTTACAAGGAGAGAGATTGAAAAGAGTTGAAAATTTCAGGTATTTAGGATCAACAGTTGCAGAGGATGGTGATCTGGGGGCAGAAATAAACCACAGAATACAAACAGGATGGAAGAATTGGAAAAAAAGTGTGTGGAGTACTATGCGACAGGAAAATAGGAGTTAAGTTGAAAGGTAAAGTACACAGGACAGTTGTGAGACCGGCAATGATGTATGGAGCGGAGACGTTGGCAATAAAGAAGACAGAAGAGAAGAAGATGGATGTGGCAGAGATGATAATGTTGAGATGGATGTGTGGGGGTGTCAAGAAGAGATAAGATACAGAATGAGGTAATTAGGGGTACCACAGGAGTCAGAAAACTATCAGATAAGATCCAAGAAAGTAGACTGAGGTGGTATGGTCATGTCATGAGAAGAGATGAACAGTATATTGGGAGGAGAGTGATGGAAATGGAGGTACAGGGAACGAGAAGGAGAGGGAGATCAAAGCGAAGGTGGGTGGACTGTATCAAGGATGACCTTCGATCAAAGGGATTAACCGGTGAGGTGTGGGACAGAGGTAGATGGAGAAAGCTGACCAGAAACATCGGCCCCACATAGAAGTGGGAAACGATGTAGACAAAGAAGAAGACTCTAGTATATAACTCTGGGGTGGAAAACTTCTGTTTTTTTTACTCATATTTAATATACATATTGTTGTGCCAATTATTGTACATTTATGAATTTTTGGAAATAATGAAAGCCTATAGCTCATTTTGCATTGCCTTTATATGGACCTACTATTCACAATAAAACCAATGACCCTCCATTTTTAACCCTTCTTTTATGGACTTCAGTCTGATAGACTACTGGGGACAAAAATTTTATTCACTGTGAGTGGGATTGTGCAATTATAATGTCTTTGCTCCTATGTGATTTACAATCAACTTACTTGTGTTCATAGCTTGGGACTATTGTCCCCACTGCTATGTGGAAGTGTAGACACATCTTTTCCTGTCACACTACTTATCATGGGACCTTGTCCTTATATAATTAGTGGGAATTCTAGGAACTCTAATGGGTTAAAAACTCTATCTGGCCACAACTGAGAATACAGTATTAATTCTCTGGTACACTTCCATATTGTCCTGATGGACCTGCCTGTTACTTTTCATCTCCCCCCCCCCCCCAATTCTCAGTGTGAGGCCTTGCGCCATGCGATGGCTTCTCCTGGAATGGTGATCCAGGAAACGTGTTTGTAGTAGCACACTGGGATCTGAAGTTGTAACGGGTCTCTCGCCCATGTATTCAATCCTATCCCATATCCTTTGAGACAAGGTCAACTCTATTCGGGGAAGGATAGCAGTGGCTTGTTTTAAAAATGCCCCTGTTGTATACACGATATCTCTTGGGATATTCGCTCCAGGAGATAGAACCATGTGATACTTCTTAGGTAAAATTCTCTGGTATATCACTCTCAGAAATATCTCAAGTATAAAGCTGCCTTTGAGGAACTTCCATCAAGACAACATGGCTATCTCACCCAAAAATATCTTTTTCCTATGTCAAAATCTGTTTTACTTATTAAGGGATTTTGACGAAGGAAAAATCTATTTCTGGGCGAGAGACCTGTGCCATGCTCCTTCTTTTAGCACCATTTCTAAGGTATATAACTGCTATATATTACCAGAGAAAAAATTGCATAGGAATGCCAGGTTGAACCCAGCTCGCTCACCTATATAAGGTGTCGGTATAACTGGGGCGTGATAATTCACAACCAGAAGTCTCGCACCATTTAGATATCTCCTCTTCAAAACTCCCGCCGCAGCGAGGTGCCGATCAACACTACTACCACTAACCTAACCCACGCCAGTGACGTCACTCCTCATAGCACCCAAGGTTTGGGGCCCATGCTGGGAGGGAAGTCAAGGGAGGGTTCACTGGGCGGCACAGGTCTCTCGCCCAGAAATAGATTTTTCCTTCGTCAAAATCCCTTTTCTGGGCTCCTCCTGTGCCGCCCAGTGAAATTGTACAAGAGAAATGGTCCCAAAACTCGGAACAATACCTGAGGAAGTAAATATAAACTCACTATGTTCAGGAGGAATCACATTCCCTGCTGCCACTGTAGCAAATATAAGGCTTCCAGAGGTTTTAAATAGTGGCGTTTAAATGCTGTTGGAGACTTCCAGCCTGTATTAGTAAGTCCATCGAAGTTCATATGGTGAAAGTAATTAACTGAGGTAGCTACAGCTCGTATATCATGGACGTGAGGGAGTGATGTGGGAATGATTCTAGGTAGCCCGTTAATGAAATACAGAATCTGCTGTCTGATTCCTTTCAGGATGATGGTTCTTCCATCTTCTCTAATGGATAAGGGCCCTGAGGACTGAATGGAAGATATGTTTAAGTAGGCTTTCAGAGTGTTTACTGGACATATAGATGGGTCCTGCGGAAGTGGAACAATCTTCCAGGGGAACCGTCTGTCCTGGGGGTCCTCATTTTCGCTAAAAATCTTTTGTCAGGGGAAAGGAGTACTTCCCCTGACGAGAGAAATTCAATATGACCTGGATCTCTAGACAAGGCTGAAAGTT
The DNA here is from genome assembly GCF_036898095.1 of Palaemon carinicauda. Lineage (NCBI taxonomy): Eukaryota > Metazoa > Arthropoda > Malacostraca > Decapoda > Palaemonidae > Palaemon > Palaemon carinicauda. The sequence goes on from NC_090746.1 coordinate 51,014,046, forward strand.
CTGATATTCTGACGCCAGAAGTCAGGTTCGTTAAGAACAAAGATTTCCTTAACAATGGAATATAATGACAAGTCTCGTTAAAAGTGTCTGAAGCCAACTTAAGTACGTCATTCAGAAACCAGGAAACTGAGCTAGGGTGAGTTGATGGTTTCAATCTGGCGCAGGTTCTCGGGATGGATGAGAAGTATGAATCTGTAAGGTCAATATTAAAACCAATTTGGAAATTCTTCTTTAAGGCTGACTTAATTGTGGTGATAGTACAAGCCGCTAAGCCTAATTCAAATAAAATTCTGAAGGTTACTGTCAGATTCATAGTCATCGTCTCAACTTTTGAGTCCCTTAAAAACTTGCAAGTATCATAACAGCCGAATCATACTGTCGAAGGGTGGATTCCCTCTTATCTGATTCTAAAAATAGCGTATTTGAGGATCAATATCTGCACCTCTTGAGCTGCAAATTTCATTAAGTCCATAAAGTTAGGGCATTCTGAATTTTGAGGAAGCTAACACACTGCGAGTTGTACTACTTGTGTTAGTATTGGATTGGGGATCTGTCGAGGTGGAGACCCAGTTCCACCAGAAGGGGAAACCCGTCGCTCTTGGGCCAGATGGGGGCTACTAGAGCAACTTGGCCTTTGAAAGTCCTGAGCTTGTCTAACACTTTCATCGACAGATTTATTGGTGGGAATAGGTAAATTCTCTCCCAAGTGTTCCAGACTAATGACATTGCGTCTGTGGCGTAAGCCCGAGGATCCGGGTTGGGGGCTACGTAGCATTCTAGTTTGTGGTTGGACTCTGTTGCAAACAGATAGATCCGGAACCTGAGAAAGAATCCATCTGAAGGACTTTGGGTCTAGTGACCACTCCGACTCCAGCGGAGTTGTCCTCGAAAGTGCGTCCGCCACTACAATCCGTATTCCGCTAGATGAACTGCTGACAGAGGCCACTGGTTTGATGCTGCCATAGAAAATATTGCTGACATCACATGGTTTATATAACCTGACTGGAACCTTCTCTTTTTATGCAGTGGACTATAACTTCGCTATCTAGAACAAACCTGATATGTTGGTTTTTGGCTGGAGCCAGTTGCTTTAAGGTAAAAAAATAGCAGTTATATACCTTAGAAATGGTGCTAAAAGGAGCATTTCACTGGGCGGCACAGGAGGAGCCCAGAAATAAAATATTGACAGAGAAAGGATATTGAGAGTAAACTCTCATTGATTGAAGGTTTTAGAAAATATTCCTTCATCATTTTTTAATACATGTCATTCTTAGCTTGGGACAGTATCACTTACAAATGGCTAAATAAATCTTTCATATTTACAGATGTTATATGTACAGTATACAATACATGGTGATGGATCAGCATAGGCTCAGTGCCCATCATCAATCTGCTTTCTTCATAAGGTCATCTTCTTTACCAGGAGACTGACATATTGTTACATATTCAAGAAAGACAAGCTTTAGTAGATTGTCTCCTATCATTTTTCACTTCATAAACGGATTTTGAGCGAAGCGAAAAATCTATTTTTGGGTGAGATAGCCATGACGTCCTGATGGAAGGTTCCTTCAGTAGCTTCCTTGGGTATATTTAACTACAGTGGATATTCCCAGAGAATTAAACTAAAGGTTATCACAGAATTCTAACTTCTGGTGCGAGTACCCTAAAGGTTTCCCTCTAGGATATCGTATATCAACAGGGGACGCATGTATTAACACGCCATATAGCTATCTGCACCCCATATAGAGTTAACACTTCGATATGGAAAGGTGGTTGAGTAACTGAGGAGCCGTTCCACAGTTACACTCATCCGTGGCTGCTTTTGGTACTCGAGACGTAAACAAATGGGCGCCATTGCTGAGTGACGTCACGTCCATCCTCATCCTGAGCCCAGCTTCTGCTAATCTCCATGATACAGAAGGTCAGGGCGGGGCCTCAAAGGCTGAACTAGAATAGACGGGAGGGTCCATCAGGACGTCATGGCTATCTCACCCAAAAATAGATTTTTCGCTTCGCTCAAAATCCGTTTTTTGGGCTCAAGCCATGACGTCTTGATGGAAGTGTACCAGAGAATTAATGTATCGTGGAATTTTTCCCCTTTTTAATGCAAGTGCCAAGGGCTTCGAATAGAGGCATAGAACATGTCCTTACCAGAGATTCTATGAAGAACTAGCTTCCTGCCCCCCTGGCAGAGAAGTCCTGGTGGACAATAGGAACATCTCGAAGCGATCATTGAAGAGCTACTCACCCTGCGGAGAGTTCGTGCTGGACTCGTAGACAAGACTAAGGTTAATATTCGGGTAGGAATATTATCAAGCCTAGGTAAGTAAATAACATTTACTACTCTCCCTGGAGGAGAGATCAATCTGGTCTCGGAGGCAGAACAAGTGTTAATATTCGAATAGGAATATTATCAAGGCATGAGTGAGTATATAACATAATTACATATATTATTCTTCTCATTATTTAGATACAAAAGGGGGTAAATGAAACTATAACAATCGTATATTTCTTGATAAAGAATAGGAGCGGAGAGAGACGCACATGGAATAAAATAGACATTTTATTTCAAACATTGCAGATCATTATGGTAGTAATTACAATAATGAATATAGATTTTATTTACAATAATAAAGAATAATGTACATAGAAATGAAAGACTTCAATCTTGAATCTGAAAAGAAAATTTACTTTTTAGAAACACAAGTTCCAGAGGAACGTCAGTCTTCTGCAAGGAAAACACATCATGCCCTAGGGCATGTGGCACTCATGTAAAGTCTATGACATTTCACCTTGGTAAGAACAGTCTATTAGAAACACTAAGTGTCTATGAAATCACTATGTATCACAAAAAGGGTCAACACAGGCACCAGTAGAGTTAAAGTCCCAAGTAACTCACTGTTCTATGCAGAGTTAAACAGCAGGTTTCATAACACTACCTGCGGCTACCACGAAATGCTTAACTTCGTGCACTTGTTTTGCATAGTGCTTGAAGAAAACGCGCAATGATTTCCATCCTGTGAAGCTCTTGAGGCTTTCGAAATCCATACTCTGGAAGAAGTTCAGAGAAGACGCGACTTTTCTAGGATCATGACCTGCGGGTGTACTGTCAGGATCCACTCTGCGAATGAAGTAGGTGATTTTCGCTCTTAGTTGTTTCAGTGACAGGTCGCTACCCAATGTTTCTCATTTGTAGAGTTGTCCTCCACCGAAGTCTGGAGTTCTTCGAAGATAGACCTTAAGACTCTCCACTGGGCATAGAGAGACATCTTCCTTCAGGAGGCAGATTCTCCAAGGGCCCCATCTCTTGGTGGGTAGTTCATTCTTAGCAAGAAACATCGGATCAGGGAAGAGGGTAAGCTCTTCTGTATCTGCGAACAGGATATGACCCTCTTCTCTTGATAATGCCACTATTTCACTAACTCGGGCTCCCGAGGCGAGAGCAAAAAGGAAGATAACTTTTTGAGTCAGGTCTTTCAGAGGGCACGAACCGTTGTCCAGGTTAGAGGCAAAATGGAGCACCTTGTCCAGGGACCAGGAGATAGGTTTTGGTGGAGGTGCTGGGCGTAATCTAGCGCATGCCTTTGGTAGTTTATTGAAGATATCACTGGACAAATCAATCTGGAAGGCGTACAGGTGTGGTCTAGTCAAAGCCGATTTGCAGGTGGAAATCGTGTTGGCTGCTAAACCTTGTCCATGAAGGTGAATGAAGAAGGACATACAAAAATCAATGGTGATTTCCGCAGGATTTTTTGCCTTGACGAAAGAGACCCACTTTCTCCAGGAGGATTCGTATTGCCGTCTTGTAGATTCAGTCTTGTATTCCTCGAGGAAGTCTAAGCTTTTCTTCAAGATTCCAAACCTTTTCTTTGCGGCTAAGGAGAGAAAATCATGAGATGAAGGTCCCTGACTTTCAGTGATGAAGCGAAGACAGTCGACTTCTGTACTTGTTGAGAGAGAACTAGGCCCGGTAGGGGGATCAGCGTGGGGCGCAGCTCCAGGACCAGAGGGTACCAATTGCTCCGGGGCCACTTGGGAGCCACTAGGGCCGCTGTCCCTTTGAAGGTTCTCAGTTTGGAGAGGACTTTCAGCAGAAGGTTGGGAGGAGGGAACAGGCATATCCTGGACCATCTGTTCCAATCCAGTGACATAGCATCCACTGCTTCTGCCTTGGGGTCCTCGTACGGGGCCACATATCGAGGAAGTTGATTGTTGTCGCTCGTCGCGAAGAGATCGATCTGAAGTTCCGGGACTTGGTGAGAGATGAAGGAGAATGACCTTGCGTCTAGAGACCATTCTGACTCTATTGGACTTGTCCTTGATAGAGCGTCCGCCGTCACGTTGCGGAATCCTTGTAGGTGAACTGCAGACAGGTGCCATTTCTTCTTTTCTGCCAAACGAAAGATCGGAAGAAGTACCTGATTTATCTGGGGTGATCTCGAGCCCTGACGAATGAGACATCTGACTACCACCGAGTTGTCCAGAGTCAGACGAATGTGGATCGAGGGAGGCGGGGAGAGTTTCTTCAGGGTGAGAAGAACCGCCATGGTCTCCAAGATGTTGATGTGAAACGTCTTGAATAGAGGGGACCATGTTCCTTGAACCTGTCGTTGGTGGGAGTGACCTCCCCAACCCTCCAGTGAAGCGTCCGTGTGGATGTTGATCGATGGAGGCGGGTGTTGAAGAGGAATGGACCTTTTGAGGGCCTTTGCTTCCGACCACGGCCTTAAAAGTGAGCGAAGTCTGTTTGGAAGCCGTCTCTTGAGGTCTCTTCGAGCGATGGATGCGAAACGTCTCCAGACTCCCGCGGCATCCTTTAGCTGTGCGCGAAGCACTAGGTTTGTCACAGAGGCGAACTGTAGAGAGCCGAGAACTTGTTCCTGCTGTCGTCTTGAGATCTGTTTGGATTTTAGAAGCCTTCTGACAGACCCTGCTATTTCCTTCCTTTTCTTCTGTGGGATGGAAAGGCGGTGTGACTGAAGATCCCAATAGATTCCCAACCATTGGAACTTATGAGCTGGAGAGAGGCGAGATTTCTCGGTGTTTATCTTGAAGCCCAGATGCTCTAGGAACTGGGTGACTTTGTTGCAGGCTCTTACACAATCTTCGGGCGATGTCGCCCAGACTAGCCAGTTGTCTAGGTAGGCCATCACTTGGACTCCCTGAAGATGGAGCTGTTGGACGATTGCGTCTGCCAGCTTGGTGAAGATCCGTGGAGCCACGTTGAGCCCGAAGGGCATGGCCCTGAAGGCGTAACTTTTCCTTTGGAGTCGAAATCCTAGGTAGGAGGAAGCGTAATGATTCATTGGAATGTGCCAGTAGGCATCCGCCAGGTCTATGGAGACCGTGTAGGCCCTTTGAGGCAGAAGGTTCCTTATTTGTTGCAGAGTCAGCATCTTGAATTTGTTGTTCGCCATGAACTTGTTGAGAGGGAATAAGTCTAGAATGACTCTGAGTTTGTCGGAGTCTTTCTTGGGAACGCAAAATAGTCTCCCTTGGAACCTGGTTGACTTTACCCTCCTGATCACCTTCTTGTTCAAGAGCTCCAGGACATATTCTTCCAGGAGGGGGGTTGACTGTTGGAAGAATTGCTGGAAGGCTGGGGGTGGTTGAGTCCAGTTCCAGCCTAGTCCCTTCTTGATGATGCTGTGTGCCCAGGGATCGAAGGGCCAACGATCCAGGAATTGGCGGAGTCTTCCTCCCACCGGAAGCACATCATTGCTTCTGGTATCCCGAGGGTTTACCACCTCGGCCGCTAGCTCCCCTTCCTCCTCTGCCTCTGGAGGGACGGCAAGAAGAATCTCTGCTGGAGCCTCTGCCTGAGCTCCTACCTCTGGGACGAAAGGTAGTTGAGTGTTGCTCATATGCAGGGGTGAAGACCGGCGACTGCGACACCACCGGTTGGGGGACCAACGGAAAGGTCTGTTGCGGCTGCGTAGCCACTTGGGGAGTAGCGGGACCCGGAAACTGTCGTCTCTGTTGACGTTGCTGGGGTTTTGGCTTCGAAGTCTTTCTCTTAGGCTGAGGGCCATCATCCTGAGAGGAATTCCTCTTTCGGGACATGCCCCACTTATGGAGAAGGTTCCTATTCTCCATGGAAGCTTTGTCCACAATCTCTTTCACCAAGGTAGATGGGAAGAGATACTTGCCCCAGATATTGGAGGAAATCAGCCTCCGGGGTTCGTGTTTCACTGTCGCTTTAGCAAACACGAATTCACGACAGGCTCTGCGAGCCCTAGTGAAGCTATATAGATCCTCGGTCACAGTCGCCAAGTGCGACTTGGCTAGGACCATATAAAAGTCCGGGACTCTAGTATCCCCGACCATGAGCTCAAGCTGTACCTGGTGGCACAGCAACGTGGCAAGTCTCTCCTTCGTATCCTGTTCCCTACGAAGGAGGTGATCGTTCAGTCTTGGGAGGTCCTCATTAAATTGACGACCGGCTACGTCAGGCTCTAGTTTCCCTACCGTGAAGGTCGACTGGATGTCTTTCCAGTGCCTATCATCGGGGGGAAGAGTAATGGAGAAGGGTCTGCACTCATCCAGTGCAGGGCAAGGTTTCCCTTCCTCCACTGCCTTTATGACCGCTGTGAAGGCCTTTTCGATGAAGGGGAAGGTCGCAGCATTTGGCGCAACGAAGGTTGGATGCTTCTTACTAAGCGCCGGCATCTTGGAGTTAGTGAAACCCCTACTCTTCACCGCCTGAGCTAACATAGCTTGGGCCTTCGCGAGATCGAACACAATAACCTCCTTTGGTTCGGTCTCCTCCTTTGATGCTGGTTCGGACCTGAGCCGGACGTAACAGTCCGGATAAGCCTCGAAATTTGGGATGAATTCCACTTCTTCCAGCAATATAGAGCCAACCCTTTCACTAATGTAAATTTTGCCAGTTGTAATTGGCATATGCTCGGCGTATCTCCATGGGTTAGCTTCCGAGCAGGTAGGGAGGTCCTTAACCGAAATTCTCTTCGGTTGCTTGAAGCTGACGAGAGTCGTCCGGAATTGCTCCTGAGATTCTTGTAGCTTCTTTTCCATGAGGGCTTCAAGCATCTTGAAGACCTCTTGAGTAGCCTGTGGAAGAGGGTCCGGGGTGGCAGAAGTGGAAGGAACAGGTTCCTCGGACAGTGCAGGAGTTGTTGGGGGAGCAGGAGCGACCTCGGTCTCCGAATCAGGGTATTCCACCAGATCTTCCTCATAATCGAGTTCCTCGCCCATGAGGTTTCTCTCCGTCCCTTCCGACACTTCCGACATACGTTCCACGTTGTTGGAATCAAGATGGCACTCACGCATGGACTGAGCCATGACGACGTAAGGTTCCACCACGATCTGGACGGTGGGGATCTGATCATGGGGGACCACCGAGTCTTTCGATGCTTTTGGGAAAAGCAAGGCCCTCAAGACTTCGTTGGGAAGATACGGTCCAATGGCGTTCTTTTGGAAGCCACGCACCCATTTGCGTAGCTTCTCCCAAGCAATGTCCCTTGCCTTCGCAGACGGAGGATCGTCGAACGCCTCGACAAGAAGACTTTTGCAGACTGTACAATTCTGCAGGTCCCAATACTTCAAGTCGCCTTTCTTGGCGGCGCAGGGGGCGTGGGTCCGGCACGCCTTGTGCCCGTAGAAGTCCGGGCGCTTCACCCCGCAGAAGTTGCTCTCACACTTCATATACTCCTCCTGTAAAAGAAAGAGATCATGAGTACATGGAAGGCATAAGAATGACTTACATTACTCTAAAATTAAGATAACTTAATCTAAAATTAAAATTAATTTAATTATAAAACATTTTAATGCTTCAGATTAATGAGCGGGAAAGGAAGTAGATAGACACATACTTGTGAATCCCGCCCAGTCGGTTACCGTAACCTTATCTGTAGACAATTCCTTTGTGTCCGAAGGTCACAATGAGGGAAATCCATATGGATGAGCCAAGCTAGGCTTCTAACAGAAATTGCCCGCAAAGTGTAGTAGGGTCTGAGACCACTCAGATCCCTGGGGGAGAAGGGGTATAGGATAAACCCCTTAGTAAATGTAGGTTCCGGCAATCGACTGCACTAAGATACACAGAGTATGCTGGAATATTGTAATGTGCAAACAAACAGCATAGCCACAATCTTGGATGGTAAGACAATACCTATATGGAAGTGGCCAAGCCATCTGGCTGCAGTATTTTGACTGTCGGCATGTTGCCGGCAGTCATGGAAGGGGTGCATGTCCCTTAACGTCTCATGAGGGTGCCGGCAGACCGATGGTACACCGGAGGCCGGTCCTGCAGAGTGGAAGGCATCAAGACAGACACACTGAGTATCTATAAGGATAATACCATAGTGGCGACCGCCGGAACCAGTGGTGACAACGGCACAGCGGCGGGTCGTCGGCAGGGGGCGGCAGCTCCGGCAGCCGAAGGCTGACGGCATGGTGAGCTTTGGATCAATTCATAAGATATATATGTATATTGCCGTATACCTAGATTGCGGGTGGCCGACTCCGGAAGTCGGCCGGCTGTTACTAGGTAAAACGAAGGGTGGGACGTCGGAGGCAAGCCGACGGAAGGCGGCAGCTTCCGGCACACGGAAGGTTGACGTCTTAGAGTGGGGGAAGGCATCTTATGAAGGAATGTCACCTGAGGTAGCGGCGGTTACCGCCGGCAGAGAGGCGGCAAGGGACCGGCACCAGGATAGAAAGAGAGAAAGGTAAGGAGGGATGGAAGGGGTAAGATCTTATACCCCTCCGGCATCCTTCCGGAGAAAGTGCACTCATGATAGGAGTGGATACTCCTAACATGCGGCGGCAGGGAGCCGGCAGGTGGCCGGGTGCCTGTGGTAACCCAAGGGAGGGATAGAGGGAACTCAAAGGGGGGGGGGATCCCCCGCCGGCAGCACCGCCGCCAGCAACCACCCCCATAGAACGCTATGAAGGGTATGTGTACCAGAGCGGCCAGCTCAGCAGGAGAACAATGTTAGCCCTACCACTCCACCCAAGGGAGGAGATGTAGGACTAAGGACAGAGGTGTGTAGGCAAGCCTACACCAAAGGGATAGATGGGGAGGGAGAAGAATGGGTCTTTCTAAAGAGGAGACTCTGCATGAGAACGGCCACCAGGGTAAGGGAGAACGCTCCCTAACCTAGGCTAGGTAGCCCAGATCGAGAACGGTACTAATGTACCGTCTCAAACTATAATAAGGCAGAGTCAACACCAGAGCTTAACCTAGAATAGGAGGACTAACTCCTAGGCTAGGAAAGCTTGAAAGACACATCGCTAGTTGCAGGGAGGAAGGAATAACCAAACCAGGTTCAACTGAGGAAGGGCAGGGCCCTTCCTTATCTCAGGCATGACCCTAAGGGAGGGTCATTCCCTTAGGGTAGGCAGAGAAGCGATAAATACTCTGGTTGTAGACGAGATTCCCCTATATAGAAGGGGAAGCAAGTCTACCAGAGGGAATGCCCGCAGGCAGGGGGAATAGGGAGCATATAAGGGTTCCTACGTTAGGTTAGGAGGGGATGATACACAATCAACACTGTCCCTTATATGGTCCCCGAAGGCGAAAACACTTACATCACAGTAAATAGTATGTTTAATAATGCCACAATCTTCATAACTTAACTTAGGAACACTGGTATATATCATGCATGAAAACAAGCACTAGGCTGTCCAGCCTAGGGGCTAAGCTAGCGATCTAGTATGGGGTCGAACAGCGACCGAGTCTGATGAGCACTAAAACACAATACAGTATAAGGATTCCCTAGCTATGAAGACTAAATAACTAATAATATTAATTAGTTAAATGACCAGAGAGGGCTGTTCTGGCTAACTAAATAAAGCATGTAACATGAACAGCGGCGCCATAAAATGGCGTGTCCTGTGTCGGCACAGCTCTGCCACAAAACACAATATTTTACGAAAAGTAGAAGTTACTTTACGGCTAGAGCTTATTTAAACAATACTGGGACCTGGTACTCAACTTTCCAGAAGAAGGCGAGGCTGAAGGTAGCGACATAACGGCGATGTAAGCTGATAAACAAAGCACTTGGAAAAATCCTACTTAGCAAAGAAGCTACAGGCAAAAGGATGAGGACGGACGTGACGTCATTTAGTAATGGCGCCCGTTTGTTTACGTCTCGAGTACCAAAAGCAGCCACGGATGAGTGTAACTGTGGAACGGCTCCTTAGTTACTCAACCACCTTTCCATATCAAAGTGTTAACTCTATAGGGGGTGAAGATAGCTATGTGGCGTGTTAATACATGTGTCCCCTGTTGATATACGATATCCTAGAGGGAAACCTTTAGGGTACTCGCACCAGAAGTTAGAATTCTGTGATAACCTTTAGTTTAACTCTCTGGGAATATCCACTGTAGTTAAATATACCCAAGGAAGCTACTGAAGGAACCTTCCATCAGGACGTCATGGCTTGAGCCCAAAAAAGGGATTTTGACGTAGGAAAAATCTATTTCTGGGCGAGAGACCCGTGCCGCCCAGTGAAATGCTCCTTTAACATCATTTCTAAGGTAAAAACTGCTATAAATTTACCAGAGAAAAATTGTATAGGAATGCTAGGTTGAACCCAGTTCGCTCACCTTAATAAGGTGTCGGTATAATATTGGGGCGCTGAATAAATCACAACCAGAGGCCTCGCACCATTTAGATATCTCCTGTCAATATCCCCGAACAGCGAGGTGCCGTTCAACATCCTACTATTACTAGCGAACCCACGCCAGTGACGTCACTCCTTATAGCACCCCAGATTGGGGCCCAATAAGGGAGGGACGAGCGGGTTCACTGGGCGGCACGGGTCTCTCGCCCAAAAATAGATTTTTCCTACGTCAAAATCCCTTTTCTGGGCTCCGACCCGTGCCGCCCAGTGAAATCGTACCAGAGAATGGGGACCCAATATGGCTAACTACCTGAAGGGAATAACACAAAAATAACATAGCTGATGAGTTTTAATGACAAAAAGAGGGATGTGGAAACCCGTAAAATAGATCACAATGTAAATGACAGTGATAATTAAGCATGGTACATAATCAATAATGAAAGCCGTTGGTAAAAGTCAACAGATATGAAAACTGGTAATCCAGCTTGGTAATCAAAATGCAAAGTTAAACATTCAATCATAGATATAAATATGAGCATGTTACAAAATCCCACCAGGGGAAGATGGAGAGAACCAAACAAAAGAAAACTCATAACAAATATTTAACATAAAAGAAAATCATCTCGGGGATTTCAAGAACAAGTGAAATCAAAACAATTCGTGAATTTGATCAATTGAATAATAAAATAATACATCATGGTAAACAAAACAGGTAGGAACAACAGGTAAGCCAGGCAGGAGGGAAAGAGGACAGAGCAAGACGTTGTGATTAGGACTCAGTACCTTCAGGAGGAACTATATTCCCTGCAACTACTGTGGCAAATCTAAGAGCTTCTAAAGGTTTTAGGTAGTGGCGCTTGAAAACTTTAGGGGACTTCCAACCCGCATATTTTGAGAGCTCATCAAATTTCATATGGTGGAAAAAATTAATTGAGGTAGCCACAGCTCGAATATCATGGACATGTGGGAATGATTCAGGATTGGCTTGTTTGATGAAATAAAGAATTTGTTGCCTGATTCCTTTAAGGGTAATAGTTCCTCCGTGTTCTCTAATAAATAAGTGCCCTGTGGTTGTAGTGGAAGTTCTACTTAAGTAGGATTTCAGGGTGGTAACTGGACACAGGGATGGATCCCTAGGAAGTGGAACAATCTTCCAGGGAGACCACCTGTTTTGGTGGTCCTCATTTTTAGCCAGGAACACTTTGTTAGGGGAGAGAAGGACCTCACCCGAAGAGAGGAACTCTATATGACCTGGGTCTCTAGATAAGGCTGACAATTCTGAGATTCTGGAGCCAGAGGCAAGGCTCAAAAGAAAAAGTGACTTTCTTAATAATGCCATATAGTTACAGGATTCATTTGGGGTGTCAGAGGCTAGCTTAAGAACATCGTTCAAAAACCAGGAAACTGTGCTAGGGCGAGTTGAAGGTTTTAGTCTGGCACAAGCTCTCGGAATGGATGAGAAATATGAATACGTTAAATCAATGTCAAAACCAATATGGAAGATCTTCTTCAAGGCTGACTTGACTGTAGTAATGGTATTGGCTGCCAGGCCTGATTCGAAGAGAGTTCTGAAGAATGTCACAGTTAGGTTCATTGTCATTTTCTCTACTTGGGAGTCTTTCAAGAACTTAGCTAATTTCTTGACAGCTGAGTCATATTGACGGAGAGTAGATTCCCTTTTGTTAGATTCCAGGAAAATAGTATTCAAAGGATCGATGTTTGCACCTCGTTGGGCTGCGAACTTCATGAAGTCCATAAAGTTAGGGCATTCAGAATCCTTGAGGAAGCGAACACATTGCGAGTTTGTACTGTCTGTGATAGTACCGGATTGGGAATCCGCCAGGGGTGGAGACCTAGTTCTAGCAACAAGGGGAACCAATTGCTCTTGGGCCAGTTCCCTCTTAATGAGAGAATGCCCTGATGAAGTCATTGAGCTTCAGCACGGCATTTCATTCCCGTGCTGAATCTTGGTGACGGGCAAGAGGGCTCTCGAACTTGGGGAAATTGCTCCCCCAGTTCGAATCTAAATTTCTCTCTTTCATCTTTTTCTTCCTCTTTATATGGCTTCAACCTTCTCCTAATATTATAAACTTTCCTTCATGTTGCTGTCCCAACCCTATGAGTAAAATTTCCCATATGTATGTGTATATATTTACATATATATGTGTGTTTATTATTATTTTTTTTTCTCTTTTTTTATGGCATGGATGTTTCTACATCTGTTATTGCCACTTGGGCGGATGTTTATACATCCGGTATTGCTGCCTGCTTTGATGAATGGGAAAGGTGTCACGGTTGGGAGGTGTTTGTGCTCAAAGCTATATGTGAGAGTATTGGATGATCTCAGCCATCCCGAAGATGGTTTGGACCTTTTTGGCGGAACTATTCTCAAGTGTTGGGTCTTCGGAATCCAGGGGGATCCAACGCTTGGGGTAGGACTCTCGGCTTTTGGCCGGAAGACCGTCATTACAGATATGGGGAGGATGATTCCACAGTTTCTTGGTCTCAGTCCTAACAGGCGGGTTCAGCTTACACCTGTGCCTCTATATCTGTTTTGATGCTATCCTTCGGGTAGGGTATGGAGTGGACCATCTGGGAAGTATACTCTCACTGTGCCGGTAGTGGAGAGTGTAAATTTCCTTCCCAACATGTGATGCCTTAATGTTCTCAAGCAGGTAAGTCAAACTTCAAAAAATCACTCTTCTCTCTTCTTTTTTATGATGGATTCTTGTGAAAATGACCCCACCTCCCCTGGATATGCTGACTCGCCCCCGGCACTGTTAACGACCTCTGGCAATTCATTTAAAGAAAACTCCGTTGACGACGTAGGAACTAAAAAGGACTATTCTTTAAACACTCGGAAAAAGGGTAATTTGGGCAACACAGGAAAATTGAATGTCCTGCACATTACCCAAATCCCATTAGAAACTAATTATGATATGCTACATAAAATATTTGAGTGTTATGGATTAATAAAAGAAATTAGAATGAAACTTCAAGATGATAATTGGGAATCTTGGTTATCATTTAATTGTCATGAGGAAGCATTTAATGCAAGCCGTAATATTGTTGATATTAAAGTAGGTAATATGAGTGTTAAGGGTGCTCTGTGTGATGGGGCACCTAAAGATCTGGATGTCTACAGACCAGCAGACTGGGCTGATAAAGATATAGAGGCAGATATGCCATCCCAAAGAAAGCCAAAACCACCAATGTGGCTTCTTGCTCAATCTGTAGGAGGTACGGAAAATTATTTCAAGGTCTGCAAATTTCTTCAGAGGAAGGTAGGTACGATCGCACCTGGAGATATATCTCGATTCGGTAAGAAAAGTTACCTGATAAAGGCCAAGTCATATACACAGTCTGTTATACTGTCCAATTTGAAGACAGTAAATGATGATATAAAATTGGACATCAAACCCCATCTAAACTTTAGCTATGGAAGGGGAGTGGTTTTTAATAGGGATCTGTATGAATTTACTGAAGAAGAGATATTGACTATGTGTCCTCTATCAGTGTGGAAAGTACATAAAGTACCTGGAACATCAATGATTGTTCTTACTTTCCATTATGCCGATGTACCTTCCCACATAGACATAGAAAATGAAAGGATCAGAGTTCAACCTTTCAAGCAAAAGCCACTGCAATGTTATAATTGCTTTAAATTTGGACATCCTTCCAAAGTTTGCAATAGTGAAAGAATTTGTAATACTTGCTCCAATATTTACCATGGGGAATGTACATTTGAGGCAAGGTGCTTAAACTGCAACTCTAATCATAAATCTAATGATAGGAGCTGCCAGTTTTATAAGTTAGAAGAGGCTGCCCTCAATAAATCAATTATTGAACATGTAAGCGTGGGGCATGCCAAGAGATTATTAAATAAATCTAACACTTATGCAAAGACATTAAAAACAGGAGAAAAAGTTCCTCGGGAATCATCTCGCCCACCTACTACTGTAGGTAGTTCTCGAAAAAGGAATTCACCATCTATTGATAAAGTGCTGCATAAGACAAGAATATCTCCTCCTAAAGATTTATCATTGAGTATCAACCAAAAGACATTGCCCACCACTATCAAACCTTTGTCCCCCATTACAAAGGATAGTACTAACCTCTCCCAGGCCATATCCTTGCCTGATTTAATGGAGATTCCACCTGACACCAAGTTATCAGGTGTACCTGTAGTGGGGAAGGTACAAAAACCTGGTAACTCACAACCTACTAATCGTAAAAGAGAGAGACCTCCATCTCTCTCACCCCCTTCCATAAGAAATACTAGAATTATGACATCAAATAAATATGATGTTTTGTCTGTTGATGTTGCCGATCAACCAGAAGATAATTTAAATAAATCAGAAATTCAAGTTGAGGTCCACCATCCCCCTCAACAAATAGATAAAAAAGATACAAAGAAAAACACCAACGTAAAACCCAACATAACAAGACCACCTCTGAAGAAACCTACAGGTAATAATGTTAGATTAAAAACTGCTAATGGGAAGACCTCATCCAAGATGTCTTCCAGAAATAATCCATAGTTTTCTCCTCCATTTTGCAATGGAACTGTCTGGGTTTGAGGGCGAAATATGAAGAACTTAAGCTCCTAATTCATGAACATTCCCCCATAATTGTATGTCTACAGGAAAGTATGCTTGATTCTAACACTCCTAGTCCTCGAGAGTATGTTAGCTATAGAACACCATATAATCAACAAGCAGGGAGCCATGGCGGAAGTCTCATGTACATTCGTCGAGATGTTCCCCAAATACCCATGTCTATACGTACAACCCTGCAGGCAGTTGTTGTACAAATTGATATAGGGAGAAAATATACAATATGCTCTCTGTACTTACCTCCAAATGATAATATTTTATATGATGATTTAGTAGAGGTCATTCAACAACTCCCTCAACCTTTTCTCTTACTGGGAGATATGAATGGTAGACATCCTTTATGGGGTGATATTTTAGCAAACACAAGGGGCAATATTATCTCATCAATTGTGGAGAATGAGGATGTGGGACTCCTTAATACAGGAGAGCCCACACACTTCCATGTTCAGACAGGTACTTTGTCATGCATTGACCTTTCAATTGCAAGCTCTAACTGCCTTCTTGATTTTGATTGGAGGACATTAGATGATTGGCATACTAGTGATCATGCACCAATCATTATAAACACCAATAAGGGTCCGCCTTTGCAAAGATCGCCATGTTGGAATCTAGACAAGGCAGACTGGGTTAAATTTTCCGAGCTAAGTGAAATCGAAGGGAGAGCAGAACAGTTTGAAAGTGTTGATGATGCCATAGACCTACTGAATGGAGCTCTTCATACAGCAGGAGCCAATTCAATTCCCAAAACAACAGGGTTATTCAAACGACGACCAGTCCCGTGGTGGTCTTCAGAACTAACTGCACTCCACAGAGCCACAAGAAGATCTCTAACACGATTGCGTAGACGCAGAACTGATGAGAATTTAACTATGTACAAGAAATGTAGAGCACAGTTCCGTCGTGCCATGAAAGAAGCAAGACGCCAGTCATGGATGTCTTTTGTTTCCTCCATTAACAGTAGAACACCACCATCTTCTGTGTGGAGGAAAGTAAAAAAGATAGCTGGCAAATTCACCCCCAACCCACCACCAGTGTTGAAGGTGAATGGCCAGTATGTAACTGAAGCAAATGAAGTTAGCAATGCCCTGGCTAATCATTTTTCAAATGTATCCAGCAAGTGTGAAGGAGCCCCTGGTCACCAGTATAGGAGCACTGAAGAAAAGAAAATTTTAAATTTTGCAACAAGAAGGGAAGAGTCGTATAATTCTCCTTTCACTGAAAGAGAATTTGATTCCGCACTTGCTCATTGCAACGATACAGCCCCTGGACCCGATGGAATTCCATATGCAATGATTAAACATGTACATTTTAATACAAAGCTATTTATTTTAAGCATTATTAATAGAATATGGCATGATCATAGTTACCCAAGTGTTTGGGAACTAGCCATTATTTTAGCCTTTTTAAAACCCGGTAAAGACAAGTTTTTAGCAGCAAACTATCGTCCTATTGCATTGACATCTTGTTTATGTAAAATCACGGAGAAGATGGTCAATGCAAGGCTGATATGGTACCTTGAAAAGAAAGGTATTTTATCACCGATTCAATGTGGATTCCGAAAAATGCACTCAACGACTGATGTGTTGATACGACTTGAGTCTTCTATTTGTGAAGCCTTTGCTTCCAAACAGCACCATGTTACAGTATTTTTTGACCTTGAAAAGGCATATGATACCACATGGAGATATGGTATTCTTAAAACCATTCATGAATTGGGATTGAGAGGAGAGCTGCCACTATTTATTCAGGCATTTCTTTCACGTAGAGTTTTTCAAGTGAGAGTTGGGGAAACTCTATCAGAGAGTAAGTGCCAGGAAGAAGGAGTTCCTCAGGGTAGTGTGCTGAGTGTAACCCTTTTTGCACTAGCAATTAATGGGATATCCTCAGCCATTCCCCAGGATGTTCTCTCAACATTATTTGTGGATGATCTCTCAATATCATTTGCTGGCACTAGAATGGCAATGGTTGAGAGAAAAATCCAACTCTCTATTGATAAAATTATCCAGTGGGCTGACATGAATGGATTTAAGTTCTCGACAAGTAAAACTACCATTGTCCATTTTTGTCGTATCCGGGGAGTACATCCAGACCCGGATATATACATTAAAGGTCAACGGATACCATGTGTATCGGAAACCAAATTTTTAGGTTTGATATTTGACTGTAAACTTACATGGGTTTCTCACCTAAAAGCGCTAAAAGCTAAATGTGTTGAAGCTCTGAATATCTTAAAAGTATTGTCCCATACATCATGGGGGGCAGACCGCAATACTATTTTAAAATTATACAAGGCCTTGATTTTTTCCAAAATTAGTTATGGTTGTGAGGTATATTCTTCAGCCACCCCAAGCCGGTTAAAAATATTAGATTCGATACATCATGCAGGTATTAGATTGTCTACTGGAGCTTTTAAAACCTCGCCTATCCCAAGTCTCCTTGTTGATGCTGGAGAGTTACCTCTAGACCTTTACCGAATGTCTTCCATTCTTCGGTATTGGTTTAGATTGCAAAGACTCCCTAGCTCTCTAGCCTTTCAGACTGCAAGCCTTGTAAGACACGCATCATACTTTGAGTTGCACCCAAAATCTCCTCAACCTTATGGCTTTCGGGTGAAACGATTATTAAATAGTCTGGATATAATTAGAAATAAGGTACTTCCATTCAAGGTATCATCAACGCCTCCATGGAAGTTACCAGAGATATCTTTTTGTAAATATTTTATTGGAGATTAGAAGAATATGTCAGACATAGAAGCCAGGTCTCTTTTTAATGAACATGTTAAAGAACATAGAGGATCAACTTTTATCTATACTGATGGCTCCAAATCTGATGCTGGCGTTGGATTTGGAGTACATAGTAATGGTTTTAATTGTAGAGGTGCACTTCCTCTGACCGCTTCCATATTTACTGCCGAACTGTATGGCATAATAACCGCTATTGAGAAAATAGCGTTGGAGAAGGAGGGTAATTTTACAATTTTTAGTGATGCAAGAAGTGTCCTTCAAGCTATGGAAGTTTTTAATTCTAATAACCCTCTAGTTTTAAAGATTTTAGAATGGCTTTTCATTATTGGACGGAGAGGTATAACAGTTCAATTTTGTTGGGTTCCAGCACATGTAGGTGTGTCCGGGAATGAGAAGGCAGATTCACTGGCTAAGGAGGCTGCATCCGAGTTGCTGCCAAGAAGGTATCCCATTCCCTGTAATGATTTCTTACCTGACATCAAGAAAGTGGTTTGCAATAAATGGCAACAGCAATGGGATAGTCAAGATGGCAATAAAATGAGGGAAGTAACAAATGACATATCTCCTTGGAGGTATAATATGATGCCCCGAAAATGGGAGACGTCTCTTTGTCGTCTCCGTATTGGTCACACTCGGTTGACACACGAGTTTCTGCTGAAGGGCCAACACCAACCGTATTGTGACAACTGTTTAGTACCTCTAACAGTAAGGCATTTGTTGACCGAATGCCCCAATTACAACATCTTGCGGAATAGATATTTGTTTGAGGCTCGAGGTGAGGGTGGCAGGTTCATCCTTGCCAAGATTCTTGGAAATGATGTGTCCTACCATGCAAGTGGCATTTTTAGATTTCTTTCAGAAGCAGGTCTTCTGAAAAATATTTAACTTTTATGACATTCAATATTTATGATTTTAATTGAATACTCTTTAATTTTTTATTTTATTTCATTTTTTACTTTTGTATACATAAATTAAATGTTACCGGCGTCAATGACCTTAGATGTCAGGATGCCTGAAAACTTTAAATCATTCATTCATTCTTGGGCCAGTTGGGGGCTACAAGAGCCACTTGACCTTTGAAGGATCTGAGTTTGTGCAGAACTTTCAGCAGGAGATTCACCGGAGGAAACAGATAAATCGTCTTCCAGGTATTCCAATCTAGAATCATAGAGTCCGTGGCATAAGCCTGAGGGTCCAGGTTGGGGGCTACGTAACAATCCAGTTTGCGATTGGATTCCGTCACAAACAGATCCACCTGGAGACCCGGGACTTGAGATAGTATCCACTGGAAAGATCGATTGTATAGTGACCATTCCGACTCTAGTGGAGTCGTCCGGGAAAGGGAGTCCGCTACCACATTCCGGACTCCTGCTAGATGGACTGCTGACAGGTGCCACTTGTGCATTGCCGCCATGGAGAAAATCTTCAACATGACGTGGTTTATTTGGGCTGATCTGGAGCCTCCTCTGTTGAGGCAGTGAACTATGACTGCACTGTCGAGAACCAGTCTGATATGGAGATTCCTGGCTGGATTGAGACGTTTTAAAGTGAGGAAGACTGCCATGGCCTCTAGGACGTTGATGTGCATTTGTTGGAAGACCGGTGACCATAACCCTTGGACTTTCTTGTGTTGGGAGTAACCTCCCCACCCTGTTAAGGAGGCGTCTGTGTGAACGTCGAGTCCCGGGATCGGATGTTGTAAGGGAACCGACTTGGAGAGATTCTTGATCTTCGTCCAAGGCTGCAGACTTTTTCTCAGGATTGGGGGAAGGCGAGCACGTCTGTCTCAGCGTTTTGCGGTTGCTCTGGAGCGCCACACTCTGTTTATGTCCTTGAGTTTGGACCTTAGGACGATGTCTGTCACGGAGGCGAACTGCAAGGAACCTAGGATCCTCTCTTGGTTCCTTCTGGAGGCCAACTTCTCCCTGAGAAATTATTTTGTATTCCTCGCTATCTCCTTCATTTTGGCTTTGGGGAGGCACAGCGTATGGGAGCACAGGTCCCATTGTAGTCCCAGCCATTGAAACTTGGTCTCCAGGACCAGGCGGGATTTCTCGAAGTTGACTAGGAATCCCAGTTGTCGAAGGAAGGTGAGGACTTTGTTCGTTGCTATGCGGCAATTCTGGGCATTGTCTGACCAGATTAGCCAATCGTCTAGATAGGCCACTACCTATATCCCCTGATTTCGAAGCTCTTGAATTACTGTCTCTGCTAGTTTGGTGAAGATTCTGGGTGCTATGTTGAGCCCGAATGGCATCACTTTGAATGCATAGGCTTGTTTGCCTAGCTTGAAGCCCAGAAAAGGACGAAAATGCCTTGCTATTGGAACGTGATAGTAGGCATCGGTAAGATCGATGGAGGTGGTGACGGCCCCACGGGGAAGTAAGGTCCGCACCTGCGAGACGGTAAGCATATGGAATTTGTTGCAATGAATGAAGGAATTTAAACGAGACAGGTCCAGGATTACTCTTCGTTTGTCTGAGCCTTTCTTTGGCACGCTGAACAAGTGTCCTTGAAATCTTAAGCGACGTATGCTTTGGATCGCATTCTTTTGTAGCAGATCTTTTGTGAAGGAACGTAGTTCTTCTGTTGGCAGTTGGTAAAAGCTGTTCGGTGGAGGAGGTCCCTGTATCCAGCTCCATCCTAGTCCTTTGGAGATAATGCTGGAAGCCCAATCGCTGAACTTCCAACGGTCTCGAAATATGTACAGTCTCCCTTCAACCTGCGGCTTCTCAACGGGTGGAGGATGATTTGCCTCCTCTGCTTCCACGGGAAGACTTGCCTCGGTGGTAACCCCTTCCGCTACCTCGGGCACGAAAGGCACCCCTGGAATCCCTGTGACGCTGATAGCCATGGAAAGAGCCCTGAGCCTCATAAGCGGGGTTAAAGGCGGGGAAGAAGGAAGTCGAGGCGATCTGAGACTGAGGGACCAGGACATTTTGTTCTTGCTATTGGCCCCTTGAGGTAGAAGGCTGGGGACCTTGAGGAGCCGGTTGGACTGAGACCGGTTGAACCCTGAATTGGGAAGATTGGAAAGGCCTCAATCTCTTCCTACCTCGAAATGGGGTACCAGTAGGCTCATATTTCCTCTTTGAAACAAGGCCCCACCTAACTTTGAGGTTTTGGTTGGCTCTAGCTGCCTCGCTAAGGACCGAGTTAACCAAATCCTCTGGGAAAAGATCCGGGCCCCAGACTGGAGATTTGATGAGCCTATTGGGTTCGTGCCTAATGGTGGCTTCAGAGAGGACGTGTCGTCGACAACGGGTCTTGGCGTTTGCAAAATCATAGGCGTCAGCCATAAAGTTTTGCAGTAGTGACTTAGTGAGGACCTTAAGGAGGTCCTCCTCGTTGTAAGTGGTGACGGTCAATTCGGAAAGGGCAACTGAATTGAGAGACCTGCCGAATCTGCACCTCGACTCAAATTCCAACTTAAAAAGAGACTCCGGGAGTCTGGGAAGCCATTCGCTGAACTGCGTCGAGGCACAGTCCGGGCTCAACTTACCTACTGAAAAGGTAGCTGGGGCGTTCCGCCAACATTCACTGTCTCCCGGAAAGAGAAGGGAGGTTAAGTCGGTCTCCCTAAGTTGGGGTAAAGGCTTCTCGTCTTTGATAGCCTGGAAGACCGCCTCTAAGATCTTGGTCGCACATGGGGTAGGGGTCTGGTCGTCGGCCACAAACATAGTATACGAACTTTTGTAGGCCGTAATCCTTGTGTTCAAGCAGTCCCACTCATTGAACATGCGGACCAAGACAGACTGTGCCTGCTCCTTAGGAAAAATAACAGTTTCCTTTGGGACCTTATCTAAACGGATCAGAGCTTCTTCCGTGAGGCGAGCGTATCCGGGGAAGGGGAATTCAAGACCTGGCGGGTAGAATTCATAATCCGTAAGAGGCCGGGTACCGAAACCTTCGATTGACAGCATACCCTCCGAGAAGGGGGCATGCAATGCTAACCTCCAAGGGTTATTCTTATTGAAAGGAGGAAGCTTAGAGGCGTCAGGGATGGGGTATTGCTGTTGTAGTGGTGGTAGCCCCGAGCTCATGAGTCCTTGGACTAGGCTCTCCACAGAAGCTATCCTCTCTTGCGATTGCTTCGTATGAGACGATAGCATCGACTCAAAACGAGCAAACAGTTTCTCTGAAAAATCCTCCACGTTAAATGATCCCGCCTGGGGGGAACAGGTGCCGAAACAGAAGCTACTCCGTGAGAGGTTGAGGACACATCAATTGGGTCTTGAGAGACTCTGGTGGAGGAGGATTTAGCCTTCGAGGATGTTGATCTCGAAGGCTTGTGGTCTTGGGAAGACTTGTGAGTCTTATATAAAGGCTTACAATGACCCTTCACCTTGTGGGGAACAGGCCGGGAACTGAGATCAGTCCCGGTTGTCCCCAGAAAACCTTGAAAAGAAGAGTGTTCGGAAGTAGAAGAGAAAGCCGGGCTAGGGAGAGGAATCTTAGCCCGGGAACCACCTGACTCACCTACGTCCCTACCTGCGTCGGGATCATCCAGAGCCATGGGTTCCACATCAAGGTTGAGGGTAGCGACGTCCTCAGTTAGGGTGGTGCCCGTCTCCCCTTGGTCCGGGGCCAGAAGAAGAGATTCGATGCTCTCGATGATAGGGTCCGCCAAATCTTTGGGGACCTCAGCTGATGTTTTAGCATTGGGGTAGAGACGAGAACACCAGTCCTCAGAGAGGATATAAGGCTGTTTGGCCTTCACGTTGCGGGCGAACCCGCCAATCCATATCTTGAGGGTAGCTTGGGCTGTGTCCTTTTCAAGCTGGGTGCTCTGAAAGAGAACAGACTATTAGCGAGGTATAAAAGTGCCAAGGAAAAGTGGAGAAGTCCAAGGACTTCGTAGGCACGAAGAAAAAAGGGAAGTCCAGAGGACTGTGGCCTTAAAATAATAAAATGATTAAAAGAAACCATCAAATAATTTATAACTCCCCACAAGTCTGTATTAATGTAAATGCACTCACCGAGTCAGATGTTAGAGTGGAGGTCATTTTGTAGCAGAATACACAATTGTCCAGATGCCAAACAGCTAGGTCATCCACTTGAATAGAGCAGTGACCTTGCGAACGACACACATCATGGCCGCAGGGTTGGTGGAGAACAGCGGCACATGCCGTCATCGCACAACGTACAGTCTGTAAGATAAAAGATACATGAGTATCTTAAAGGAATGCAAATTAGGGGGCCGGAGGCCCCGTGCTTAGATATTTATTAAAGTTAATATCATGATAAAATATATATAGCTATAATTATCTTGAATGAAAGCAAATGAAGGGCACGGGGGGCCGGGTGCTTTAATTCTATATATATATATATATATATATATATATATATATATATATATATATATATATCAAATACATGATAAAAACTATTCATATAAATGCCTTAAATATAATGAATGAAGGCAAATAGGGGACCCCGGGGGGCCTGGGGTGCTTAATAAATCATATATCAAATACATGATAAAAACTATTCATATAAATGCCTTAAATATATTGAATGAAGGCAAATAGGGGACCCCGGGGGCCCCGGGGTGCTTAATAAATCAAAATAACAGATCTATTTGATTGTAAAAATTTAAATCAAATTAAGTCAGACCGTAATCGTGATCATATCAAAAGAAGGAAGGCAAGGTCGAGAACTAGGATCGTATATAATACATATATGTGACTAATATATAAAGGTAATCCAAGTAATAATGAGTAACGTTGGCTCCGGGGGCTCAAATAACAACTCGACCGGATGGTAATGTATAAAAGCTACTTCCGGGGATCCCGTAATGAAAATCTTTATATAAATATATATATATCTATATGAGGTCCGTGAGGTGCGTGACACTAGAGAGGGGGAAGGGATCTTTAATGGGTCCGTGACGTGCGGGACCGAGAGAGAGTAGCACGTACAAAACTTAATAAAAAATATAACATGACAAGTTACCACGGACCGAGCAGAAAACTTCCTGCCGATCGTTGGCCAAACGAGCCACGGAAAGAAAACGACTACGACCGGGTAGAGTAGTGAAAAGAGTAAGTAATGTACGTTAATGTATAATAATAGTAAGCCTCACAGAACAACGGGAACCGCCCGTGCAAAGAAAGCGGATGCCCCCGGGAGGGGTACATAGCGCTATAAAGTGACTCAAACTCAATCGGGAGAGAGAGAGGGAGGGAACCCTGGGGTGGGGTATTGGCGGGAGGGAGGCTACGAGTGGGGCGATAGCAGGTATACCAACCTGCCAGACCCACGATTATATGATCACGCGGAAAGACTAATAACACTATAAAACATAACACATGGTAAAATAGGATAGGAAGGCATGCTGGATGATAATAATAATAAAAATTAACTATCCGTCAATCGTAAAACAAACGAGGGAGCAAACATGAGATCGGAGAAAACCCAAGCCTGACTGCGGCAGGGCTACCAACATAACACAGAGTCAGTGAAGTGCTAACAAAATGAAAACTAATATGTAATATCTGACTCATGAAAGCCCCTCGAGCTAATGCAAGCAAACGAATGACGTTAAAATGATGAGCAAGACCGTGGCGTGCGAACGTAAATAATCCAAGTAATAATATAGTGGAATAGAACGCCCGAAGGCGATCAGGCATGCCAACCTACCGAAAATACGCACACGTAAATGTAATAACTGTTATAATAATAACAGGACAAAATAAAAAATTAATACGGTGTGTGAACCGTGGATATCCATAAAGTTCATAACGAGAAACAATCAGTATGGGGGACTCATTGAAAATCGTTAAGAACGAACGAGAGAGAGATAGGAGGGAGCCGGGCACCATGAAAGACCCACGCAAGGTCGTGAAAATTAAAGCTGTATAATATAAGCAAAAAAGGGCAAGGCCCCCTCCAAAATCTCAAAACTCATAGATCTAGTACTTAACTTAGTGGAGTCCGACATCTTGAGGTAAATCCAGAAAAAAACCAGCGAAATTCACACACAAGGCAAAATACGGCTAGAAAGTTGTGTGCTATAAAAGGAGTGACGTCACTGGCGTGGGTTCGCTAGTAGTAGTAGGATGTTGAACGGCACCTCGCTGTTCAGGGATATTGACAGGAGATATCTAAATGGTGCGAGGCCTCTGGTTGTGATTTATTCAGCGCCCCAGTATTATACCGACACCTTATTAAGGTGAGCGAACTGGGTTCAACCTAGCATTCCTATATAATTTTTCTCTGGTAAATTTATAGCAGTTTTCACCTTAGAAATGATGTTAAAGGAGCATTTCACTGGGCGGCACGGGTCGGAGCCCAGAAAAGAGATTTTGGAGCAATATTACCTTGTTCAGAAGAGGTAAAAAATAATACAGTATAAACATCACTTAAATTTGGATTTTTGCAGTTTGGCACAATTGTAAAAATGGATCTTGAGCGAAGCGAAAAATTTATTTTTGGGTGAGATAGCCATGTCGTCCTGATGGAAGGTTCCTTCAGTAGCTTCCTAAGGGTATATATGACTACAGTAGATATTCCCAGAGAATTAAACTAAAGGTTTCACAGAATTCTAACTTCTGGCGCGAGTACCCATAAGGTTTCCCTTTAGGATATCGTATAATAACAGGGGACGTATGCTTGACACGCCACATAGCTACCTGCACCCCACATAGCGTTTACGCTTCGAGGGGGAAGTGTGGCAAGTTATGGGAGGAGCTGTTACTAAATTCTCCTCCTTCGTTACTGTTACGGTACTCGGCGACGTCAACATCCGGTCGCCATGTTGGCCGCCATCTTGGTTGATGTCACCGTTGCGCGCCATGCTCATTCCTCCCGGCGTTTATGCCAGCCTCCATGATAAAATAAGATTGGGAGGGGCCTGTCAAGGCCGGAATAGAGAACAAGGGCGGGTCCATCAGGACGACATGGCTATCTCACCCAAAAATAGATTTTTGGCTTCGCTCAAAATCCGTTTTTTGGGCTCAAGCCATGTCGTCCTGATGGAAGTGTACCAGAGAATTAATGTATCGTGGATTTATCCCTTTTTGTAGTGCCTTAAACTTCTAAACAATATTCCTTTGGTCTGATGACCACAGAGACGTGTGACATTTCCGTTACATGTCACTTCAGATAAGCATATACCATGTTACCGCTTCCTGCTCCCTGGCAGGGAAGTCCTATTTGTATGCAAGGAACATCTTGAAGTTACTTGATAGAGGAACTCACCTAGTCTCGGAGATACCTGCCGGTCCCAGGGCCAGATAGAAGAAGGTAAGTACAATTGTATTGGAACAAATTACCTTGGTCTAGATGAGTTTGCATCAAGAGAAACAAAATTATAACATTGTTCATAATAATATTCAAATAATGGGGAAATAAAAATTCTCTAACAGTGTTTTTATTTCATGAGTGAGGGCGAAATGAGACGCACAGGGAAACAAAATTCTATTTTATTCAGTAAAACAAGAATTAGCTTGAAATAAACAAATTTTAAAATGGAATGCAATTAAAAACATAGACTAAAGACATCAGAAGAAGTGGGTGTGGAATCTGAAAAGGAAAACTTGCCATTACACACATAAGTTCCAGAGGAACTATAAAGTCTTTCTAGAAAGTCTTATATACACTTCATGTTAAAAACATGTGGCACACGTGTTTCTGTCTATGTTACTTCACCTTTGTAGAAGAACAGTCCTTAGCGTCACAAGGTGGCACTTAAAATCACTATGTTTCGCACTAGGGTCAACACAGGCACCCATGGAGTTAGAGTCCCGAATAACTCACTGTTCTACGCAGCACTAAGCAGCAGGTTTAGCACACTACCTGCTGCTACCATGTAACGCTTAAGCTCGTGCACCTGCTTCGCGTAGTGTTTGAAATACACTCTTGAGGATTTCCAGCCCGTGAAAGAGCGAAGACTCTCGAAATCCATTGACTGGAAAAAGTTCAGGGAAGAGGCAACTTTCCTGGGATCATGACCTGCGGGTGTACAGTCAGGATCCGCTATGCGAATAAAGTAGGTGATCTTTGCCCTTAGTTGTTTGAGTGACAAATCAGACCCCGATGTTTCTCCTTTAAAGAGCTGTCCTCCGCCAAAGTTTGAAGTTCTTCGAAGATAGACCTTTAGACTCTCCACTGGGCATAGAGAGAAATCTTCCTTCAGAGGGCAGTTGGTGGGAAGTTCGTTCTTGGCGAGAAACGTTGGGTCAGGAAAGAGGGTAAGTTTGCCTGTTTCGGCGAACTGTATCTGGCCCTCTTCTCTTGATAAAGCCACAATTTCACTGACTCGGGCTCCCGAGGCAAGAGCAAAAAGGAAAATCACTTTTTGAGTCAAATCTCTCAGAGGGCAAGACTCATTGTCCAAACTTGAGGCAAAATGGAGCACCTCGTCGAGAGACCAGGAGATGGGTCTCGGTGGAGGTGCAGGACGGAGTGTAGCACATGCCTTTGGCAGCTTGTTAAAGATGTCATCGGACAGGTCGATCTGGAAGGCATAAAGTAGTGGTCTTGTCAAGGCCAATTTGCAGGTGGAAATCGTGTTGGCTGCCAAGCCCTGTCCAAGAAGGTGAATAAAGAAGGACAGACAAAAGTCTATAGAGATTTCTGTAGGATTTTTAGCCTTGACGAAGGACACCCATTTCTTCCAGGATGACTCGTATTGCCTTCTGGTAGATTTTGTTTTGTATTCCTCTAGGAAGTCCAATCTTTTCTTCGAGATCCCAAACCTCTTCTTTACGACTTGGGAGAGAAAATCATGAGATGTAGGTCTCGGGTTTTCCTTGATGAAGCGAAGACAGTCGACTTCTGAACTTGCTGGGAGAGAACTGGGTCCGGCAGGGGAATTAGCTTGGGTTGTATTTCCAGGATTAGAGGGAACCAGTTGCTCCGGGGCCACTTGGGTGCCACTAGGGCTGCTGTTCCTTGGAAGGTTCACAGCTTGGTGAGGACTTTCAGCAGAAGGTTGGGTTGAGGGAACAGGTAAATCTTGGACCATCTGTTCCGGTCCAGGGACATGGCGTCCACTGCTTCCGCTCTGGGGTCCTCGTATGGGGCCACGTAACGAGGAAGTTGTTTGTTGTCGCTCGTCGTGAAGAGGTCGATCTGCAGTTCCGACTTGTAGAGAGATGAAGGAGAATAAGTCTGCATCTAGGGACCACTCCGACTCTATCGGGGTTGTCACCGATAGAGCATCCGCCGTCACGTTACGGAATCCTTGTAGGTGAAATGCTGAAAGGTGCCATCACTTCTTGTCCGCTAGGCGGAAGATGGGCAGTAACACTTGGTTAAGTTGGGGCGATCTTGAGCCCTGACGGTTGAGACATCTGACCACAATGGCGCTGTCCAGAGTTAGACGGATGTGGGATGAGGGACGTGGAGACAGCCTCTTAAGAGTAAGAAGGACCGCCATGGCCTCCAAAATGTTGATGTGGAACGTCTTGAATAGGGGAGACCATGTTCCTTGAACTTGTCGATGATGAGAGTGACCCCCCCATCCTTCTAGCGATGCATCCGTGTGGATAACGACCGACGGAGGCGGTGGTTGAAGGGGAACTGATCTTCTCAGGTTCTTTGCCTCCGGCCATGGCTTTAGGAGTGAGCGAAGCCTGGTTGGTAGAGGTCTCTTGAGATCTCTTCGAGTGATGGATGCGTATCTTCTCCAGACTCCCGATGCATCCTTTAGCTGTGCTCGTAGCACTGGGTCTGTCACTGAAGCGAAGTGGAGGAAGCCGAGCACCTGTTCTTGTTGTCGTCTTGAAATCTGTTTGGATTTTTAGGAGTCTCTTGACAGATCCTGCTATTTCCTTCCTTTTCTTCAGAGGGATGGAAAGACGGTGTGACTGAAGGTTCCAATGGACTCCTAGCCATTGAAACTTCTGAGCTGGAGAAAGTCGAGACTTTTTGGTGTTGATCTTGAAACCCAGATGTTCCAGGAATTGGGTCACCTTTCTGTAAGCTTGCAAGCATTCTTCTGAGGATGCTGCCCATACCAGCCAATCGTCCAGGTAAGCTATCACCTGGACGCCTTGTAGGCGTAGCTGTTGGATGATCGTTTCTGCGAGCTTTGTGAAGATCCTTGGAGCTACGTTGAGTCCGAATGGCATGGCTCTGAAAGCGTACTGCCTTCTTTGAAGCCTGAATCCTAGGTAGGAGGAGGCCTGGCGATTCATTGTTCACTATGAACTTGTTGAGAGGGAACAAGTCCAGAATGACTCTGAGTTTGTCGGAGTCCTTCTTGGGAACACAGAACAGTCTTCCCTGGAACCTGGTGGACTTTACCCTCTTGATCACCTTCTTGTTCAAGAGTTCTTGGACGTATTCTTCCAGGACGTGGGTGGAGTGTTGGAACAATTGGTGGAAGGTTGGAGGTGGTGTTACCCAACTCCACCCTAGTCCATTCTTGATGATGCTGTGAGCCCAAGGATCGAAGGTCCAACGATCCTGGAAGAGGCGTAGTCTTCCTCCCACCGGAAGCATTTCATTGGTTCTGGTTTCCCGAGGGTTTACCACCTCAGCCACCTGCTCCCCTTCCACCTCTCCCTCTGGATGGACGTTGAGAGGAGTCTTTGCCGGAACCTCTACCTTTGGGACGAAAGGTAGTTGACTGCCTTTCGTAGGCAGGTGTGAAGACTGGTGACTGAGCCACCACCGGCTGAGGGACCAACTGAAAGGTCTGTTGGGGCTGAGCCACCAACTGGGGAGTAGCGGGTGCCGGAAACTTGTGCTTAGCCTGCCCCTGCTGGGGTCTAGGTTTATTCGATTTTTTCTTAGGTTGGGGGCCTTCATCCTGAAAAGATTTCCTCTTCTTTGACATGCCCCACTTGTTGAGAAGGTTCCGGTTCTTTGTGGCGGCTCTGTCAACGATCTCTTTCACGATGTCGCTAGGGAAGAGATCTTTCCCCCAAATGTTGAAGGAAATCAGTTTCCGGGGTTCGTGTTTGACGGTAGCATCCGCAAACACGAATTCTCTACAGGCTCTCTGAGCCCTGATGAAGTTATAGAAATCCTTCGTCAGGGTGGCGAGATGGGTCTTAGCCAAGACCATGTAGAAGCTTGGGGTCCGAGTGTCCCCGGCCATCGTCTCCAATTGCACTTGGTGAGAACGGGAGGCAGCCAGCCTCTCTTTCGTGTCCAGCTCCCGACGCAGAAGGTATTCGGAGAGCTTGGGGAGGTTCTCATTAAACTGCCGTCCTGCGACGTCAGCCTCCAACTTTCCTACAGAGAAAGTTAACTGTATGTCTTTCCAGTTCTTGTCGTTGGGAGGGAGGGCGAGGGAGAGGGGCCTACATTCCTCCAATGTAGGGCAGGATTTCCCTTCCTTCACCGCCTTCAACACTGCCAGCAGGGACTTATCGGCGAAGGGAAAGACCATGGTGGCAGGAGCAAGAAAGGATGGATGTTTCTCGCTTAGGGCCAGCACCTTGGAGTTGGTGTAGCCCTTGCTCTTAAGGCAGCCGGCCAGAAGAGCTTGAGCCTTTGCATGGTCAAAGACGATGACCTTCTTAGGCTCGGTTTCCTCCTTGGAAACTGGCTCGGACTTGAGATGGATGTAACAGTCTGGATATGCTTCGAAACTAGGCCAAAACTCCACCTCTTCAAGGGGGATGGCGCCTAGTTTATCATTGACGAAAATTCGTCCACTCGTAATTGGCATGTGCTCTGCATGTCTCCAGGGGTTGGTCACTGAGCAAGGGGGAAGGTCCTTAACGTTGATCTTCCTGGCCTTCTGTTTCGACAAACGGAGGATCTCCTTTTTGAGGTCTTCGTCTCTCTTATGAAACCTCTCGTCCAGGAGGGCCACCAGGGCCTGGAGGCTATCCTGGTTTTCCACTACCAACGGTGTAGGAGTGGAAGAGGTAGGGAATTGGTTCCGTTACAACAACGGAAGTAACAGAGGGGGCACAGGCGACACCGGAGCCTCCACCTGCTCCTCCTCTTCTTGACCCTCGGCCATCAGGGTCTTTTCGATGGTGTCCGACACTTCCGACATACGTTCCACCTCGGCAAGATGGAAGTCTTGCAGTGCGTCTGATACATCCAGTTCAACCGTCAGCTGGACGCAGGGGATCTCAGGCTTGGGGATAACAGCATCCGCAGATGCCTTTGGAAAGAGCAAAGCTCTCCTCTTCTCGCTTGGGAGATAGGGCCCCGTGGCGTTCTTCTGGAAACCACGCACCCATTTGCGCAGTTTCTCTCGGGTGATGTCCCTGGCCTCCGCTGAAGGGGGGTCCTCGAACACCTCGTAGAGCAGGTCCTTGCAGACAGTGCAAACCTGCGGGTCCCAATATCGAAGAGTCCCTTGAGAGATGGAACAGCTGGCGTGGGTTCGGCACGCCAGGTAGCCGTAGAAGTCCGGACGCCGAACGCTGCAGAAGGCGCTCTCACACCAGAAATACTCCTCCTGTAAAAGAAAGGGGGACATGAGTCTACAGAAGTCATTTACAATGCTTTAAGGTAATGACTTAAAGTAATCTTAGATTAGTCTTAAAGTTATTTAAACTTGATATAAGATTCCTTTTCAAGTGCAAGCTTAGGATAGGTAAGCTGGAAAAGAAGCAGAAAAGACACATACTTGTGTATCCTGCCGAGCCAATTGCCGTGACCCCACAACATAACTAATTCTAGGGGCTCTTTAAGAGGCTAAAGAGGTGGAAGGAATATCCACATTGGATAAAGCATAGCTTAAAGATCCTCCAGGGAATTAGTCATGGTAAGAGGAGGAGCTAAGTTCATTCAGCATAAAATAAAAGGGAGAGAAATGATTCCTCCCTATTCAGATAGGTCCCAGTAAGGGACTGTGCATGGATGCACAAAGTATGCTAGAAGAATTTACTGCACAACTATACACCATAGTTTTCTGTCTAGGGTATGTACTATACCATAGATGTACTGGCTATCGTATATAGCTATACAATAGTCACTGCTGGCACAAGGCCGGCAGGGAAGAGGTGACAGTCCATTGAAGTAATATGATTAGGTGGCGCTGGTAGCGTGACAGAATGACGGATGCGCGCGGGGTGACGGCGAATCTTCATCGAGGGGGAACCCCTCCCTGTCATCAGTCTATGTGGCAGAGAGAGTACAAACCTCAGGACGATGGCAGATTGCCGGCAAGTCGGCAGCCCACGGCAGTCGGCAAGCAACCGGCGAAGGTATTCCAACACTGACGTCAATCAATGAGACAAAGAGGATACTGGGTTACGCTGACGGCTGTTGCCGGCAGGGTAGAGACGGCAGTGGACCGGCATTGATCAGGTAGAGAGAAAGGATAGGGGAAGAGGGAGGGAAGGGCAGTAGCTCACTACCCAAACCTCGTCTTCCTCCAGAAGGAGTGTTCAAATGAAAGAGAGAGGGGGGCAATCTTTCATCCAGCCGCAACAGAGCCGGCAATCGGATAGAATTGCGGATGGCGGCCCAAGGGAGGACCGATGAACACGCTAGATAGTGAGGTCTTCCGCCACCAGACCGACCTGTCTTAAGCTATCCCATAGTTCGACTATATGCGGGAAGCGTAGCAGTTCGGACTACCCAACGAAAGGACCGAGTCGAGCCCACAACCCGCCAGCACGCGGTGGAGTTGTAGGACGGTGGACAGAGGTGTGATGGTTAGGCCAACACTAAAGGACAGAGGGGGTAGGGGCAAGGGTCCTGAGGGGGAATGTAGATGAAGGCATAGCCCTCACCGACACTCTAGGGGGGCGGTTCGTTTTCAGAACCAGCACTATCCCAGGTGTAGGAAGAATTCATTCTCCAGCCTAGGGTAGGTTAGTTCAGAGAAGTTACATCACTAATGTACTGTCCTAAACCATAAAGAAACAGAATCCCCTGGCCTACCTAACCTAGGCTAGGGAAGCGAGTCCCCAACCCAGGGAAGGCAAGTGTAGGACAAGTCGCTAGACCACAGGGAGGAAGGGTCAAAACCCTACCAGGTGTGGACTAGGGGGAAGGACAGAGCCCCCCCCCCCCCGCCTTCACCGACCAGAAGAGACTTAAAGGAGAGTTCATTCACCTAAAGGGGTAGCTGGGGGCGAACGACTGGTACTCTGAGGTTCTGTCCCAAACTAAAAGCTCATGTACTATGGCTAGGAGCGGGCAAAGAAAATTCTATCCTAACCTAACTCGAATACGATTCAAGGTAAGGAGGGCTAGGATGTAGCCTAGGCTACCTCAGAGGGAGGAGATTACCTTGGGTAAGGTAACTGGGGAGGTGAGAAAGTATACAAAAGCCTTAACGTTAGGTTAGGGGCAAGGGAGTCGACTACCAAGATCACTGAAACCCCTTGTATACTTCCTAGAAGGTGAAAAACGGATTTTGAGCAAAGCGAAAAATCTATTTTTGGGTGAGATGGCCATGATGTCCTGATGGAAGGTTCCTTCAGTAGCTTCCTGAGGGTATATATGACTACAGTAGATATTCCCAGAGAATTAAACTAAAGGTTTCACAGAATTCTAACTTCTGGCGCGAGTACCCATAAGGTTTCCCTTTAGGATATCGTATATCAACAGGGGACGTATGCTTGACACGCCACATGGCTATCTGCACCCCACATAGCGTTTACGCTTCAAGGGGGAAGGTGGCAAGTTATAGGAGGGGCCGTTGCAAAGCTATCCTCCTGCGTTACTGTTACGGTACCTCGCGACGTAAGCAAACGGCAGCCATAGCTGTCCGCCATCTTGACTGACGTCACGTCCACCCGCTTCATTCCTATTTAGCGTTTCTGTCAACCTCCGCGATGCAATAAGAAAGGGAGAGGCCTGACAGGCCAGAATAGAAACAATAGGGCGGGTCCATCAGGACGTCATGGCCATCTCACCCAAAAATAGATTTTTCGCTTCGCTCAAAATCCGTTTTTTGGGCTCAAGCCATGACGTCCTGATGGAAGTGTACCAGAGAATTAGTGTATCATGGTTTTTTCCCATTTCAAAAGTGCCTTCTACTTCAAACAATTATCCTTTGGTCTGATGACCTTAGAGACCGTGACATCTCCGTTACATGTCACTACCAGTGGCATAAACTATGACATGGCTTCCTGCACCCCTGGCAGGGAGGTCCTGTTTGGACAAGAGGAACATCTCGGAGTACCCTGATGAAGATAAACTCACCTGGAGGCGAGGATCGTGCCGGTCTCGTGGACAGATCAGGAAAGTTAAATATTTATGTAGGAACCATTATTTCACTTATTTTGGTGAGCATATCTCAGACAGGAGCAATATTATACATGAATATAATAAAGAATAATTAGGGGCATTAAAACTCTGTAACAGTAGTTTATTTCCTTTGGAAGGGCGAAATAAGATGCATATGATAATGAAATTTTCTATTTTATTCCAGAAAATTTGCAATAAAATAAAATAAAGTAAATAATTTACAGCAAAATTATTGATTGACAAACATAGACTAAGGACTGAAAAAAGACGATGATGTGGAATCTGAAAGGGAAGAACTTGCCTTTACACACACGAGTTCCATGGGAACTAGAGTCTTTGAAAGTCACAGTACACTTCATGGCCAATAAACATGTGGCACACGTGTTAGAGTCTATGTCACTTCACTTTGTGGAAGAACAGTCTTTTTGAGACACTAAGTGTCACCTGAAATCACTATGTATCGCACTAGGGTCAACACAGGCACATATTGAATTAGAGTCCCGAAATAACTCGCTGTTCCACGCAGCACTAAGCAGCAGGTTTTGATACACTACCTGCGGCTACCACAAATCTCTTCACTTCGTGCACCTGCTTCGCATAGTGTTTGAAAAACACTCTCGAGGATTTCCAGCCTGTGAAAGATCGGAGGCTTTCGAAATCCATACCTTGGAAGAAATTTAGGGAAGAGGCGACTTTCCTAGGATCATGACCTGCGGGTGTACTGTCAGGATCCGCTCTGCGAATAAAGTAGGTGATCTCCGCCCTTAGTTGCTTAAGTGACAGGTCACTCCCGATGTTTCTCCTTTAAAATGCTGTCCTCCGCCGAAGTCTGAAGTTCTTCAAAGATAGACCTTAAGACTCTCAACTGGGCATAGAGAGACATCTTCCTTCAGAGGGCAGATTCTCCAAGGTCCCCATCTCTTGGTGGGGAGTTAGTTTTAGCGAGAAACGTAGGGTCGGGGAAGAGGGTAAGTTCCCCTGTATCGGTGAACTGTATCTGGCCCTCTTCTCTAGATAATGCCACTATTTAACTGACTCGGGCTCCTGAGGCGAGAGCAAAAAGGAAAATCACTTTTTAAGTCAAGTCTTTCAGAGGGTAAGATTCGTTGTCCAGGCTAGAGGCAAAGTGGAGCACCTTATTCATAGACCAGTTTGTTAAAGATTTCGTTGGACAGATCTTTCTGGAAGGCGTACAGTAGTGGTCTTGTCAAGGCCGATTTACAAGTGGAAATCGTGTTGGCTGCTAAGCCTTGTCCATGAAGGTGAATAAAGAAGGACATACAAAAATCTATGGAGATTTCCGTAGGATTTTTTGCCTTGACAAAGGACACCCACTTCTTCCAGGATGATTCATATTGCCTTCTGGTAGACTTTGTTTTGTATTCCTCTAGGAAGTCTAAACATTTATTCGAGATTCCAAACCTTTTCTTCACGGCTAGGGAGAGAAAATCATGAGATGAAGGTCTCGGACTTTCTTTGATGAATCGAAGACAGTCGCCTTCTGAACCTGCTGGGAGAGAACTAGGCCCGGCAGAGGGATCAGCTTGGGCTGTAGCTCCGGGACTAGGGTGAACCAGTTGCTCCGGGGCCACTTGGGAGCCACTAGGGCTGCTGTTCCCTTGAAGGTTCTCAGTTTGGAGAGGACTTTCAGCAGAAGATTGGGTGCAGGGAACAGGTAAATCTTGGCCCATCTGTTCCAGTCCAGGGACATGGCGTCCACCGCTTCCCCTTTGGGGTCCTCGTATGGGGCCACGTATAGAGGAAGTTGATTGTTGTCGCTCGTCGCAAAGAGGTTGATCTGCAGTTCCAGGACTTGACGAGAGATGAAGGAGAATGAGTTTGCGTTTAGGGACCATTCCGACTCTATGGGGCTTGTCCTCGATAGAGCGTCCGCCGTCACATTGCGGATCCTTGTAGGTGAACTGCTGAGAGGTGCCATCTCTTCGTGTCCGCTAGGTGGAAAATGGGTAACAGCACCTGGTTGAGTTGGGGCGATCGTGAGCCCTGACGGTTGAGACATCTGACCACAACAGCGCTGTCCAGAGTTAGACGGATGTGGATCGAAGGATGAGGGGACAGTTTCTTTAGAGTGAGAAGAACCGCCATGGCTTCTAAGATGTTGATGTGAAACATCTTGAATAGGGGAGACCATGTTCCTTGAACTTGTCGCTGGTGGGAGTGACCTCCCCATCCTTCTAGCGAGGCATCCGTGTGGATGACGACCGACGGAGGTGGTGGTTGAAGAGGAACTGATCTTTTCAGGTTCTTTGCCTCCGACCATGGCTTGAGGAGTGAGCGAAGCCTGGTTGGCAAAGGTCTCTTGAGATCTCTTCGAGCGACGGATGCGTTTCGTCTCCAGACTCCCGATGCATCTTTTAGCTATGCTCGTAGCACTGGGTCTGTCACTGAAGCGAACTGGAGGGAGCTGAGCACTCGTTCCTGTTGTCGTCTTGAAATCCGTTTGGATTTTAGAAGTCTCTTGACAGATCCGGCTATTTCCTTCCTTTTCTTCAGAGGGATGGAAAGACGGTTTGACTGAAGGTTCCAATGGATTCCCAACCATTGAAACTTCTGAGCTGGAGACAGTCGAGACTTTTTGGTGTTGATTTTGAAACCCAGATGTTCCAGGAACTGGGTCACCTTGCTGCAGGCATGCGAGCATTCTTCTGACGATGTCGCCCAGACCAGCCAATCGTCTAGGTAAGCCATCACCTGGATGCCTTGAAGGCGTAGCTGTTGGACAATCGTGTCCGCGAGCTTCGTGAAGATTCTTGGGGCCAAGTTGAGTCCGAAGGGCATAGTCCTAAAGGCGTATTGTCTTCTTTGAAGCTTGAATCCTAAGTAGGAGGAAGCCTGGTGATTCATTGGAATGTGCCAGTAGGCGTCCGCCAAATCTATTGAGACCGTGTAAGCCTTGTGAGGCAGTAGGGCTCTTATCTGTTGAAGAGTCAGCATCTTGAATTTGTTGTTCGCGATGAACTTGTTGAGAGGGGACAAGTCTAGAATGACTCTGAGTTTGTCTGAATCTTTCTTGGGAACACAAAACAGTCTTCCCTGGAACCTGGTGGACTTTACCCTCTTGATCACCTTCTTGTTCAAGAGTTCTTGGACATATTCTTCCAGTATGGGGGTTGAGGTTTGAAAGAATTGGTGGAAGACTGGAGGTGGTTTTATCCAGCTCCACCCTAGTCCCTTCTTGACGATGCTGTGGGCCCAAGGATTAAAGGTCCAACGATCCTAGAAGAGGCGGAGTCTTCCTCCCACAGGAAGCATTTCATTGCTTCTGGTTTTCCGAGGGTTTACCACCTCGGCCACTTGCTCCCCTTCCTCCCCTTCCTCTGGATGGACGTCGAGAGGAGTCTTTGCCGGAGCCTCTACCTTTGGGGCGAAATGTAGTGGATTGCCTTTCATAGGCAGGGGTGAAAACTGACGACTGGGCCACCACCGGCTGAGGGACCAGCTGACAGGTCTGTTGTGGCTGAGCCACTAGCTGCGGAGTAGCGGGTGCCGGAAACTGGCGTTTGGCCTGACGCTGCTGGGGTCGGAGCTTGTTGGACTTCTTCTTAGGCTGTGGACCCTGACAAGATTTCCTCTTTCGGGACATGTCCCACTTATTGAGAAGGTTCCTATTCTCAGTGGGGGCTTTGTTCGCAATCTCTTTCACCAGGTCCACTGGAAAGAGGTATTTGCCCCAGATGTTGGAGGAAATCAGTTTCCGGGGTTCGTGTTTAATGGTAGCGTCCGCAAACACAAACTCTCTACTGGCTCTTCGGGCCTTGATGAAGCTGTACAAATCCTTCAGCAAGGTGGCGAGGTTGGTCTTCGCAAGAACCATGTAGTAGCCTGGGACCCGAATGTCCCCGGCCATTGTCTCAAGTTGCACTTGAAGAGACAGGGAGGCGGCCAGCCTCTCTTTTGTGTCTTGTTCCCGACGCAAAAGGTAGTCGGTGAGCTTGGTGAGGTCTTCATTAAACTGACGTCCAGCGACGTCAGCCTCCAGCTTTCCAACCGTGAAGGTTAGCTGGATGTCCTTCCAGCTTTTAACATCAGGAGGTAGGGCGAGGCAGAGAGGCCTAGACTCCTCCAATGTAGGGCAGGGTTTTCCTTCCTCCACCGCCTTCAGCACGGAATTCAAGGCCTTTTCCACAAAGGGAAAGACCATGGTGGATGGAGCAAGAAAAGACGGGTGCTTCTTGCTCAAAGCCGGCATCTTGGAGATGATGTATCCTCTGCTCTTGAGGCAGTCAGCCAGCATAGCTTGAGCCTTGGCATGGTCAAACACTATGACCTCTTTAGGCTCGGTCTCCTCCTTGGAGACTGGTTCGGACTTGAGACGGATGTAACAGTCCGGGTAGGCGTCGAAGCTAGGGTAGAACTCCACCTCTTTAAGGGGAACGGCACCTAGCTTATCATTAATGAAGATGCGTCCAGTCGTGATGGGCATGTGTTTTGCATGCCTCCAGGGATTGGTCACTGAACAGGGGGGAAGATCATTGACGGAAATCTTCTTCGGCTGCTTCTTCAAGCTCAGAAGTTCCCTCTTAAGGTCCGCATGCCATTTGCAGAACTTCTCGTCCAGGAATGCCACCAGAGCTTGGATGGTATCCTGGGTGGCTGGTACTACAGGTATCGGGGTGGCAGATGTAGAGGGGACTGGTTCAGAGACCACGACGGAAGTCACGGAGGGCGCACGGGCGATCTCGTCCTCAGAATCAGGGGTCTCCACCTGATCCTCTTCCTCTTCTTGACCCTCAGTCATGAGGGTCCTTTCCGTATTTTTGGACACATCCGACATCCTCTCCACTTCGTCGATATGACAATCTTGGAGAGCGGCCGCAACATCCGGTTCGACCGTTAGTTGGTCGCAGGGGATCTCATCCTTGGGGATAACGGCATCAGCAGATGCCTTAGGAAAGAGCAGGGCTCTCATCTTCTCACTTGGGGGATAGGGCCCCGTGGCGTTCTTTTGAAACCCGCGCACCCACTTGCGCAGTTTCTATCGGGCGTTATCCCTAGCCTCAGCTGATGGAGGGTTGTCAAACGCCTCATCGAGCAGGTCCTTTCAGACGTTACATGCCTGCGGATCCCAGTAGCGAAGGTTCCCCTTCGTGATGGAACAGCCAGCGTGGGTCCGGCACACCAGGTGACCATGAAAGTTAGGGCGACGAACGCTGCAGAAGGCACTCTCACACTTCACATATTCCTCCTGTAAAAGAAAGAGGAAATGAGTATTAGGAAGTCAATACAAACATGACTTACAGTAATCTTAGATTAGAATAAGTTAATAAACTTATAATATAAGATTCCAGTGTGTATAGGCTTAGGATAGGTAAGCCAGAAAGGAGGTAGGAAAGACACATATTTGTGCATCCAGCCCAGCCAATTGCCGCGACCCCATATTGTAACTAATTCAAGAGGACCGTCATGGGCCCTGGGGGGAGGAAGAACATCCGTGCTGGATGAGCTAAGCTTAGGCTTCCTCTGGGGAATTAGGTACAGTAAGAGGGGGAAGCTGAGTTCATTCAGTGTATAAGAAAAAGGGGGATAAGCTAAGCCCCCTTATCAGATTAGGTCCCGGCAAGAGACTGCACATGGATGCGCAGAATATGCTGGAAAGATTTTACTGTATAACTATACATAATAGTTTTCAGTCAAGGGTTTAACTATACCATAGGTGTACTGGCTATTATCCATAGCTACACAATATTAGCTGCCGGCATGTGGCCAGCAGGAGGGAGGAGTGACTGTCCACTGTACCGCCAAGATTGGTGGCGCCGGCAGCCTGGCGAAATGCCGGAAGCTCGTCTTGTGCCGGCAGGTCCCCATCAAGGATGGACCTTTCCAAGCCATCAGTCTATGTGGCAGAGAGAGAGGGTGACACCTTAGGTGATGGCAGATCGCCGGCAAGTCAGCGGCTCCCGGCAACCGGCAGGTGGCCGGCGATGGTAACCGACACTGATATCATTCAATGAGACAGGTAGGGCACTGAAGACTCTGATGGCTAGCGCCGGGAGAGAGGGGGCCGGCAGTGGACCGGCACTAAGAGAAAGAGGAATAGAATAAGAGGAGAGAGAAGGAAGGGTAATACCCGGTACCCAAACCAATCTTCTTCCGGAAGAAGTGTTCAAATGAAAGGGAGGAGTGCTACCTTTCATCCGGCGGCAGAGAGCCAGCAGTCGGCTATGTTGCCAGTGGCGGCCTAATGGAGGACCGAAGAACACTCAAAGAAAGGAGGTCCTCCGCCGGCAGACCGACCGACAAATGCTATCCCATAGTTCGACTATATGCGGGAAGCGTAGCAGTACGGACTAACCAACGAAAGGACAGAACCGAACCGGCAACCCAATGGCACGCGGTGGAGTTGTAGGACGGCGGACAGGGGTGTGAAGGCTAAGCCAACACCACCAAAGGGATAGAGGGGGACGAGAGAGAGTCCTGAGGGGGAGCGTATGGGGGAAGCGTAGTTCCCACCAGCACTCCCGGGGGGGGGGGGGGGGGGGGGGCTGATTCTGTTTAGGGCTAGCCTGTCTAGGTAGGAACAGTCCATTCACCAGCCTAGGGTAGGTTAGCACAGAGTAGGTACAGCACTAATGTCATGTCCTAAACTATAAAGAAGCAGAATCCCACAGACTGCCTAACCTAGGCTAGGTGAACTAGTCTCCTAGACCAGAAAGGGCAGGGGGAGGACAAGTCACTACGCCTCGGGGAGGAAGGGACTTAACCCAACCAAGTGTGGACTAGGGGGAAGGGCAGAGCCCCACCACCTTGACCCTCCAGCAGGGACCAGAAGTAGAGTACATTCTCCTAATGGGGAGCTGGGGGGCGAACGACTGG
Organism: Palaemon carinicauda; assembly: GCF_036898095.1. NCBI lineage: Eukaryota > Metazoa > Arthropoda > Malacostraca > Decapoda > Palaemonidae > Palaemon > Palaemon carinicauda. The sequence continues at coordinate 51,054,952 of NC_090746.1, forward strand.
TACTCTGAGGTTCCGTCCCAAACTCAAAGCGTAAGTACTATGGCAAGGAGTGGGGAGGGAAAATCCTAGCTTAACCTTACCCGAATGCAATTCGAGGTAAAGAGGGGTAGGATGTAGCCTAGGCTACCTCAGAGGGAGGAGATTACCTTAGGTAAGGTAACTGGGGAGGTAAGGGAGTACAGTATACAAAAGCCCCAGCGTTAGGTTAGGGGCAAGGGAGACGACTACCAAGATCACCGAAACCCCTTGTATACTCCCTAGAAGGCGAAATAACATCTGTGCAATCACTGAATCTTGTTTGTATAAAATGGATTTTGAGCGAAGCGAAAAATCTATTTTTGGGTGAGGTAGCCATGTCGTCCTGATGGAAGTTCCTTCAAAGGTAGCTTCCTAGGTTATATTTGACTACAGTGATATATACCAGAGAATTTACCAAAGGTATCCAGAATTCTAACTCCTGGAGCGAATATCCCTTGAAGATATCGCATAATATCAGAGGACGTATTCTTGACACGTCGCATAGCTATCTACACCCCTAATAGCGTTTTCGCTTCGAGGGGAAAAAAGTGGCAAGAATATAGGAGAGCCGTTATTAAGGTAACTCTCTTACTGTACTGTAAATAGGCGCCACCCCGCCACCTCGTGGCGCCATCTAGCCATTCTTTGTAGCTTTGTAGGTGTAACAGATACAGTACATTAGGGAGGGAATCGTTATCCTTTTGTCAAAAGGAGGGTGGGTCCATAAGGACGACATGGCTACCTCACCCAAAAATAGATTTTTGGGCTCAAGCCATGTCGTCCTGATGGAAGCTTCCTTCAGTAGCTTCCTAGGGTATATTTAACTACAGTGGATATTCCCAGAGAATTAAACTAAAGGTTATCACAGAATTCTAACTTCTGGTGCGAGTACCCTAAAGGTTTCCCTCTAGGATATCGTATATCAACAGGGGGAGCATGTATTAACACGCCACCTAGCTATCTGCACCCCATATGGGAATGGGCTGAGTGACTGAGGAGCCGTTCCAAAGTTACTCTCATCCGTGGCTACTTTTGGTACTCAAGACGTAAACAAACGGGTGCCATTGCTAAATGACGTCACGTCCGTCTTCATCCTTTCGCCTGTAGCTCCTACGCTAAGTCGGATTTTTCCCAAGTGCCTCTTTTATCTGCTTACATCGCCGTAATGTCGCAGCCTTCAGCCTCGCCTTCTTTTGGAAAGTTGAGTACCAGGTCCTAGTATTGTTTAAATAAGCTCTGGCCGTAAAGTAACTTCTATTTTTCGTAAAATATTGTGTTTTGTGGCGGAGCTGTGCCAATACCGGACTCGCCATGACGGCGTCGCTGTTCATGCTGCATGCTTTATTTAGTTAGCCAGAACAGCCTTCTCCGGTCCTATAACTAATTAATATTATTAGTTATTTAGTCTTCATAGCTAGGAAGTTATTATATCGTGTTTTAGCGCTCGTTAGTCACGGTCGTTGACCGACCCCATACTAGATCGCTAGCCTAGCCCCTAGGCTTGACAGCCTAGTACTCATATTACTGCATGATATACAAGTGTTCCTAAGTTAAGTTATGAAGATTTAGGCTTTGTTAAACATACTAGTTACTGTGATGTAAGTGTTTTCGCCTTTGGAGACCATACAAGGGACTGTGTTGGTTTGTGTACCAACCCCCTCCTAACTTAATGTAGGAACCCTAGTATGCTTCCTATTCCCCTTGCCTACGGGTAATTCCCTCTGGGTAGCCTTGCCTTTCCCTTATTCTATAATAGGGAGAATCTTGTCTTCACCCAGAGTATTTATCACTTCTCAGCCTACCCTAAGGGAATGAACCCCCCTTAGGGTCGTGCCTGAGACCTTAGGAAGGGCTCTGCCCTTCCCCAGTTGCACTTGGTTGGGTTACTCCTTCCCTGCAACTAGCGATGTGTCTTTCCAGGCCTTCCTAGCCTAAGAGTTGGTCCTCCTAATCTAGGTTAAGCTCTGGGGGCAGACTCTGGCTTATTATAGTTTAGGTCAGTACATCAATACTGTACCTGATCTGTGCTACCTATCCTAGGTTGGGGAGTGTTCTCCCTTGCCTTGGTGGCCTCTCTCATAAAGAGTCTACCCATTTAAGAAAGACCCCTACTTCCCCCTCCCCACTCTATCCCTTTGGTGTAGGCCTGCCTACACACCCCTGTCCTCGGTCCTACAACTCCTCCCTTGGGTGGAGTGGTAGGGCTAGCCTTGTTCTCCTGCTGACCTGGCCGCTCTGGTACACATACCCTTCATAGCGTTCTATAAGGGTGGTTGCCGGCGGCGGTCCTGCCGGCGGAGGATTCCCCCTCTTTGAGTGCTCTCTATCCCTCCCTTGGGTTACCTCAGGCTCCCGGCCATCTGCCGGCCCACTGCCACCGGATGTTAGGAGTACCTACTCCTATCATGAGTGCACTCTCTCCGGAGGGGTATAGGATATTACCCCTCCCCTCCCTCCTTACCTTTCTCTCTCTCTATTATGGTGCCGGTCCCTTGCCGCCTCCACTGCCGGCGACAGCCGCCACAACCCCAGGTGACCTCTACTCATAAGATTCCTCCCCTCTACGTCGTCAGCCTGCCGCCTTCCGTCGACATTCCGCCGACATCCCACCCCTTATATTTACCCTGGTTTACCTAGCGACAGTCGGCTAACTGTCGGAGACTGCCGCCCACCTGCCGGCATTGATTGCCGGCATTCTAGTTATCCGCCCTTTATACATATATATCTTATGAGTTGAACTAAGGTTCACCATGCCGTCAGCCTCCGGCTGCCGGAGCCCGCCGCCCCTGCCGGCGATCCGCCGCTGTGCCAGCGGTCGCCACTGTGGTGTTGTCCATCTCGGTCGCTCAGTGTGTCCTCCTTGATGTTTTTCACCTTGCAGGACCGGTCTCCGGCGTGCCGTCGGTCTGCTGGCGCCCCCTAATGAAGCGCCAAGGGACATGTACCCCTTCCTTGGCTGCCGGCACCATGCCGGCAGTCAATCTGATGCAACCAGATAGCCTGGCCACCTCCAAATAGGTATTGTTATACCAGCTAATATAGTGGCTATGCCGTTTGATTGCACATTACAACATTTCCAGCATACTCTGTGCATCTCAGTGCAGTCGCTTGCCGGAACCTACATATTACTAAGGGGTTTATCCTATTTTCCCCTCTCCCTCAAGGCTCTGAGCGGTCATTTGTGACCTTCGGGTCCTAAGGAATTGTCTACGGATAAGATTACGGTAACCGGCTGGGCGGGATTCATAAGTATGTGTCTATCTACTTCCCTTCCGGCTCATCAATATTGAACATATATTAATATGCTATTATAGATTAAGTTATTCTTAGGTCTAGAGTAATGTAAGTCATTCTTATGCCTTCCATGTACTCATGATCTCCTTCTTTTACAGGAGGAGTATGTGAAGTGTGAAAGTAACTTCTGTGGAGTTAAACGCCCGGACTTCTACGGGCACAAGGCGTGCCGGACCCACGCCCCCTGCGCCGCCAAGAGAGGCGACCTTAAATTCTGGGATCCGCAGACCTGTTCAGTCTGCAAGAGTCTTCTTGACGAAGCGTTTAACGATCCTCCTACCATGGAGGTAAGGGACATCGCTAGAGAGAAGCAGCGCAAATGGGTGCGACGCTTCTGGACCTTATCTTCCAAATGAAGATATGAGGGCCTTGCTTTTTTCGAAAGCGTCCAAGGACTCGGTGATCCCTCGAGAACAAATTCCCACCGTCCAAATAGTGGTCGAACCCGACATCGTCATGGCACAGTCTATGCGTGAGTGCCATATCGATTCCGACAACGTGGAACGTATGTCGGAGGTGTCAGAAGAAACAGAGAAGAACCTCATGGGCGAAGAGCTCGACTATGAGGAAGATCAGGTGGAATATCCTGATTCGGAGAATGAGGTCACTCCAGCTCCCCCAGCAACTCCAGTGCCATCCGAGGAACCTGTTCCTTCGACTTCCGCCACCCCGGATCCTCTTCCATCGGCCACTCAAGAGGTCTTCAGGATGCTAGAAGCCCTCATGGACAAGAAGCTGAGAGAGACTCATGAATAATTCTGGACTACTCTCGTCGGCTTCAAACAACCGAAAAAGATTTCGGTTGAGGACCTGCCCACCTGCTCGGAAGCTAACCCTTGGAGATACGCCGAGCACATGCCAATCACTACTGGCAAAATCTTTATTAGTGAAAGGGTTGGTTCTATTCTTCTAGAAGAAGTGGAGTTCTTCCTGAACTTCGAGGCTTATCCGGCAGTGAAGAGTCGGGGTTTCACAAACTCCAAGATGCCAGCGCTGAGCAAAAAGCATCCAACCTTTGTTGCTCCACCTACTGCAACCTTCACCTTCGTTGAAAAGGCCTTCCAAGCGGTCATGAAGGCCGTGGAGGAAGGGAAACCTTGCCCTGCACTGGAGGAGTGCAGACCCTTCTCCCTCACTCTTCCCCCTGATGACAGGTACTGGAAAGACATCCAGCTTACTTTCACGGTAGGAAAGCTGGAACCTGATGTGGCGGGTCGTCAGTTCAACGAGGACCTCCCACGACTGAATGATCATCTCCTTTGTAGGGAACAGGATACTAAGGAGAGACTCGCCGCTTCGCTGTCACATCAGGTACAGCTAGAACTCATGGCCGGGGACACCAGAGTCCCGGACTTTTACATGGTCCTTGCTAAGTCACACCTGGCGACTGTGACCAAGGATCTGTACAGTTTCGCTAGGGCTCGCAGAGCCTGTAGAGAAATCGTATTCGCCAGTGCAATGGTGAAACACGAACCCCGGAGACTGATTTCCTCCAACATCTTGGGAAAACATCTCTTCCCGTCCGCCTTGGTGAAAGAGATAGTGGACAAAGCTTCTACGGAGAACCGGAACCTTCTCCACAAGTGGGGCATGTCCCGAAAGAGGAAGTCCTCTCAGGACGATGGCCCTCAGCCTAAGAGGAAATCCTCAAAGCCTAGACCCCAGCAACGTCAACCAAGACGTCAGTTTCCGAGCCCCGCTACTCCCCAAGTGGCTGCACAGCCACAGCAGACCTTTCAACTGGTCCCCCAGCCGGTGGTGTCGCAGTCATGGTCTTCACCCCTGCCTATGAGCAACATTCCACTACCTTTCGTCCCAGAGGTAGGGGCTTAGGCAAAGGCTCCGGCAGAGATTCTTCTCGCCGTCCCTCCAGAGGCAGAGGAGGAAGGGGAGCTAGCGGCCGAGGTGGCAAACCCTCGGCAAACCGGAAGCAATGAAGTGCTTCCGGTGGGAGGAAGACTCCGCCAATTCCAGGATCGTTGGACCTTCAATCCTTGGGCACACAGCATCGTCAAGAAAAGACTGGGCTGGAGCTGGACTCAACCACCCCCATCGTTCCAGCAATTCTTCCAAAAATCAACCCCCCTCCTGGAAGAATATGTCCTGGATCTCTTGAACAAGAAGGTGATCAAGAGGGTAAAGTCAACCAGGTTCCAAGGGAGACTCTTTTGTGTTCCCAAGAAAGACTCAGATAAACTCAGAGTCATTCTAGACTTGTCCTCTCTCAACAAGTTCATTGCGAACAACAAATTCAAGATACTGACTCTGCAACAGATATTGACCCTTCTGCCTTACAGGTTCTACACGGATGCCTACTGGCACATTTCAATGAATCACTACGCTTCCTCCTACCTAGGATTTCGACTTCAAAGGAAAAGTTACGCCTTCAGGGCCATGCCCTTCGGGCTCAACGTGGCTCCACGAATCTTCACTAAGCTGGCAGACGCAATCGTCCAACAGCTATGTCTTCAGGGCGTCCAAGTGATGGCCTACCTAGACGACTGGCTAGTCTGGTTGACATTGCCTGAAGATTGTCTGAGAGCCTGCAACAAAGTCACCCAGTTCCTAGAGTATCTGGGTTTCAAGATAAACGCCGAGAAATCTCGCCTCTCTCCAACTCAGAAGTTCCAATGGTTGAGAATCCATTGGGACCTTCAGTCACACCGCCTTTCCATTCCACCGAAGAAAAGGAAGGAAATAGCAGGGTCTGTCAGAAGGCTTCTAAAATCCAAACGGATCTCAAGACGCCAACAGGAACAAGTTCTCGGCTCTCTACAGTTCGCTTCAGTGACAAACCCAGTGCTTCGCGCACAGCTAAAGGATGCCGCGGGAGTCTGGAGACGATTTGCATCCATCGCTCAAAGAGACCTCAAGAGACGGCTTCCGAACAGACTTCGCTTACTTTTAAAGCCGTGGTCGGAAGAAAAGGCCCTGAAAAAGTCCATCCCTCTTCAACACTCGCCTCCATCGATCAACATCCACACGGACGCTTCACTGGGGGGTTGGGGAGGTCACTCCCACCAACAGCAGGTTCAAGGAACATGGTCTCCCCTCTTCAAGACGTTTCACATCAACATCTTGGAGGCCATGGCGGTTCTTCTCACCCTGAAGAAACTCTCCCCGCCTCCCTCGATCCACATCCGTCTGACTCTAGACAACTCGGTGGTAGTCAGATGTCTCAATCGTCAGGGCTCGAGAACGCCCCAGATAAATCAGGTGCTTCTCCCTATCTTTCGCTTGGCAGAAAGGAAGAACTGGCACCTGTCTGCAGTTCACTTACAAGGATTCCGCAACGTGACAGCGGACGCTATATCAAGGACAACCCCAATAGAGTCGGAATGGTCTCTAGACGCAAGATCATTCTCCTTCTTCTCTCACCAAGTCCCGGAACTTCAGATCGATCTCTTCGCGACGAGCGACAACAATCAACTTCCTCGATATGTGGCCCCGTACGAGGACCCCAAGGCAGAAGCGGTCGACGCCATGTCCCTAGATGGGAACAGATGGTCCAAGATCTACCTGTTCCCTCCACCCAACCTTCTGCTGAAAGTCCTATCCAAACTGAGAACCTTCAAGGGAACAGCAGCCCTAGTGGCTCCCAAGTGGCCCCGGAGCAATTGGTATCCTCTGGTCCTGGAGCTGTGGCCCACCCTGATTCCCCTACCGGTCCCAGTCCTCTCTCAACAAGTACAGAATTCGACTGTCTTCGCTTCATCACTGAATGTCAGGGACCTTCATCTCATGATTTTCTCTCCTTAGCCGTAAAGAAAAGGTTTGGGATCTTGAAGAAAAGTTTAGACTTACTCGAGGAGTACAAAACAGAGTCTACCAGAAGGCAGTACGAATCTTCCTGGAAAAAGTGGGTTTCCTTCGTCAAGGCAAAAAATCCTACGGAGATCACTATTGATTTCTGCATGTCCTTCTTCATTCACCTTCATGGACAAGGCTTGGCGGCCAACACGATTTTCACCTGCAAATCGGCCTTGACCAGACCACTCCTATACGCCTTCCAGATTGATCTGTCCAGTGACATCTTCAATAAACTGCCAAAGGCATGCGCTAGACTACGCCCAGCACCTCCACCAAAACCTATCTCCTGGTCCCTGGACAAGGTGCTCCATTTTGCTTCTAGCCTGGACAACGATTCGTGCCCTCTGAAAGACCTGACTCAAAAAGTTATCTTCCTTTTTGCTCTCGCCTCGGGAGCCTGAGTCAGTGAAATAGTGGCCTTATCAAGAGAAGAGGGTCATATCCTATTCGCCGAGACAGGAGATCTTACCCTCTTCCCTGATCCGACGTTTCTCGCCAAGAATGAACTACCCACCAAGAGATGGGGCCCTTGGAGAATCTGCCCCCTGAAGGAAGATGTCTCTCTATGCCCAGTGGAGAGTCTTAAGGTCTATCTTCGAAGAACTTCAGACTTCGGTGGAGGACAACTCTTCAAAGGAGAAACATCTGGTAGCGACCTGTCACTGAAACAACTGAGAGCGAAAATCACCTACTTCATTCGCAGAGCGGATCCTGACAGTACACCCGCAGGTCACGATCCTAGGAAAGTCGCTTCTTCTCTGAATTTCTTCCAGAGTATGGATTTCGAAAGCCTCAAGAGCTTTACAGGCTGGAAATCTTCGCGAGTATTCTTCAAGCACTACGCAAAACAGGTGCATGAAGTGAAGCATTTCGTGGTAGCTGCAGGTAGTGTTATGAAACCTGCTGCTTAAATCTGCATAGAACAGTGAGTTACTTGGGACTCTAACTCCTCGGGTGCCTGTGTTGACCCTATCGTGATACATAGTGATTTAATGGACACTTAGTGTTTCTAATAGACTGTTCTTTACCAAGGTGAAATGTCATAGAAATTTTACACGCGTGCCACATGCTCTAGAGCATGGAGTGTTCTTTGAACTTTAAAAGACTGGCATTCCTCTGGGAACTTGTGTTTCTAAAAAGCAAACTTTCTTTTCAGACTCAAGACCACCGTCTTTCATTTTCTATGTACATTGTTCTTTATTACTGTAAATAAATTCTATAATCATTATTATAATTACTACTGTAATGACCTGCAATCTTAAAAATAAAATGTCTATTTTATTACCATGTGCGTCTCCTTTCGCTCCTATTCTTTATTAAGAAATATACGATTGTTATAGTTTCATTTACCTCTTTAATGTCTGATCTAAAAGAATAATATAAGTAATTATGTTATATACTCACTTATGCCTTGATAATATTCCTACTCGAATATTAACCTTTGTTCTGTCTCCGAGACCAGCATGATCTCTCCACCAGGTGAGTAGTTCTTCAATGATCACTTCGAGATGTTCCTATTGTCCACCAGGACTTCCCTGCCAGGGGGGCAGGAAACCAGTTCATCATAGAATCTCTGGTAAGGACATTTACTACAATATTGCTCGAAGACCTTGGCACTTGGATTAAAGGGGAAAAAATCCACGATACATTAATTCTCTGGTACACTTCCATCAGGACGACATGGCTTGAGCCCAAAAAAACGGATTTTGAGCGAAGCGAAAAATCTATTTTTGGGTGAGATAGCCATGTCGTCCTGATGGACCCTCCCGTCTATTCTAGTTCAGCCTTTCAGGCCCCTCCCTGACCTACTGTATCGCGGAGATTGGTAGGAGCTGAGCTCAGGATGAAGACGGACGTGACGTCATTTAGCAATGGCGCCCGTTTGTTTACGTCTCGAGTACCAAAAGTAGCCACGGATGAGAGTAACTTTGGAATGGCTCCTCAGTTACTCAGCCCATTCCCATATCGAAGTGTTAACTCTATATGGGGTGCAGATAGCTATGTGGCGTGTTAATACATGCGTCCCCTGTTGATATACGATATCCTAGAGGGAAACCTTTAGGGTACTCGCACCAGAAGTTAGAATTCTGTGAAACCTTTAGTTTAATTCTCTGGGAATATCTACTGTAGTCATATATACCCTCAGGAAGCTACTGAAGGAACCTTCCATCAGGACAACATGGCTATCTCACCCAAAAATAGATTTTTCGCTTCGCTCAAAATCCGTTTTTGGGCTCAGGCCATGTCGTCCTGATGGAAGTTTACCAGAGCATTAATGTATCTGTAGATTTTCAATAGTGCCGTTCATCTCGAGATAAATTTTCCTTTGGTCCTCTGGACCTAGAGACACTTGATGTTACCGTTATACATCATTCAACTGATCATGTCATATGTCAGTGCTTCCTGCCCCCTACAGGGAAGAGTGCGGATAGACTTTAGGAAAAAACTCGATGATTGTGAGTTCTAGGAACAGACTAGCAAACAGTTTGTATATTAGTTTCGACATATACGTAAAGCATAGTTTGTACTTCGTTGGCATTGATCTGTGTAGGTTACTGAAAACCTCCTGGATCTGGTTGTTAATAGAGACAGACAGGTTTATATACATGTAGGAAACCTTAATTCAGTAAGATAAACAGTTTAGTACAATTAGCCCTTACCTGGTTGCTTGGAACAGTAATAACCTTTTTGGCCTCAAGCCATGACGTCCTAATGGAAGGTTCATTTAGTAGCTTCCCAAGGGTATACTGTATATGACTACAGTGATATTCCCAGAGAATGAAACCAAAGGTTTCACAAAATTCTAACATCTGGCGCAAGTACCTTTAAGATTAGTCTCAAGGGTATCGTATATCATCAAGGGACTTATTTTTGACACGCCACATGGCAATCTGCACCCCGAATAGCCTTTACGCCTCGAGGGGGAATACGTGGCAGAATAGAAGGGTAACCGCAACAAAAATTACCCTGGTTCCCCTACTACAATCGTATCACAACCGTTCCAACTCCCTCTGGCGGTCACTCCTTTATCTGTAGCGACTCGCTACGGTGGTGTTCCCTGTCGATCTGACATTTTCGATCGATTTCTGGGAATCTTTATGCTTTCTACGACTTCCTTCTCCATCCAGAAAGTTGAATATTTATTCTTTACAATATGTAATTTAGTTCCAGCCTCACAATGAATTTAGTGTAATTATTGTGTGTGGATCTCCGCCGATCGCCGGTGTCGCCATAGGCGCTGTCGTTCTTTGAACATGTGCTATTTAGTTAGCAGACCGACATTCCAGTTTAAATAGCTTTTTTGAGCTCAGGCCATGTTGTCGTGATGGAAGTTCCTTCAAAGGTAGCTTCCTAGGTATATTTGACTACAGTGATATATCCCAGAGAATTTACCAAAGGTATCCAGAATTCTAACTCCTGGAGCGAATATCCCTTAAAATTTTACGAAGGGATATCGCGTAATATCAGAGGACGTATTCTTGACACGTCTCATGGCTATCTACACCCCCAACAGAGCTTTCACTACGAGGGGAAAGAGAGGCAAGAATAGGGTGAGTCGTTCCAGAGACATCGCTCTCGACGAGTCACTACTGTACCGCAAATAGTGCGCCTGTCTGCCACCCTAGGCGCCACCGTCTATCTTTCGCTTGTAGCTTCGATAGACCGGTGATTCCCCAGTTCTCTCGCGCTATTTTGGAGTTTTTTGGAGTCTATGATGTCTTCCCCAGCCTCATCAGCCTCTGGAAAGTTAAGTAATATCTTTATCTTGTGTAAATGTAAGCTCTTGCCAGTTTTGCTTTTCGATTGAGATCGTAATTAACGTAACAAGATCTGCAGCCAGCCGGATGGCGTCAGTGACGCGGTCGCTCTTTTGTTCATTTAGTTAGCCAGAACGACCTTTTCCCGGCATTTATATGCTTTAATAACTTTAGCTATTTAGATTTTTAGCTAGGGATTCTTATATTATGTCTTTGTTGTCGTGAATTTGGCTATTCTGAACGAGCCTCACGAGTGCTAGGCATCCTAGCCTAGGCACCCTCACACTTCATGCATGATATAACCCTCCTGGTAAAGTTGTATTGAAGCACAGACAAATTTTTTACACTTGTTTGATATTACTTAATTATGCTTTCCTCTTCCAAGATAGTATACAGAGAGTTTCGGTGATCGATTCTCAATGCTCCTAGGCTACTAGCCTAGGGGCTTTAGTATACTTTCATACATGTCCCCATTGCTCTTGTATTGCCTTTTAAGGGGAGACTGACCCCTCCTATACCTTTTAAGTTGATACCAATCTCCTAGGAGATTTAAGAGCAATCCCCTTCCCTCTGATTAGCCTAGGCTATTCTCAGTTTTCTTTACTGTGAACAGAGTTCTGACAAAGATTTACTGAGACGTTCCGTTTCCTTTCTCCTAACCACTGAGTTGGTTTTGAGTTTAGGACGGGACATCAGAGTATAAGTCTGTGTTAGGCATCTCCCTGTCTTGGTGAAATGACTTCCCAGGTCAGGTTAAGCTGCCCTTTCAGGAGGCTAGACCTCCTTAGGCCATACTTGGGAGTTTTGTATGACAATTCTCCCTTCCCTGGCCTAGCAGACAGTCCTGTGCCAGTAGTCCCTAGACCGAAGAAAGGATTTCTTCATTGCCTAGGGTCTCTGGTACGAGATTCTGCTCTCCTGCGAGTCGGGGTCCTACGGACACCCTCTCCCTTGACTAACCCAACCTGGGGAAATGACTTCCCCTATCTGTGGTTACTTTACGAGAACAGAATCCTCTAAGTTGGGTAGTGCCTTCGGACATTACCTTAACTATAGGACACCTACCCCTCCCCGCTATCCCTTTCGTGTTGAATGATCCAACACCCTCCTGGCCGTCGTTCTACATTGACCCTAGGGTTCTTGTAGGACTGGCCTGAGGGTCCCTATCGGCCGCCGGCTAGGCCGGCTGCCGGCGGGTGTCCTCATATTCTTCAGAGTGTTCATCGGTCCTCCCTTGGACTGCCTTCCATTATCCCTCATGACTGGGATATGGTTGGGTGGCAGCCCGAATTTAATTCCCCCTTCCACTTGAACCCTCATTCTGGATGCAGGCCGGCAAGGCTGAACCCTTGCCTTCCTCCATCCTTTCTTTCTCTTGTACTTTCATACTGGGCCAAAGATATTGGACATTCGGGTACCGACTGCCGGCCGCTGAGTAGCCGGCCGGCAGCCGGCCACCCAATCCTGGTCCTCTGCCGCCGACTGCCTTGGCTCCCCTTGGTGGAAGGATCCTCGGCTGCCGGCCGGCAGAGCCACCAGCAGATCCATGACACTGCCGGAAGCCGGCAAAGCCATTGCCGGCCGGCAGAGCCGCCGCCGCCAGCAGCCGGCAGATACTACTGCCGGCCGTCGGATACTACTGCCGGCTGGCAGTGCCACCGCCGCCGGCAGCCGGCAGAGCCGTTGCCGGCGGCCTATCACACAATGTTATGAAGACAATACTTGCCTTCAATAGCCCAGTATAGGCCGGCATGTGCCACCTGCCTGGCAGATGCCGGCAGGCCCGGCAAGCCTGACAAGTCTGACAACTTGTTGCCAAACAGTCAGTGCAGTAGCCCAAGTTTTTTCCAACCTACAAGGTGCTTCATGGGCAGCCTATTGTGAGACCATCACATATAAGAGAGTGATTCTCTCTTCCTTTAATGGATATGATCCATTATTGTCCTTAATCCCCATTATTGAAACTGGAAGATTGTGTTAAGATACACTAATATCATAGGATATCATCTTCCCCTGAAGATTCTTAAGAATTCTGTTTTCAATATTGGAGGTGGTCATAGCAATTGGCTGGACAGGAAACACATGTCTTTCCTACTATAGCTTAACCTATCCAAGCTAATATAATATATTATGTATGTTGAAATTTGAGAATTTCACAGAATACTAATGGACTTTTCCTTTCTTTACAGGAGGAGCATCCCGAGTGCGGGAATAGTTTTTGCCGGGTCCGCAGTAAGAACTTCTGTGGCCACGACATGTGCAGGGCCCATGCTCGCTGCGCTGTCACCAAGGGGGCTCTCAAATATTGGGACCCGCAGGTATGTACTGTTTGTACTAACCTGGTAACCGAGGCTTTTGATGACCAAAAGTCGACTGAGTCAAGGGAGGCAGCAAGGGAGAAGCTGCGTAAATGGGTTAGGGGTTTTCAGAAGAATACCACCGGCCCATACCTTCCTAATGAAAGGATGAGGGCATGTCTCTTCCCTAGGGCATCTTCGGATGCGGTCATTCCCCAGGCTCAACCTGAGATTCCCCTTGTTCAGATTCCGGTAGAATCTGAAGTTTCGGATGCCTTGGAGAACATCCAACTTGAGGACAACATGTCAGTTGTCTCAGAGGAGACGGAGAACAATCTCCTAGTGGAGGAGCTGGATCAGGCGGATGATGTTCCACCCGAACCACTACCGGAGAAAGCCGATAAGATTTTGGTGTCATTGGCCATAGGAAATGAGCCGGTGCCTTCTACTTCCTCCACTGCGCCCCAACTGGGTTCGATTACGAGTACTTTGCATTCGTTGCTGTCCATGGTGCAAGACATGCAACAAAAATCAGCCGAGGAGGAGGCCTCTTTTCGGACCGAAATCCATCAACTGGTTGCGACAAGTTTAGCTCCGAAGAAGCTGAACGTTAAGGATCTCCCTGCCTTCTCTGACGTTAACCCTTGGAGGTACGCAGAGCACATGCCCATATCGGGCGGGAAGATCTTTCCCTCAGATAAACTGGGTACTGTCCCAGTAGAGGATATTGAATTCTGGCCCAGAAAAGGGTCCTACCCGGACTGCTACGTCCGTCTCAGGACGGAACCAGCGTCCAAAGAGGAGACAGAGCCCAAGGAAACTATTGTCCTTGAACTCTCTAAGGCTCAGGCCTTATTGACCACCACCTTAAAGGAGAGGGCCTTCACTAGCTCTAAGGTGCCAGCTCTCAGCAAGAAGCACCCATCCTTCATTGCTGATCCTCAACGTGCCTTCTCCTTTATGGATAAAGGGCTCAAGGCAGCCTTAAAGGCAATCAAGGCAGGGAAACTGTGCCCTACACTCGAAGAGTGTAGACCCTTCTCCCTAGCCTTTCCATCAGATGATGCGGACTGGAAGGATGTTCACAACACCTTCACAGTCGGGAAGCTGGAGGCAGATATTGCCGGACGACAGTTCGGCGAAGACCTCCCCAAGCTGTCGGACTTTCTCCTGTGTAGAGAGCAGGAGACAAAAGAACGCTTAGCTGCTTCATTGTCTCTACAGACTGGCCTGGAGACAATGGCAAGCATCCCAGATAAACCAGACATGTACATGGTCTTCGCCAAAGCCCATCTGGCGACGGTGACTAAAGACCTGTACAACTTTATTAAAGCCAGAAGGGCTTGTAGAGAGTTCGTGTTCGCCTCGGCTGCGGTGAGGCACGAACCCAGGAAGCTGATAGCTTCCAACATCTGGGGAAAAGACCTCTTCCCAAGTGAAGTGGTCAAAGAGGTCGTGGACAAAGCTGCCACTGAAAACAGGAACCTCCTTTCCAAGTGGGGCTTGTCCACCAGGAGGAAATCTTCAGCTGACGAGGGTCCCCAGCCGAAGAATAAATCAAAGCGACCTAGAGTGCCCTCTCGGCATAAGCAGCAACAGCAGCTTCCCGTGGCCACGGTGCTCCAGACGGTGGCACAACCACCCACCACCTTTCAACTGGTGCCCCAAACCCTGGCGACTCAGTCACCGGTGTTCACCCCAGTGTTTGAAAGGCAGTCTACGACCTTTCGGCCGAAGTCTCGAGGATCCTTTCGAGGCTCCTCCAGACGCCCCTCCAGAGGTAGGGGCAACAGGGGTGGACGTGGCCAAGGAGGTAAATCCTCTTCCCACCACTCAAAGTGAGATGCTACCGGTAGGAGGGAGACTCTTCTACTTCCGGGATCGTTGGACCTTCGATCCCTGGGCCCACAGCCTAATCAAGAACGGACTAGGGTGGAGTTGGAGCTCAACTCTATCAACCTTCCCTCAATTCTTCCAACACTCAACTCCCATATTGGAAGAATATGTTCAGGAACTCTTGAACAAAAGAGTTATACGGAAGGCGAAATCCGTCAGATTCCAGGGAAGGCTATTTTGTGTTCCGAAGAAGGACTCGGAAAAGCTCAGAGTAATTCTGGACTTGTCACCACTCAACAAGTTCATAGTGAACTACAAGTTCAAAATGCTGACGCTTCAACACATCAGGACCCTGTTGCCCAAACGGGCATACACAGTCTCCATAGACATGACGGATGCGTACTGGCACGTTCCGATCAGCCGTCAAGTTTCCCCCTACCTGGGATTCAAACTACAAAGAAGACACTACGTCTTCAGAGCCATGCCCTTTGGACTAAACATAGCTCCAAGGGTATTCACCAAGCTTGCGAATGCAGTCATTCATCAACTACGCCTAAAAGGAGTCCAGGTGGTAGCCTACCTGGACGACTGGCTGGTGTGGGCAGCATCCGAAGAAGAATGCAGGCAAGCCTCCATGGAAGTGATCCAGTTCCTGGAACACTTAGCATTCAAGATCAATCGGGAAAAATCCCGACTGTCTCCAGCTCAGAGGTTTCAGTGGCTGTGCGTCCACTGGAACTTGCAGTCGCACTGCCTTTCCATTCCATCGCAGAAACGGAAAGAGATAGCGGGATCTGTGAGAAGCCTTCTTCGATCCGCAAGGATATCAAGAAGGCAACAGGAGAGAGTGTTGGGGTCTCTCCAGTTCGCCTCAGTGACAGATCCAGTATTGAGAGCACAATTAAAAGATGCATCAGGAGTCTGGAGAAAATACGCATCAAACGCTCGAAGAGATCTACAAATACCAATACCAAATCGTCTGCGATCACTACTCAAGCCATGGTCGGAGGCCAAGACCCTAAAGAACAAGGTTCCCTTACAACCACCTCCACCGTCAGTCACCGTTCACACGGATGCCTCAAAAGAGGGGTGGGGAGGTCACTCACACCATCGGAAAGTCCAAGGAACCTGGTCTCCCCTCTTCAAAACCTTCCACATAATCTTCCTGGAAGCCATGGCAGTTTTTCTTTCCCTAAAGAAACTGAAACTCCACTGCTCAATCCACATCCGTCTGGTTTTAGACAGCGAAGTCATAATGAGATGCGTAAATCAACGGGGCTCGAGATCACCTCACATAAATCAAGTGATACTAGCCATCCTCCGCTTAGCGGAGAAGAAGAGATGGCATTTGTCAGCAGTCCACCTTCAAGGGTTCCGCAATGTGACAGCGGACGCTCTATCCAGAACCAAACCGATAGAGTCAGAATGGTCCCTAGACGCAAGATCGTTCTCCTTCATCTTACGCAAAGTCCTGAGACTGCAGATAGACCTCTTCGCAACGAGCGACAACAAGAAGCTACCCCGGTATGTAGCCCCGTACGAGGATCCTCTAGCGGAAGCGATGGATGCAATGTCCATAGATTGGAACAGATGGTCCAAGATCTACCTATTCCCTCCAACCAACCTTCGGCTGAAAGTCCTCGACAAGCTGAGATCCTTTCGGGGGACGGCAGCAATAGTGGCCCACAAGTGGCCCAACAGCGTTTGGTTCCCCGTGGTAACGGAACTACGCCTGAAACTGATCCCGTTGCCGGACCCAGTTCTGACTCAGCAAGTGCAGAAATTGACTGTCTCAGCTTCATCAGTGAAAACCCAGAACCTTCATCTCATGATTTTCTCGCCTTAGCGGTCAAGAAACGATTTGGGATTTCTAGGGACAGTATCAACTTCCTAGAAGAGTACAAGTCAAAGTCAACAAGAAGACAATATGAGACTTCCTGGAAAAAATGGGTGGCCTTTGTCAAGGCGAAGAAACCTAAGGAGATTTCTACGGACTTCTGTTTGTCCTTCTTCATCCATCTTCATGAACAAGGTTTAGCAGCCAATACGATTACTACATGTAAATCCGCCCTGGCCAGACCAATACTTTATGCCTTCCAGGTAGACTTTTCCAACGAAATCTTTAACAAAATCCCTAAAGCCTGCGCAAAACTTCGGCCCGCAGCTCCTCCTAAGCCCATTTCATGGTCTTTGGACAAAGTTCTTCATTTAGCATCAACCCTGAATAATGAGGATTGCTTGCTGAAAGACTTGACTCAGAAGGTGATATTCTTGTTTGCACTAGCCTCGGGAGCCAGAGTTAGCGAAATAGTGGCCCTCTCGAGGGATGATGGCCACATTCAGTTCACAGACAATGGAGAACTGAACCTCTTTCCGGACCCGACGTTTCTCACCAAGAACGAGCTACCCACTAAACGGTGGGGTCCCTGGAGAATTTTCCCTCTGAAGGAAGAAGCATCCCTCTGCCCAGTGGAATGCCTAAAGGTCTATCTTCGTAGAACTTCAGACTTTAAGGGAGGTCAGCTTTTCAGGGGAGAGACTTCTGGTTCAACGTTATCCTTGAAACAGATTAGGGTGAAACTCACCTACTTCATTCGCAGAGCGGATCCAGACAGTACACCCGCAGGTCATGATCTGAGGAAAGTTGCCTCGTCTCTGAATTTCTTCCAAACAATGTCGTTTGAAAGTCTTTGTGCTTATACTGGATGGAAGTCCTCGAGGATCTTCTTCAAGCACTACGCGAAGCAATTACAAGAAATTAAGTTTCATGTGGTGGCGGCGGGCAGTGTGATAAAACCCGCTGCTTGATTACTGCGAAGAACAGTGCACTATTAGGGACTTATAGTGAAGGGTGTACACGATTGACTTGTAAGACATATCGTTTTGAGTTTTGTGTTCAAGTGATAACACTATAGACTGTTCTCCCTATACAGGTGACATTAAGCATAATAAACTGACACAAGTGCCAGGCATTCTTATATGCACAGTGTTTTAGTAACAACAGATTAAAGAACGAAACTGCATGTTTCCCTTGAGTGGCTAATATTTTCCTTTTCAGGCAAACCCCTTTTTTATCCTGTTATTACTGTTTATGCTCGTATGTAGAATTATTCAACATACATTGTAATTGTTTACAACCATGATTTCTATTTTTGTAATAAACAATAGAACGAATATTTGCGTCTCCTTCGCCCCAAATATTTATTCAAATAGTCATTTAAACAATTCTTTAAATGCATAAGTCAGAGCATCCTTGGCTCTTTTGATAATTAAGTCAATACTAGAACTAAGATTCATGGTGTTCCAGGCAAACAGGTAAGACCTTGTTGTACTAGACTGTTCATTTTACTGTTTAAAGTGTTCCTACACATATATAAACCTGTCCGTCTCTTCACAGACCCGGGAGCTACAGTAATCTGCCCAAGCCATTTCCATCCTAGTACAGACTATGCTTTACGTATATGTTGACACTAATATACAAACTGTTTGCTATATTGTTCCCTTAACTCACAATCCTTGGTTTTTTTCTTCGAGTCTACCCAGACTCTTCCCTGTAGGGGGCAGGAAGCACTGACATATTTTATGATCAGCTGATTGATGTACAGTATAACGGTAACATCAAGTGTCTCTAGGTCTAAAGACCGAAGAGGAAAGATTTAGCTCGAGATGAACGGCACTATTGGAAATCAACAGATACATTAATGCTCTGGTACACTTCCATCACGACGACATGGCCTGAGCCCAAAAAACGGATTTTGAGCGTAGCGAAAAATATATTTTTGGGTGAGGTAGCCATGTCGTCCTGATGGACCCACCCTCTTTTGGGACAAAAGGATAATGAATCCCTCCCTATAGTACTGTATCTGCATCACCTACAAAGCTACAAAGAATGACGGTGGCGCCTCGGGTGGCAGACAGGTGCACTATTTGCGGTACAGTAGTGACTTGTCGAGAGTGATGTCTCTGGAACGACTCACCCTATTCTTGCCTCTCTTTCCCCTCGTAGTGAAAGCTCTGTTGGGGGTGTAGATAGCCATGAGACGTGTCAAGAATACGTCCTCTGATATTACGCGATATCCCTTCGTAAAATTTTAAGGGATATTCGCTCCAGGAGTTAGAATTCTGGATACCTTTGGTAAATTCTCTGGGATATATCACTGTAGTCAAATATACCTAGGAAGCTACCTTTGAAGGAACTTCCATCAGGACGACATGGCTACCTCACCCAAAAATAGATTTTTCGCTACGCTCAAAATCCGTTTATTGTTATTATGAAAGCTATTTAGTCATTATATATTGTAAAGATATTTATAGCATAATTTTCCCTTTTCCGTGACGATCGTATATGTCAGAGTTTTGGTGATTTAGGTAACCGAGATCTCGTCTTGTCTAGGTAACATAACCTAGACAACATATACTTTCGTCATTTCCCCGGTTACCCTTTTGTATCGTTTATCATTCCTGGAGATCGATATCTCCTGGAATTATACTAACCGTTACTAATCTCGCTAGAGATTTATGGGTAATCTCTCTTCCCTCTGAGAGTAGCCTTAGGCTACAACTCTCTGCATCGGCCTTGAATTTTGAATTCAGGCATGACTAGCCTAGAGTTTTCTGGCTCATCCCTTAACGGCAGACGGCAAGTTTTGGGATTCGATCAGAACCTCAGAGTATTTAGTCTTTGTCGGCAGTCGGTCGGCGGGGTGATTGCATTCCCCTGCCGGCGGAACTGCCGGCATAGGAGGCTAGCCCTCCCTAAATTACACCTGAAGTGGTCGAATGTGGCCGCCACCTTCTCCCTGTAGTCTAGTAGACTAGTCCTATGCTCGCCGGCCCTAGGCTATAGAGTCGTATACTCTTGTGGCCTAGAATGGCGCCGGCATTGGAACTCTGTTTCTCCCTTGTTGAGAGGAATGGCATGAGCTGCCGTCCCCTTAACTGTATTAGCACCTCCTAAGCTGGAGAATAATGATTCTCCTGCCGCTTGTGGTCGTGCCGGTACTGAAACAGAGTTTCTTCAAGGTGTGTAGGTCCGGCAACATTGCCGGTCCCTCCTATACCTCATATAGTACCCTTTCTTCTCCCCTCTCTGTTCTTTTACGATGGCCGAGCCATTGTCTTTCCTTTGCTGGAGTCTTGTAACCTTACCATTGCCGGTGGATTGCCGGAGCCGCCCAGACCCCCCTCCTCAGCCGTCAGCTGTCGGCGACTGCCGACTGCCGGCGGCCATGACGGCTGTCGGCGACTGCTGGCTTCCAGCGGCCTTGGCGGCTGTGGATGGGAGGTCCCTTGTGTCACCAAGGTTCTCCAGTTCTCCCTTGAACTGCTATCCACAGTTTCCGTTGTCGGCGTATTGTTCTGGCCGGCAGTAGACCGGCACAGATAGGTACTGACTCAGTAGGTAGCATGCCGACTGTACTCGTGCTGCCGGAGGCTGGCCTACAGTAGAAAGCTGGCGATAGTACTGTGGCTAAATGGAAGTGAACCTCCTTTTCGGAGAAAGGCAGTAAAATTAGACTTTTACATCTTTTATTACTGTATACATATACAGTAATAAATAGCCTTCACTCCATGCTTTCTCTCTCTCTCTCTCTCTCTTATCTAGCTTGCTAGATGCTCCGGCAATAGCTAGCTAATCCGGTAACATGCCAGCTGAACTACAGTATACGTCTATACAGGTAGTCAGTATATTTGCAGTATAGTATATACGGCAGATGAATAACTAACATATATATTATACTAGTAGTTATTTCCAATATATCTTGGGTATCCCTGCCTAGATATTTGCCGAACCCCATTCTATATTGATGGAATAATATTTCATCAATATTCTGATTTGAAATCAGTTTCCATTTACCCTGCAATATTAAATTTCATAAAGGGCTGGTGGTGTGACACCTCTAACCCCTATAGGGGAGAGCCCTTATTCCTGAGTTTCCCTGATCAGGAAATTCCCTGATTTAATATTGTAAGGGATGTCACAGCAAATAGATTGGTTGGGATGCATAATTATATGTCTTTTATTTTCCGCCGGCTGAACTACGGTATAGGCCTATACAGGTAGTCAGTATATTTGCAGTATAGTAAGTATGGCAGATGGATAACTAACGTATATATTATACTAGTAGTTATTTCCAATATATCTTGGGTATCCCTGTCCAGATATTTGCTGAACCCAATTCTATATTGATAGAATAATATTTCATCAATATTCTGATTTGAAATCAGTTTCCATTTACCCTGCAATATTGAATTTCGTAAAGGGCTGGTGGTGTGACACCTCTAACTTCTATAGGGGAGAGCCCTTATCCCTGAGTTTCCCTGATCAGGAAACTCCCTGATTTAATATTCTAAGGGAGGTCACAGCAAATAGATTGGTTGGTATGCATAAGTATATGTCTTTTATTTTCTGCCGGCTGAACTACGGTATAGGCCTATACAGGTAGTTAGTATATTTGCAGTATAGTAAATACGGCAGATGGATAACTAACGTATATATTATACTAGTAGTTATTTCCAATATATCTTGGGTATCCCTGTCCAAATATTTGCTGAACCCAATTCTATATTGATAGAATAATATTTCATCAATATTCTGATTTAAAATCAGTTTCCATTTACCCTGCAATATTAAATTTCATAAAGGGCCGGTGGTGTGATGCCTCTAACCCCTAATGGGGAGAGCCCTTATCCCTGAGTTTCCCTGTTCAGGAAACTCCCTGATTTAATATTGTAAGGGAGGTTACAACAGATAGATGGGTTGGGATACATAAATATATGTCTTTTAATTTCTAATCAACATATTTTGGATGCGAACTTCTGCTGTTACCGCTCCTATTTCGATAGGAATGACATTCCTTCGATACTCTGATTGTGAATCAATCCTCCTTACCTCACAGTGTTAAGTATAGAGGGGGACAGTGCTTGTACACTTCCTTACACCAAGGTGTTCGAACCCCTTTTTCTTCAGGGAATTCCCCGGTTGGAGGAATTTCCTTATCTTAATACTGAGGAGAAGTAACAGCATTGGCTCACAAGGGATACACGGGTATGTGTCTCCCACTATCTCTTTTAGCTTTCTGTCCTAAGCTATTTTTGTCAAAAGATGATTTTTCAAATTGTTTATCGGTGCGATAATCAATTGAATACTCAATTCTGTTCTCCCTTCCTTACAGGAGGGATACCAGATGATGCATTGCAGTCTTCTGCAGTTATAAAGGTGAGTATTTTCACGGACATAATATATGCAGGTTCACCCCCCAGCAATATTATTTCCAAATCCCCAACCTACAAGACGGCAGTCTAGAGCTGTCGAACTGTGGTTGGTTTGGTTTCAGAATATTCTCATAAATGCGGTTCAGTTACGAACTCGCAAAAATGCGAAAACTCTACGGGAATTGGACTGAAAATTTCACTATTCATTACGAAAACTGCGAATTTAGTGTTCCTTTTAAAGGTTTTTAAGGTCTAAACCCCCCCCCCCAACCCTGCCTCTCAAGATGAGGTTGCAGACACTAACGGCACTGGTGAGTCTGAGCGGGACTCGGACCCCCGACTGACAAACACCGGGCAGAGACTCCACAATCAAGCCACACCTTGTAGTGAAATCAACGACAGCAGTCATTGTTTCACTGTCACATCTGTCTCCGCCGCCAAGAGCCGGCAGTGTGTGCCCTTGGTCACCAACCAGTCAATAGCTGAGTTGGTATGCCTTCAATCGACAGCCCGTCGATTACCGGCAGTCTGCCGACAACCCGAGGAGTCCCCTCTGGTTCAGAGATCCGTTGACTATGCGTATAGTTTTCACCACGACCCAGTCACATTGAATACTGGTTAGGATGGTGTGACTTCTGTCGGCAACCCGCTGACAGCCGACAAGTCACTGATATGTCGAAAACCTGCTAGCCATATCGGTACTGAAGTACTGTGCCAGTTAACTTACCCCCAAGTACTAGCCTTGACGGTAACATGCCAGTTGTTTAGGGGTATACAATACCCTGTACATCTGCAGTATAGGACCATATCGCAGACAGAAATCTTTGGTACATAACCATACAATAGAATGGTTTTCCAGTACGTTGTGCTTCTAAGCACAATCCCTTGCTGAGACCTACCTGATTTGGGGGATCCACTCCCCCCCTTTTTTCCTTACGCTGATTCTTCATCAGCCTCTTGATTATCATTATTAATTCCCCGGATGCAGGACATTACTCTATCCTTATGGACTAGAATCTTTCATCAGCCCCTTCTTGAAAGGGGATGCCCTAGAATCAATAATTAGGAAGGCCGCAGCAGTTGGCTGGAAGGATTTACACGTATGTGTCTCTCCTCTTTTCCAGCGTACTTATCCTAAGTTTTATACATAGAAAGGAATCTTCTATTACAGTGAAACACTGAAAAGCTGATATAGGCAAACGGTCAGGTATGGCCTGAAAGGAGAATGGAAGGGTTTCTTAGTTCTCCTTAGGATGTTAAACAGCATCCCACAGTTACAATGACCGTTGTTCCACAGACGGTCAGATATATACACGCTTCTGGTAGGAGGGAAGTTCCTCCTGGATCGCTGGACCTTCAATCCCTGGGGTCCAAGGTCTAACCAAGATGAGACTAGAATGGAAATGGACATACCTCCACTATCCTTTCCTCAACTCTTCTTATATTCAAATCCCCTCTAGAAGAGTATACCTTAGAGCTCTAGAGCATACTAGCGGTGAGGAAAGTAGAGTCCATCGATTTCCAAGGAAGGCTGTTTAGTGTTCACATGAAAGACTCAATAAAACTCTGAGTCATTCTGGTCTTGGTGCCACTCAACAAGTTCCAATAAAACAGCAAGTTCAGAATGTTAATCCATCTGAACATAAGGACCTTATTCAGTAAGGGATGTTGACATTCTAGCCAGACCTGGAAGATGTCTATCAGCAACTTCCAGTCAGTCACCCCCTCCCCTCCTACCTAGGATCCAAATTACAGAAGATAACATATATCCTAGACAAGATTCTCGTCGGACTAGATTCAGTCTTATGATCTTCACGGAATTAGCAGACACAGTCTAGCGAAACCAAGCCTAGAAAGAGTTCAGGCAACAAAGGCCCTGGACGACAGGCTGGGGTGGGCAGCACCCGAAACGACTGTCTATGAGCATCAATGGAGATGATCCGGCCCCGGAACATCGAGGATGCAAATAACTTCAAGAAGTCTCGATTCTCTCCAGCTCAGGGCAGCTCAGGGGCTTCAATGTTTTTAAAAAATCATTGAGACTTGTAGTCACCCTAACGCTCCTTTCCCCTGGGGATGTAAAAGGAGATTGCAAGGTCTGTCAAGAGACTATTGTAATCAGTCAGGATTCCATGACGCTAACAGGGAGGAGTTTCGAACTCTCTCCAGTTCACGATGATGACAGACCCAGTGCTACGTGCACAACTGTAAGATGCGTTAAGAGGCTGGAGAAGATACGCATCAAACGCTCGAAGAGATCTAATAGGACCAATGATGGTCATTCCCTCTTCACTTACCCTACAATGACCAAAGGCCACGGACCCGTAGGCCATTTTAGCCCTGTAATGAGTGGATAAACTCTCTCCACACAGATCAGACCTCCTTAGGTTGATCTGGGGCATCGAAGTGATAATGAGGCATCGAAACTATCGAGGATAAGGGACGTCTCATTTCATTAGGGAATGTTAGCCATCCCTTCCTTAAGGGAATGGCGCCTATCAGCAGCTCTTTTATATATGATCCGCAAGGTGACAGCGGATGCTCTTCTCGGGTTCAACCCAATAGAGTTGGAATGGTACACGGACGCAGACCCATTCCCTCCCAGAGGGGGACAAGTCCCCGAGCTGCAGATCGTTCTCTTCATCAAGAGCGTTATCAAGATACAGTACTATCTCGTTATTTAGCCCCATACGAGGATCCTCTAATGGAGGTAACAGACATCATGTCTCTACAATAGAAGTGATGGACTTAGAATTCCTGTTCAGCCCATCAAATTTCCTCCGAAAGGCCCACTACATGCTGAGACCCTTCCAGGGAAGAGGGGCTCTGTTGGCTCCCACGAAGCCCAAGAATGAAGGAACTGAGGCTGAGGCTAGTCCTAGTTATGCACCTAGGATTATCCAGGAGGTTCAGAAGTTTTCTGCCTTCGATTTTTCACAGTACACCTGATCCCTTCATTTTATGAATTCCTTGCCCTTAACGGTTAGGAAAAAGACTGGGATTTAAAGGCAAATAGAATTCCTAGAAGAATACAAGTCGAGTCAACGAGAAGACAATACGAGTCTTCTTGGGAAAACTAAATTGTTTTGTAAAGCAAAAGGGCCCGAAAGCAATCTGATGATCTTCTGCCTGTCCTTCTCTGTCCACTCCTATATTCAAGGACTGGCGGCCAACAGCACGATGGCCTTTGAAAAGGAGGCAGTGTATCCTTGGATACTATGAGAACGCTAGTCCTTCGGCCTTGTCCCCATATAAACCCTTGAGTAAGCACCAAGGGTATGGCCGACTTTGCGAGAGAGGTCACTTGATGGGATCTTTGGATCCATGGACCATTATCTCTGTGCAAGTCAGCCCCGACTGGACCTCTTCTATATGCCCTTTAAATGGATCTAACGATTAAAATCTTTAATAAATTTCCGATAACATGTGCAGGCTTAGGCCTGCAATGCCACTAAAGCCCATCTCATGGTCTTTGGACAAGGTCCTACATTATGCATCACCTGTGAACAATGAGGATTGTTCCCTCAAGCATCTAACCTAAAAGGTTATTTTTTTCGGTTCACTATAGCTTCTGGGACTAGAGTTAGTGAAATAGTGGCCCTATCTGGAGATGAGGGCCACATTAAGTGGGAGAACTGTATCTCTTTTCTGATCTAACCTTTCTCCTTAAAGACGTCCTACCCACTAAGAGGTGGGGCTCCTGCAGAATCTGCTCTCTGAAGGAAGATGTCTCTCTACGTCTGCTAGAGCGTCTAAGGTCTATCTTCATAGAACTTCAGACTTCAGGAGGAACAGCTCTTTACAGGTGAAAACTGAGGGCGAATCTCACCTACCTTTTTCGCGGAGCGGATCCTGACAGTACTCCTGCTGATAAAAGATCCGAGGAAAGTTGCTTCATCACTGAACCTTTCAGTGTGTGGACTTCATCCTCTTCGCTCACTTACTGATCGGAGGTTGTCCAATATGTCTTACAAACACTATACTAAGCAAATCTATGGATTGAAGCATTATGTGGTGGCGGCAGGTGCTATTTTGGACCCTGTCATCTAGCTCTGCGATGAACAGTAAATCGATTGGGACTATCAATTAAGAGGAGAAGGGGTCAGCAATTTTCGTGTGACCTCCCTTTGAATAAGTGTTGCCAAGGTAACACTAAATCTGTTCAGAATCTCAGGTGTGAAATTATACGGATACCACTAGTGCCGTGTGTACATAGTACACAGTGTTGTTAGGCTATTTTATGTACAGAATTATAAAGAAAAG
This sequence comes from Palaemon carinicauda, assembly GCF_036898095.1. Taxonomy (NCBI): domain Eukaryota; kingdom Metazoa; phylum Arthropoda; class Malacostraca; order Decapoda; family Palaemonidae; genus Palaemon; species Palaemon carinicauda. The sequence continues at coordinate 51,081,443 of NC_090746.1, forward strand.
TCTTGTTAAAAGAGCTTTTCTTCAGTTTGAGAGTGGCACTCATCATTTTCCCCTTTCAAAAAGGGTTACATTAATTTCTGTGTATGTCTCTTGTATAATTTCCTTATCATGCTACATTCATTTAGCATGTAGTCATTTATTAGGAATAAATGTCTATTAAAATGCAGTTGCGTCCTAATTCGCCCAATAATTGCATGTTTAAAATACCAGAGTTCCTTAACTTACTCATGTAAGTATTTCTCATATCATTGTATGCTTACAATCAACGGATGATGACACTGATATTGGTTCCGCAATATATACAATCCTTGAGACCGTTTGTATTCTCAGTGTATACTTATGTTTGTTCATACAATATATGCTACCTTGAGGCCCTTTTCTAACATCTAAAAATGACTCTTCCCTGCAGGGGGCAGGAAGCACTAACATTATTATGCTTAGTAATGATGACGGATAACGGTAACGTCATTTGTCTTAATTGGCCCTTTTGGCCGTAGAAATGTTGTCCCAAGGTTAAGGCACTGACAAAAAATCCACTGATACATTAATTCTCTGGTATGCTTCCATTAGGACGTCATGGCTTGAGCCCAAAAAACGGATTTTGAGCGAAGCGAAAAATCTATTTTTGGGTGAGATGGCCATGATGTCCTGATGGACCAACCCTTCTTTTCTATGAAGAGATCTTCATGGTCCCCCCCCCCACTACAAGGAATGACTGCCAGAGGGAGTTGGCGCGGTTGTGATACGATTGTAGTAGGGGAACCAGGGTAATCTTTGTTGCAGTTACCCTTCTATTCTGCCACGTATTCCCCCTCGAGGCGTAAAGGCTATTCGGGGTGCAGATTGCCATGTGGCGTGTCAAGAATACGTCCCCTGATGATATACGATACCCTTGAGAGTAATCTTAAAGGTATTCGCGCCAGAAGTTAGAATTCTGTGAAACCTTTGGTTTGATTCTCTGGGAATATCACTGTAGTCATATATACCCTTGGGAAGCTACTAAAGGAACCTTCCATTAGGACGTCATGGCCATCTCACCCAAAAATAGATTTTTCGTTTCGCTCAAAATCCGTTTAGTTCCTAGTGTTTTCCTAGATATCAATAGGATCAAAAGATGCTCGGACATTTATATAAAGTTTAGAATATTTTGGGCGAAATGAGACGCAAAGATTCCTACTATTTTTTATTACAAAAATAAAAAATAGAAATCATGGTTGTAACAACGGATTTTGAGCGAAGCGAAAAATCTATTTTTGGGTGAGATGGCCATGTCGTCCTGATGGAAGGTTCCTTCAGTAGCTTCCTTTGGGTATCTATGACTACAATAGATATTCCCAGAGAATTAAACTATAGGTTTCACAGAATTCTAACTTCTGGTGCGAGTACCCTAAAGGTTTCCCTCTAGGATATCGTATATCAACAGGGGACTCATGCATTAACACACCACATGGCTATCTGCACCCCACATAGCATTTACGCTTCGAGGGGGAAAGGTGGCGAGGTAACTGAGGAGCCGTTCCAAAGTTACCCTCCTTCGTTACTGTTACGGTACTCGCAACGTGAACAAACCGTCCGCCATACTGTGTGACGTCACGTCCGTCCTCATTCCTAAGTCCAGCTTCCAACCGGCTTCCGCGATACAGTATAGCAGGGAGGGGCCTGGCAGGCTGAACTGGAACAGTTGGGTGGGTCCATCAGGAAGACATGGCCATCTCTCCCAAATATAGATTTTTCGCTTCGCTCAAAATTCGTTTTTTGGGCTTAAGCCATGTCGTCCTGATGGAAGTGTACCAGAGAATTAATGTATCGTGGATTTTTTCCCATTTCAAGTGCCTTCTACTTCGACTAATATTCCTGCGGTCTGGTGACCAAAGAGACTGTGACATCTCCAATAAATGTCACTACCAGTGGCATTATAATGACCTGGCTTCCCGCCCCCCTGGCAGGGAAGTCCTAATTGGACAAGAGGAACATCTCGAAGTAACCTGACGAAGATAGACTCACCTGGATGAAGAGATCGTGCTGGTCTCGAAGACAGATCAGAAGGGTAAATATTTGTGTAGGAACAAATTTATACCATTAGGTGAGTGTATATTAGGTAGTAGGTTTATTAATTATAATAAACCATGGAAATAGGATCAATAAAACAATAATAGCAATTTATTTTCATATGAAAGATGGGAGCGAAATCAGACGCGTATGGTAAATAAAATAAATATTTTATTTGAAAATTGCATGGAAATATGGAAAATTATGTACAATAATAATATTGGATAATAGACATAGATTTTCAGTAAGACGGTGATGTGAAATCTGAAAGGGAAATATTTTGCCTTTAAGCACAAGTTCCCGGAGGAACGCCAGTCTTTAAAATCATTATACACTTCATGTCCAAGAACATGTGGCACACGTGTAAGAATCTATGTCACTTCACCTTGATGAAGAACAGTCTATTAGTGACACTAAGTGTCCCTTGAAATCACTATGTATCGCACTAGGGTCAACACAGGCACCCGTTTGAGTTAAAGTCCCGAAAAAACTCACGGTTCTACGCAGCACTAAACAACCGGTTTCATCACGCTACCAGCTGCCACCACGAATCTTTTCACTTCGTGCACCTGCTTCGCATAGTGTTTGAAGAATACTCTAGGTGACCTCCAGCCTGTGAAGGATCGGAGGCTTTCAAAATACATTCCTTGGAAAAAGTTCAGGGAAGAGGCGACTTTCCTAGGATCATGACCTGCGGGTGTACTGTCAGGATCCGCTCTGCGAATAAAGTAGGTGATTTTCGCTCTTAGTTGTTTTAGTGACAGGTCAGTACCCAAAGTTTCTCCTTTAAAGAGTTGTCCTCCGCCAAAGTCTGAAGTTCTTTGAAGATAGACCTTAAGACTCTCCACTGGGCAGAGAGAGACATCTTCCTTCAGGGGGCAGATTCTCCAAGGGCCCCATCTTTTGGTGGGAAGTTCATTTTTAGCGAGAAACGTGGGGTCAGGGAAGAGGGTAAGTCCCACCGTGTCGGCGAACTGTATCTGGCCCTCTTCTCTTGATAATGCCACTATTTCACTGACTCGGGCTCCCGAGGCGAGAGCAAAAAGGAAGATCACTTTTTGAGTCAAGTCTTTCAGGGGGCAAGATTCGTTGTCCAAGTTAGAGGTAAAATGGAGCACCTTATCCAGGGACCAGGTGATGGGTCTCGGTGGAGGTGCTGCACGGAGTCTAGCGCACGCCTTCGGGAGTTTATTGAAGATTTCGCTGGATAAATCTATTTGGAAGGCGTACAGAAGTGGTCTAGTCAAGGCCGATTTGCAGGTGGAAATCGTATTGGCTGCTAAGCTTTGTCCATGAAGGTGAATAAAGAAGGACATACAAAAATCTATGGAGATTTCCGTAGGGTTTTTTGTCTTGACAAAGGATACCCACTTCTATTAGGACGATTCATATTGCCTTTTGGTAGACTTTGTTTTGTATTCCTTTAGGAAGTCCAAACTTTTCTTCGAGATCCCAAACGTTTTCTTCACGGCTAGGGAGAGAAAATCATGAGATGAAGGTCCTTGACTTTCTTTGATGAAGCGAAGACAGTCGACTTCTGCACTTGTTGGGAGAGAACTGGGCCCGGCAGGGGGATCAGCTTGGGCTGTAGCTCCAGGACTAGGGGGAACCAGTTGCTCCGGGGCCACTTAGGAGCCACTAGGGCTGCTGTCCCTTTGAAGGTTCTCAGTTTGGAGAGGACTTTCAGCAAAAGGTTGGGTGGAGGGAACAGGTAAATCTTGGACCATCTGTTCCAGTCCAGGGACATGGCGTCCACTGCTTCCACTTTGGGGTCCTCGTAAGGGGCCACATATCGAGGAAGTTGCTTGTTGTCGCTCGTCGCGAAGAGGTCGATCTGTAGTTCCGGGACTTGACGAGAGATGAAGGAGAATGATCTTGCGTCTAGGGACCATTCCGACTCTATGGGGCTTGTCCTTGATAGAGCGTCTGCCGTCACGTTGCGGAATCCTTGTAGGTGAACTGCAGATAGGGGCCACTTATTCCTGTCCGCCAGGCGAAAGATGGGTAATAGCACCTGATTTATGTGGGGCGATCTGGAGCCCTGACGGTTGAGACATCTGACTACTACCGAGCTGTCCAGAGTTAGACGGATGTGTATCGAGGGATGCGGGGATAATTTCTTCAGGGTGAGAAGAACCGCAATGGCCTCCAAGATGTTGATGTGAAACGTCTTGAATAGGGGAGACCATGTTCCTTGAACTTGCCGTTGATGGGAGTGACCCCCGCAACCCTCCAGAGAAGCGTCCGTATAGATGTTGATCGATGGAGGTGGAGGTTGGAGAGGGATGGATCTTATCAAGGTCCTTGCTTCTGACCACGGTCTTAGAAAGGAGCGAAGCCTGTTCGGTAGGGGTCTCTTGAGATCTCTTCGAGCGATGGATGCGTTTCGTCTCCAGACTCCTGAAGCATCCTTTAGCTGTGCTCGTAGCACTGGATTTGTCACTGAGGCGAACTGTAGGGAGCCGAGAACTTGCTCCTGCTGTCGTCTTGAGATCCGTTTGGATTTGAGAAGTCTTCTGACAGACCCTGCTATTTCTTTCCTTTTCTTCAGTGGGATGGAAAGGCGGTGTGACTGAAGATCCCAATGGATTCCTAACCATTGGAACTTCTGAGCTGGAGCGAGGCGAGACTTCTTGGTGTTTATTTTGAAACCCAGATGTTCCAGGAACTGGGTCACTTTGCTGCAAGCTCTCAAACATTCTTCTGGCGATGTCGACCAGACCAGCCAGTCGTCGAGGTAGGCCATCACTTGGACGCCCTGAAGGCGTAGCTGGTGGACGATTGTGTCTGCTAGCTTGGTGAAGATTCTCGGAGCCACGTTGAGCCTGAAGGGCATGGCTCTGAAGGCGTAGCTTCTTTGATTGAGCCGGAATCCTAGGTAGGAGGAAGCGTGGTGGTTCATTGGCATGTGCCAGTAGGCATCCGCCAGGTCTATTGAGACCGTGTAGGCCTTGTGAGGCAGTAGGGCTCATATTTGTTGAAGGGTCAGCATCTTGAATTTGATGTTCGCAATGAACTTGTTGAGGGGGGACAAGTCGAGAATGACTCTGAGTTTGTCTGAGTCCTTCTTTGGAACACAAAATAGTCTTCCTTCGAACCTGGTGGACTTTACCCTCTTGATCACCTTCTTGTTCAAGAGTTCTAGGACATATTCTTCCAAGATGGGGGTTGAAGGCTGGAAGAATTGGTTGAAAGTTGGCAGTGGTTTAGTCCAGCTCCAACCTAGTCCCTTCTTTATGATGCTGTGTGCCCAAAGATTGAAGGTCCAACGATCCTGAAAGTGGCGGAGTCTTCCTCCCACCGGAAGCACTTCATTGCTTCTGGTTTCCCGAGGGTTTGCCACCTCGGCCTCTAGCTCCCCTTCCTCCTCTGCCCCTGGAGGGGCGGCGAGAGGAATCTCTGCCGGAGCCTCTACCTCTGGGACGAAAGGTAGTGGATGGTCGTTCACAGGCAGGGGTGAAGACCGGTGATTGGGACACCACTGGCTGGGGACCAACTGAAAGGGGTGTTGTGGTTGTGCAACCACTTGGGGAGTAGCGGGAGCCGGAAACTGGCGTTTGGGTTGACGCTGCTGGGGTTGTGGTTTGGAGGATTTCCTCTTAGGTTGAGGGCCTTCTTCCTGAGAGGATTTCCTCTTGCGGGACATGCCCCATTTGTTGATAAGGTTCCGATTCTCAGAGGCGGCTTTGTCCACAATCTCTTTCACCAGAGCTGTTGGGAAGAAATGTTGGAGGAGATTAGCTTCCAGGGTTCGTGTTTCACTGCCGCGTTGGCAAACACGAATTCTCTGCAGGCTCTCCGGGCCTTGATGAAGCTGTACAAGTCCTTCATCACGGTCACTAGGTGGGTCTTCGCGGGAACCTTATACAAATCTGGGACTCTAACGTCCCCGGCCATGACCTCAAGCTGAATTTAATGAGACAGAGAGGCGGCTAGTCTCTCCTTGGTCTCCTGCTCCCGACGAAGAAGGTGGTCGTTCAGCTTTGGAAGATCCTCATTGAACTGACGGCCAGCCGCGTCAGGTTCCAGTTTCCCGACCGTAAAAGTGAACTGGATATCTTTCCAGAATCTGTCGTCGGGGGGAAGGGCGAGGGAGAGAGGCCTACACTCCTCCAAGGTAGGGCAGGGCTTCCCTTCCTCCACCGCCTTCATGACCGCATGGAAGGCCTTTTCAACAAAGGGAAAGGTCGCAGTAGGGGGAGCAAGAAAGGACGGGTGCTTCTTGCTCAATGCTGGCATTTTAGAGTTGGTAAAACCACGACTCTTAAGACACTCTGCCAGCATGGCTTGGGCTTTCGAGGGATCGAACACGATCACTTCTTTGGGTTTGATCTCTTCCTTGGAGGCCGGTTCGGACCTGAGCCGGACGTAACAGTCCGGGTAAGCCTCAAAGCTGGGGAAGAACTCCACCTCTTCCAAGAGGATGGACCCAAGCCGATCATTAATAAAGATTTTGCCAGTTGTAATTGGCATATGCGCGGCATACTTCCAGAGGTTAGACTCCGAGCAGGGGGGAAGATCCTTAATTGAAATCTTTTTCAGTTGCTTCCAACCCATAAAATGACGTTTGAGCTCCTCTTGATTCTTTCGGAGCCTTTCGTCCATCAGTGCCACCAGCACCTGGATGGCATCTCCAGTGGCTGGTAGCATGGGCAGCGAGGTGGCGGAGGTAGAGGGGACTGGCTCCTCGACCACAACGGGGGTTACTGGAGGTGTTTGGGCGACCTCGTCCTCCAAATCAGGGAACTCCACCTGATCCTCTTCATCCTCCAGGTCCTCACCCATGAGGGTCCTCTCGGTGTTGTCGCAGACTTCCGACATCTTCTCCACTTCGTCGAGATGACACTTTCGAAGTGTAGCCGAAATGTCGGGTTCAACAGTAAGTTGGACGCAGGGGATCTGACCCTGGGGGATCACAGAGTCCGACAGAGCTTTAGGGAAAAGCAAGGCCCTCATCTTCTCGTTAGGTAGATAAGGCCTGGTGGCGTTCTTCTGGAAACCGCGCACCCACTTGCGCAGTTTCTCTCGAGCATTGTCCCTGGCCTCCGCGGACGGAGGGTTGTCGAACGCCTCATCAAGGAGGCCTTTGCAGGTTGAGCAGGACTGCGTATCCCAATATTTAAGGTTGCCCTTTTTTGCTGCACAGGGGGCGTGGGTACTTATGTCTGTAGAAGTCCGGGCGGCGAACTCCGCAGAAGGAGCTCTCACACTTCAGGTTCTCCTTCTGTAAAAGAAAGAGATCATGAGCACATGGAAGACAGAGTTATGGCTTACATTACACTTAAGATTAAGATTCACTAATCTGTAGAATTGGTTTTTATGTTGTGGTGGGATGTTGCAAAACAACCCCCACACCCTTGATCACTCTAACAGACAATTGTCTCCGCAACACAAACTTTCCCCTGACGTTATCTAAAACCAGACTCTTAGACAAAAGGAAAATTTAAACAAAACATAACCTTAAAACTATATTCTCAAAAACTTACACTTAAAACTAGAATTAACTGCATCCAAAAACTTAACACTAAATATACAATAAACACCATTCAAATAAACCAAAAAAAACTATCAAAACTTAACATTAACCTCACACCACCAACACCAAAATATGTACGTATATATATTTTATGGACACTAACAGTCGTCCACACACTGCCAACTGTCTTTTGCAGCCCACTACCACAGCTTTGTGGTCAACAATCCACTCGGTGGCCATTTGCCATAACTGCCTCAGTGATTGGGGTGGTCGTTCCAATCATAATCATCATCATCATAAACATCATTATTATCAGCAATCTCAATTCACAGGCCAGGTCATCAACAGTTCAGCAATCCAATAAAACAGTCCAAAAGAAAATCGTATACAGGCCAGGTCATCAACAGTTCAGCAATCCAATAAAACAGTCCAAAAAAAATCGTATACAGGCCAGGTCATCAACAATAATCCACTTTCAAACTTGAGTCTCTCCAAAGGAGGAATCACGGCTTTGAAAATCAAAAAAACACTTCCACGCTGGTCGAAAAGTATATATATAATCCAGCGTTCACACAACTGACTCAGGACGCAGTCAATCAAAAAAAGCATTCGCTCCGAAACATTCACCCCTGTCGTAACCTAACTAAAAAATGTAAACAAACAATCTCATTTAAACCAACAGTCTTTCTCACCACAAACGATCGTTAACCTAACTACTTTCGCTCGCTAACACAATATCTCTCTCTCTCTCTCTCTCTCTCTCTCTCTCTCTCTCTCTCTCTCTCTCTCTCTCTCTCTCTCTCTCTCACAGGATTTGGCAAAAACAAAAAAATGAAAATAAAGCAAAAATAAATCCTCCACATTCCTCCCCCCTTACTTTGCCAAATCCTTCTCACACAACACTTACATTATTTTTTTCATAACCCAGTCGCAGTCGGGAACGGGACCTCTACTCCGAGTAACTGGGCCTCCATATACTCTCTCATTCACTTCTTCCTTATCACAATCATTCGCTACATTAACACTATTCCTATCTAAATCCCTATCATCTAATATATCATGTACAATCATATCTACCTCGTTCTCATCTGGCCCTATAATTACACTCATTTCTGTAAACAGTTCATTCATTTCATCAAAAACATTCTCAACTTTAGTAAAAGATTCATTCATACTACTAATCATTCTCCTATCTCCCACTCTCGCATTCGTCATCCTTTCTTTTACATCACCTAAGGAAAAGCCACACACACTATAGGTATCATTCATACTCAGCCATGATTCATCTGTATTAACACATTTATCTTCCATACACACTTGCACATTTACACCCTTGTCATACTTATTCGTATTCTTACCTATACCTATAAATTTCCCTTGCACTTTCTCCTCACTTAAAACTTTCAAACGCTTCTTTTTCCTATATTCAACTAACACTAATTGTTTATTTTCCAGCCCTAACTTTTCATGCATACTAGATTCATACTTGCTCATTTCCAACCAATTACTCATCCCATTCTCACAAACATTGATCCTATTCCTTCCACACACACAGGAGGACTCACCCAGCTGAACCCTCTTACACTCTAGTTTCCCGAACATCCTGGCTGACTTACTCCCTTCTTCCTACGTACCCTAGCTACATGCCCATCTGCACCACATTCAGTACACTTACCCCGTGGCTCCTTGCACATTCTAGCATAATGACCATCCTTACCACAATTACCGCAAATCACATTTGTACGATTACTCCGACATCCACTCGCTATGTGCCCAGTCATACCACACCGATAACATTTTATCCCTTTCTCTTTCTTGCACTCACTAATTCTATGCCCTACCTCACCACATCCAAAACAAGCACCTAGAGCCCATCTACATTCATTCTTCTTATGTCCTACTTTCCCACATCTATAACACTTCTCTTCACGGATACAACTACCTGACCTACCTTGCGGCGCACTAGCACTCATATCCCTCCAAACCTGATTCCCTTGTCTAAACCCTTCATTTGTCCTTACAGGTATTCCCACATTACTCGCTCTAACACTCCTATCTACTACACTATCAGCTACCCTCATCGGTCCTCTCATAACAGCATCTCTAAAACTAACAAATTCTGGCACACTTTCCTCCATTCCAGTTCTTACACTCACAGATTTACTTTCTTTCATACACCTATCCAACTCGTAATCCTCAACTATCTCTAAAATATCATCCTATGTCAATCTTTCTTTCGTCCACCTCATTTTCTCCTTCCGTTTCAAATTAACAAACTCAGCAACATTCTCGGGTACAGTAGCCAAAAACTTCCTCATTAACTCCTTATTCTCATTTATACCTTCATCCCCATACTTCTTCCTAGCTAAAGTTTCCAACCTACATACGTACATTGATATCGCTTCTCCTGCATTCATCCGTGCTTCATCAAAATCATTCTTACGCTTATACTTAACACTCCCTTTCATACGTTTTACCTGCTCAATTATTCTCTTTTTCACACTTTCATAATCAACGTCCCCTACACTCATTATCACTCCATACATCGTCAACAAATACCCAGTCAAATATTCTCCTAACTCCCTAGCCCAAACTCTTTTACTATCACCATACTTATCCTGACAATACCTCTCATACTCCTTGAAAAAATCATATACATCCCTACTGCTATGCTCATTGAACCTTTCACACCGAGGTACCTCTCTCATAAACACAGTCTTACACACATCACGTTCATTCTCACTGCTATCATCCCTGTCTACTCCCCTGTTACCTTCTTCCTCATTTGAATACAATGAATCCACTTCCACACTTAAATTCCTATCCTTAACCATTCCCTTCTTACCCTTTTTCTTACTTACCACTTTCACCCATTCACGATCGTCCTTGCTATCAGCCTGATACTTTTTCTTCTCTTTCTTCACATCACTTTTACCTTTCCTTTCATCTTTCCTCTCACCTTTCTGTTCATCCTTACTATGCCTAATTCCCTTATTTTCAATATCACCATCACTATTACTACTATCACTATCACTTCCTTTCCCATTATCACCTACCTTAACCTTCTCTTCCACTACCAACCCATTACCCGAAGCTGAGGACACTCCTCCGACTGCACCTTCACCCATTATAGTTTTCATCATCCCCATGACTTGCCCCATCATATCTTCCATTCGTTTCTCTATTCGTTCTTCATTCTCTCGCATCCTCATCTCAACACATTCTTCCACTCTCTCTACTGTCCCCTTTAACTCCCTAAGCTCCTTCTGCATCGCCGCATTCTCCCAGTTCAACCTCTCATTCTCTATTAGCAACCTCTCCTCACGCTCCTTACTCAGCTGCAATTCCTCCTTCAGTAACTTGTTCTGCTCTTCCATTTTCATCAACCTTAATCTAATTTCATATCCAAATGCAGTCCTTTGTCCAAAAGTCTAGCTTCAATCCCACCTCGGCAGTCCCTGTTCGGGCGCCAAAATAATGTGCCGGGATGTTGCAAAACAACCCCCACACCCTTGATCACACTAACAGACAATTGTCTCCGCAACACAAACTTTCCCCTGACGTTATCTAAAACCAGACTCTTAGACAAAAGGAAAATTTAAACAAAACATAACCTTAAAACTATATTCTCAAAAACTTACACTTAAAACTAGAATTAACTGCATCCAAAAACTTAACACTAAATATACAATAAACACCATTCAAATAAACCAAAAAAACTATCAAAACTTAACATTAACCTCACACCACCAACACCAAAATATGTACGTATATATATTTTATGGACACTAACAGTCGTCCACACACTGCCAACTGTCTTTTGCAGCCCACTACCACAGCTTTGTGGTCAACAATCCACTCGGTGGCCATTTGCCATAACTGCCTCAGTGATTGGGGTGGTCGTTCCAATCATAATCATCATCATCATAAACATCATTATTATCAGCAATCTCAATTCACAGGCCAGGTCATCAACAGTTCAGCAATCCAATAAAACAGTCCAAAAGAAAATCGTATACAGGCCAGGTCATCAACAGTTCAGCAATCCAATAAAACAGTCCAAAAAAATTGTATACAGGCCAGGTCATCAACAATAATCCACTTTCAAACTTGAGTCTCTCCAAAGGAGGAATCACGGCTTTGAAAATCAAAAAAACACTTCCACGCTGGTCGAAAAATATATATATAATCCAGCGTTCACACAACTGACTCAGGACGCAGTCAATCAAAAAAAGCATTCACTCTGAAACATTCACCCCTGTCGTAACCTAACTAAAAAATGTAAACAAACAATCTCATTTAAACCAACAGTCTTTCTCACCACAAACGATCGTTAACCTAACTACTTTCGCTCGCTAACACAATATCTCTCTCTCTCTCTCTCTCTCTCTCTCTCTCTCTCTCTCTCTCTCTCTCTCTCTCTCTCTCTCTCTCTCTCTCTCTCACAGGATTTGGCAAAAACAAAAATATAAAAATAAAGCAAAAATAAATCCTCCACAATGTGAGCTCAGGATAGGTGAGCTAGAAGGGAAGTAGGAAGACATACTTGTGAGTCCCGTCCAGCCAGTTACCGTGACCTTTTCTGCCGACAATTCCTTAGGACCTGAGGTTCTAGGGGAGGGAATGGTATCCCTATGGGGGAGCCAAACTTAGGCTTCCTTATAAAGGAATTGTCTACAGAGTGGAGAGGGTCTGAAATCGTTCAGAACCTAGAGAAAAGAAGGGGGAAAATAGGTTAAAACCCCCTTATATTTGGGTAGGTCCCAGCAAGAGACTGCACTGAGAAGCACAGAGTATGCAGAAAACATTGTACTGTACAACCGTACACCCCAGCCACTGTTTTTAAGGTATGAAATACCAAAGAAAGAGCAGTCTGGCTATTCGGCTGTATTAGGTCGACTGCCGGCATGGGGCCAGCAGCCGTGAGGAGGGGTGCTTGTCCATGGAAGCCGCATGAGCATCGCCGGCAAGCCGGAGGCCGGTCCGGCGGGGTGAATCCATCTAAGGCTACACACTGAGCAGCAGAGAGGTAGGAGACACCTATAAGGGCGACCGCCGGCAAGGCGGCGGGTCGCCGGCAGGGCGGTGGCCTCCGGCAGCCGGCAGGCTGTCGACACTGGTGAACCTAACTGGGTACATAAGATGGAGGGTTGTCTGAGATGTCGGCGGCAGCGGCGGCAAGGGGCGTCGGCCCCCGGCAGCCGGCAGGCTGTCGCCTTAGGTAAGCCTCAGATAGGAACATCCTATGAAGTAGGAAGGTCACATGGGGTGCCGGCGGCTAGCGCCGGCAGGCGGAGGCGGCAGTGGACCGGCACCATGATAGAAGAGAGAAAGATAAGGAGGGAGTGGGGAAGGGTAATGTCCGATACCCGACCGGCTTCCCTCCAGAAGGAGTGCTCTCATGATAGGAGGGGATATGCTTATCATCCGGCGGCAGGGGGCCGGCAGACGGCTGGATGCTTATGGTAATCCAAGGGAGGATCAGAGGACACTCAAAAGGGGGAGAGGGTGATCTTCCGCCGGCAGGCCGGCCGCCGACACTACCCTATAGTTCGACTATGAGGGGGAAGTGTAGCAGAGTGACCAGCCTAGCAGAGTGGCCAGCCAAGCAGAAGAGCACAGCTTAACCTACAACTCTCCCCAAGGGAGGAATTGTAGGACAGCGGAAAGGGGTGTGAAGGCAAGCCAACACAAAGGGATAGAGTTGGGGTAGGGGTCTGAAGGAGCAGAAGGGGTCGCAACCCTAAAGATCCCAAGGATTGGGGGGAATCTGTTAGATGCTATACTACCCAGGTAGGAGAGAAACGCTCTCCAACCCTAGGGTAGGTTAGCTCAGAGTAGGCACAGCACTGGTGTACTGTCCTAAACTATAATAAAACAGAATCCCCCAAAGCCTAACCTAAACCAGGAGAGTCTTCTCCTAGATTAGGGAGGGCTGGGAAGACATATCGCTAGGCCACAGGAGGAAGGGACGTGTCCCAACCAAGAGCAGTCTAGGGGGAAGGGCAGGGTCCTTCCACCTTCAGTCTCAGTCGATACCTAAATGGAAATGTGTTCCCTAAGGGTGGACTGGGATGAACGATAGGTACTCTGGGGTTCTGTCCGAGGTCCCCCCATATACTATGGTAGGGAAGAGGGAAGAACGATCTAGCCTAACCTACCCAAAAATTATTCTGGGTAAGGGGGATAAGATATAGCAAAGCTACCCAGAGGGAGGTTACCCAAAGGTAAAAGGGGAGATAAGGAAGCATACAAGGGCCCCAACGTTGGGTTAGGGGATGTGACATGGATGGACCAGGCACGGTTCCTTGTATGGTCCCTAGAAGGCGAAAGACATGTGCAACACTGAATCTTGTATATGTTTAAAAATGCCTATATCTTCATTAACATAACACTAGGAACACTTATTATATCATGCAGAAGTAAACATGAACACTAGGCTGCGGCCTAGGCTAGGCTAAAAGTCTAGTATGGGGTCGGCTAACTAAGAGCGCCAAAGAATACCATCGGCATAATATAACTAATTCCTAGCAATGAAGACTAAATAACTAATAATATTTAATTAGTTATAAGGCCGGGAAGGCTGTTCTAGCTAACTAAATAAAGCATGCGAGGCGAACAGCGGCGTCATAAAATGGCGCCTCCGGGCAAGGCACAGCTCTGCTACAAAACACAAGATTTTAGCGTCAAAAATTGTTACTTATCGGCCAGAGCTTATTTAAACAATATAAGAACCTGGTACTCAACTTTCCAGAAGAAGGCGAGGCAGAAGGTTGAGACATGGCGAAGGATGCACAAGATAATCGGCGATCACTGGGAAAAACAAACCAATGTTGGAAGCTACCAGAATAGGAATGAGGACGGACGTGACGTCACACAGTATGGAGGACGGTAACTTTGGAACGGCTCCTCAGTTACCTCGCCACCTTTCCCCCTCGAAGCGTAAACGCTATGTGGGGTGCAGATAGCCATGTGGCAAGTTAATGCATGTGTCCCCTGTTGATATACGATATCCTAGAGGGAAACCTTTAGGGTACTCGCACCAGAAGTTAGAATTCTATGAAACCTTTAGTTTAATTCTCTGGGAATATCTATTGTAGTCATATATACCCAAAGGAAGCTACTGAAGGAACCTTCCATCAGGACGACATGGCTTGAGCCCAAAAAATCAATTACAATTATAATTTATGCTGCATGAATCTGCATAAGAGCATAATTAGTAATAACAGAATTAAATTAAGCTTCACCTGAAAAAGGGAACACAAGCCACTCTATGGGAAATATGTAAAGATTTCACTAAGTATTCTGTTGTTACAAGGAACACTATGCAGATAAATATGCATGGCACATGTGTTAGTCTATTATGCTTAATGTCACCTGTTGTAAAGAAATATCTTTATGCTTTTCCTGTATTTCTGTTTGTACTGAAAAGTACATTGTGTCTTTTGTTTACTTTGGTGGTGGTTGGAACTATGGGCATTTGTTTAATGGTAATTTGGTTTATAACTATAGGATAATTTGCGACTTTGTTTACTATTGAGCCTGAATAGTTCTTTAAACTGACTGTTTGACAGTTAAATATCCACTCACTGTGCCTTTTGAGTATTTATATTCAGCGGTCCAGATTCCAGTAGGGCAGATTGCAGTAAGACAGATTCCCAGCGGGGTAGAGTCAGATTCCAACACAGAAAGCAGTCCGGAACGGAGATTTTCTGAAATTTTTTACCCTGAAAGTTTCAAGTGTCATGAAGCGATAAACTCCACCTAGGCCGAGCGATAGGAATTCATGTTCGGAGAGGCAACACGAGCAACTGGACTTATCATCTATCCACGAAAGACCAGGATCTAAAGAAACGTAAGTCAGTTGAGAGACCTTATGCAGGCTCAATAGGATTGATCTGTTTCTTAGATATAATTTACGCTTGTCATAGTTTAAATTATGGTCGCCAACACGTCGAAAAAATTAAAGTAAAGGATTTTGGCATTGTAATTACCATTATACTTGTGCCTTTGGTTTGTAAACCAATAGTGTTTCATTTTGACTAAGATTAACTACGAACGTAATTTATATATTGTTTTTCTTATTTAGTAACGAGTGTTCATTTACGAAATTTACGTTTTCACGAAGCTAGCTTGCTGAATTTCATTCCCTTCACATTAAATTTGTCGATTAATTTCTTACGTTAAATTGATTTTTTCAAGAGGTGTAAATTATTTTTTATTATTATTTTAGGTCCTTTACATATGGTAGATGAGTTACTGTGGAGAGGAAGTGGTGCATACATCCGAAGACAGCTTTTCGGGTGATTTCCTCTCAAGACGGGAAACGGCAGTTCAACATTTATAATTTCACTTATTAAACTCAATAGTTTTCTTTGTCTTTGGTTTAAATCCTCACTGTCAATTCATAATTTTTACCATACCTGTGTAGTTAGAATAGTTTATAGTGTCGTCACTAGACATAACTCACATGATGTACCTTAAGAGTCTATCATGTACACCCTTCACTAAAAGTCCCAAATAGTGCACTGTTCTTCGCAGAAGTCAGGCGGCATGTTTTAGAACACTACCTGCTGCCACCACAAAATGCTTTATTTTCTGTAATTGCTTCGCGTAGTGTTTGAAGAAGACTCTGGATGACTTCCATCCAGTATAAGCGCGAAGGCTATCAAACGACATAGTCTGAAAGAAATTTAGAGATGAGGCGACTTTCCTCGGATCATGACCTGTGGGTGTACTGTCTGGATACGCTCTGTGAATGAAATAGGTGATTTTCGCCCTTATCTGTTTCAAGGATAACCTTAAACCTGATGTTTCTCCCCTGAAAAGCTGACCTCCCTTAAAGTCTGAAGTTCGACGAAGATAGACCTTTAGGCATTCCACTGGGCAGAGGGATGCTTCTTCCTTCAGAGGGCAGATTCTCCAGGGACCCCATCTCTTAGTGGGCAGCTCGTTCTTGGCGAGAAATGTTGGGTCCGGAAAGAGGTTCAGTTCTCCGCAGTCTGTGAACTGAATGTGGCCATCATCCGTCGAGAGGGCCATTATTTTGCTGACTCTGGCTCCCGAAGCTAGTGCAAATAAGAATATCACCTTTTGAGTCAAGTCCTTTAGCGAACTATCTTCATTGTTCAGAGTTGATGCTAAGTGAAGAACCTTGTTCAGAGATCATGAAATGGGCTTTGGAGGGGGCTGCGGGCCGAAGTTTAGCGCAGGCTTTGGGAATCTTGTTGAAGATTTCGTTAGAGAAGTCTACCTGGAAGGCGTAAAGCACTGGTCTGGTTAGGGCAGATTTGCACGTAGTGATTGTATCGGCTGCTAGACCTTGTTCATGGAGATAGATGAAGAAGGAC
The DNA here is from genome assembly GCF_036898095.1 of Palaemon carinicauda. Classification (NCBI taxonomy): domain Eukaryota; kingdom Metazoa; phylum Arthropoda; class Malacostraca; order Decapoda; family Palaemonidae; genus Palaemon; species Palaemon carinicauda. Next base: position 51,098,318 of record NC_090746.1, read on the forward strand.
AAACAAAAATCCATAGAAATCTCCTTAGGTTTCTTTGCCTTGACAAAGGCGACCCATTTTTTCCAGGAAGACTCATATTGTCTTCTTGTTGACTTTGACTTGTATTCTTCAAAGAAGTCAATACTGTCCTTTGAAATCCCGAACCTATTCTTGACTGCTAAGGTGAGATGAATGTTCCGGGACTTCTGTGATGAAGCTGAGACAGTCAATTTCTGACCTTGCGGAGTCAGAACTGGATCCGGCAACGGAATCAGCTTCAGGCATAGTTCCGTTACTAGGGGAACCAAACGCGGTTGGGCCATTTGTGGGCCACTATCGCTGGTGTCCCGTGAAAGGATCTCAGCTTGTCGAGGACTTTCAGCAGAAGGTTGGTTGGAGGGAACAGGTATATCTTGGACCATCTGTTCCAGTCTATAGACATCGCACCCGTTGCTTCTGCTAGAGGATCCTGGTACGGGGCTACATACCAGGGTAGCTTCTTGTTGTCGCTCGTTGCGAAGAGGTCCATCTACAGTCCTAGGACTTTGCGTAAGATGAAGGAGAATGATCTTGCGTCTAGGGACCATTCCGACTCCACTGGGTTGAACCTGGAAAGAGCGTCCGCCATCACATTGCAGAATCCTTGAAGGTGGACTGCTGACAAGTGCCATCTCTTCTTCTCCGCTAGTCGGAGGATGGCCAGTATTACTTGATTCAGATGAGGCGATCTCGAGCCCTGTCGATTTGGTCATCTCATTACAACCTCGCTGTCTAGGACCAGGCGGATGTGGATCGAGCAGCGAAGTATCAGTTTCTTCAGTGAGAGAAAAACTGCCATGGCTTCCAGAAAGTTGATGTGGAAGGTTTTGAAGAGGGGAGACCAGGTTCCTTGGCCTTTCCGATGATGAGAGTGGCCTCCCCACCTTTCCTTTAAGGCATCCGTGTGAACGGTGGCTGACGGTGGAGGTGGTTGCAAGGGTACCTTCTTCTTTAGGTTCTTGACCTCCGACCATGGCTTGAGTAGGGATCGCAGACTATTTGGTATAGGTTTCTTTAGATCTCTTCGAGCATTTGATGCATATTTTCTCCAAACTCCTGATGCATCTTTTAATTGTGCTCTCAACACTGGATCTGTCACTGAGGCAAACTGGAGGGACCCCAACACGCTCTCCTGTTTCCTTCTTAATATCCGGGCGGATTGAAGGAGTCTCTTGACAGATCCCGCTATCTCTTTCCTCTTCTTTGATGGAATGGAAAGGCAGTGTGACTGTAAGTCCCAGTGGACACCCAGCCACTGGAACGTCTGAGCTGGAGAAAGACGAGACTTTTCCAAGTTGATCTTGAATCCTAGGTGTTCCAGGAACTGGATCACTTCCTTGGAGGCTTGCGTGCACTCCTCCTTGGATGCTGCCCACACCAGCCAGTCGTCCAGGTAGGCTACTACCTGAATTCCCTTTAGGCGTAATTGATGAATGACTGCATTCGCAAGCTTGGTGAATACCCTTGGGGCTATGTTTAGGCCAAAGGGCATGGCTCTGAAGACGTATTGTCTTTTCTGTAGTTTGAACCCTAGGTAGGGGAATCTTGACGGTTGATTTGTACGTGCCAGTACGCATCCGTCATGTCTATGGAGACTGTATATGCCTGTTTGGGCAAAAGGGTCCTTATGTGTTGAAGCGTCAGTATTCTGAACTTTTAGTTCACTATGAACTTGTTGAGTGGTGATAGGTCCAGAATGACTCTGAGCTTTTCCGAGTCTTTCTTCGGAACACAAAATAGCCGTCCTTGGAATTTGATGGACTTCGCCCTTCTTATAACTCTCTTGTTTAAGAGTTCCTGAACATATTCCTCCAGTATGGGGGTTGAGCGTTGGAAGAATTGAGGGAAGTTGGGTGGAGTTGTGTTCCAACTCCACCCTAGTCCATTCTTGACTAGGCTGTGGGCCCAGGGATCGAAGGTCCAGCGATCCCGGAAGAGGAGAAGTCTCCCCCTACTGGTAGCATCTCACTTTGAGTGCTGGTTGGAGGATTTACCTCCTTGGCCACGTCCACGTCCACGTCCACTTCTGTTGCCCCTGCCTCTGGAGGGGTGCTTAGAGGATCCTCGAAAGAAACCTCGAGACTTCGGCCTAAAGGTCGGTGACTGCCTTTTGAAAGCTGGGGTGAAGGCGGGCGACTGTGTCGCCACCGTCTGGAGGACCAGCTGGAAGGTGGTGGTTGGCTGTGCTACCGTCTGTTGCACCGTGGCCATGGGAATCTGTTGTTGTTGTCTTGGACGAGAGGGCACTCTTGGTCGTTTCGTCTTCCTTTGTGGTTGGGGACCCTCGTCAGCAGAAGACTTCCTCTTGGAGAACAAGCCCCACTTGGAGAGGAGATTCCTATTCTCCGTTGCAGCTTTGTCCACGACCTCTTTGACCACCTCGCTTGGGAAGAGGTCTTTTTCCCAGATGTTGGAAGCTATCAGCTTCCTTGGTTCGTGCCTCACCGCAGCTTTAATGAAATTAAACAGGTCTTTGGTGACCGTTTCCAGATGAGCCTTGGCGAAGACCATGTACATGTCTGGGGTTTCCGATATGCTTGCCATTGTCTCTAGCCCTGTCTGCAGAAACATAGAAGCAGCAAGACGTTCTTTTGTCTCCTGCTCTCTGCGCAGGAGAAAGTCCGACAACTTGGGGAGGTCTTCACCGAACTGTCGTCCGGCAATGTCTGCCTCCAGCTTCCCGACTGTGAAAGTGTTGTGAACATCTTTCCAATCCGCATCATCCGATGGAAAGGCGAGGGAAAAGGGTCTACACTCTTTGAGTGTAGGACAGGGTTTCTCTGCCTCAACCGCCTTTAAGGCGGCCTTAAACCCTTTGTCCATAAAGGGAAAAAGGCACGAGAGGGATCAGCAATAAAGGAAGGGTGCTTTTTGCTGAGAGCCGGCACCCTGGAGCTAGTAAAGGCCCTCTCTTTCAAGGTGTTTGTAAATAAGGCCTGGGCCTTGGGGAGGTCAAGAACGATGACCTCTTTCGGGTCTGTCTCCTCTTTGGACGAAGGTTCCGTCCTCAGACGGACATAGCAATCCGGATAGGCCCCTTTGCTGGGCCAGAACTCTATGTCATCCACTGGGACAGTGCCCAGTTTCTCGGAGAGGAAGATCTTCCCCCCTGACATTGGCATATGCTCCGCGTACCTCCAAGGATTGACGTCAGAGAAAGCAGGAAGATCCTTGATGTTTAGCTTCTTCGGGGCTAAACGCGTTGCCACGAGCTGGTGCATCTCCGTCCGAAGAGAAGCCTCCTTCTCCGACGATTTCTTTTGCATGTCCTGGAACATGGAAAGAAGAGAGTGCAGCGTACTCGTGATCGAATCTAACTGGGGGGCAGAAGAAGAGGTCGAAGGCACCGGCTCGGCCACCGTAGCAGAAGAAACCGAAATCGTTTTGGCTTTCTCGGTCTCGCCTTCAGGGGTTACGTCATCCTCCTGTTCTAGTTCTTCCACCAGGAGATTATGCTCAGTCTCCTCTGAGACAACCGATATGTTGTCCTCAAGCTGGATGCCCTTCAAGGTGTCCGATACAACAGATTCTATCGGAATCTGGACGAGGGGAATCTCGGGTTGAGACCGAGGGATGATTGCATCCGAAGATGCCCTAGGGAACAGACAGTCCCTCATCCTTTCATTAGGAAGGTATGGGCCAGAGGTGTTCTTCTGAAAGCCCCTGACCCAATTTCGCAGCGTCTCTCTTGCTGCATCCCTTGACTCTGTAAACTTTTGATCATCAAAAGCCTCCTTAACAAGTTTGTCACAAACGGTACATGCCTGTGGGTCCCAGTATTTAAGAGATCCCTTCGTGACTGCGCAGCAAGCGTGGGCCCTGCACATGTCATGGCCCCAGACGTTCCTACAGCGGACCCTGCAGAAGTTGTTCCCGCACTCGGGATGCTCCTCTTGTAAAGAAAGAAAAGCATATAAGTATTCGGTGAAATTCTCAGATTTCATCATACATATTTTTCAAAAATATATAGCTTAGGATAGGGTAAGCTAGAAAAAGGGAAAGACACCTACTTGTGTCTCCTGTCCAGCCCATTGCTGTGACCTCCTTCAATATTGAATACTAAATTCTTAATGAATTTGGGAAGATAATATCCTTGGATATAAAGTGTCTTCTTAACACTGTCTTTTAGATTCAATATTGGGGAATTGGTAATGGTTGTTAACCATTAAAAAGGCAGAGAGAATCGCTCTCTTAAATGTGATGGTTTCACAATAGGCTGCCCATGAGCACCTTGTAGGTTGGAAAAAATTAGTATGGGCTACAGCACTGACTGCTGGTGGCATACCGCCAGTACTGCCGTGCCTGCCGGCATATGCCGGCATGTTCTGGGCTATAGAAGGCAAGCACTGCCTTCTGGGTGATGGGCGGCAGGTCGCCGGCAGTTGCTCTGCCGGCGGCATGCCGCCAGTACTGCCGTGTCCTTCTAGGCTTGTCGAAGGCAAGTACTGCCTTCAGGATGATGGGCGGCAGGTCGCCGGCAGTTGCTCTGTCGCCGGCAGCCAAAGAGACCTTCTATCAAGTAGGACCCTGCGGCAGCCGTCGGTTAAATGTCTAGACTTTGGGTGGCCGGCTGCTGGCAGACAACATAGTTGCGGCGGCCCGCCAGAGTATGCCTACAGCCTTTGGTCGTTGATCAGCGGCACCCAAGTCAAGTGGCGGCAGAGCTAACTGCCGGCAGGCGTTCAAGATGGCTGCCGGCAGTCGGCCCAGAATGGGGAAAGGCAAAGGAAAAGAAGGATGGAGGAAGGCAAAGGCTCAGCCTTGCCGACCTACATCCGGAATGAGGGTTCAAATGGAAGGGGGAATTAAATTCGGGCTTCCATCCGACCATATCCCATCCATATTGGTAGCATGGATATGGAAGGCAGTCCAAGGGAGCGCTGAAGAACACTTGAAGAAAGATGGGGGCTCCTGCCGGCCGCCGGCTCAGCCGGCGGCAGGCAGGAGACCCCAGGCCAATTCTTCAGACTACCCATAGGGTCGAATGTAGAATGACGGCCAGGGTATGTGATGGCTAGGCCAACACAAAAAAGGACAGCAGGGGAGGGGCAAGGGTCCTATAGGTGAGGTAATACCCGAAGGCACTACCTACCTGAACAATTCTGATCCCATAGTAAATCTCCTAGTTGGGGAATTCAATTCCCCAGGTTGGGTTAGTTTAGGTGAGAAGGCGACACCCAGGACGCAATCTCAAAGGGAACGGTATCTCGTACCAGAGATCTTAGGCAGGGGAAGAATTCAATTCTTTGGCTTAAGATCAACCAGCACAGGACTGTCTGCTAGGCCAAGGGAGGAGGAATTGTCATATAAGACATCCGGGGTATGGCCTAGGGAGGTCTAGCCTCCTGTAAAGGCAACCTAACCTGACTTGGAAAATCATTTCACCAAGACGGACGGATGCTAAACACAGACATTCTACTCTGATGTCCCGTTCTAAGCTCGAAACCGACTCAGTGGTTAAGAGAAAGAAACCGAATGCCCCAGTAAAAATTAGCCAGAACTCAGTTCAGGGCAAAGCTAACTGAGGGTAGCCTAGGCTAGTCAGAGGGAAGAAGAATTGCTCTTAAATCCCACCAGGAGATTGGTATTGGCTTGAAAGGTATAGGAGGTGTCAGTCTCCCCTTAAAAGACAATACAAGAGCAATTGGGGACATGTATGAAAGTATACTAAAGCCCCTAGGCTAGTAGCCTAGGTGCAGTGAGAATTGTTCACCGAAACTCTCTCGTATACTATCTTGAAAGAGGAAAATTTTTATGCAGTAATATCTTAAATGTATAAAATATTGCCTCTGAGCTTCAGTAAAACTTTACCAGGAAGGTTATATCATGCATGAAGTGTGAAAGTGCCTAGGCTAGGAAGCCTAGCACTCGTGAGGCTGGATATACTTAGCCAAATTCACGACAAGAAGGACATAATATAAAAATCCCTAGCTAAATTGCTAAATAGCTAAAGTTAAAAAGCAAGCGATGCCGGGAAAGTCGTTCTGGCTAACTAAATGTACAGAAAGAACGACCGTGTCCATGACGCCATCCGGCTGGCAACAGCTCTTGTTACGTTAATTACGATCTCAATCGAAGAGTAAAACTGGCAAGAGCTTACATTTACACAATTCAAAGATATTACTTGACTTTCCAGAAGCAGATGAGGATGGTGAAGACATCATAGCAACGAAATAAATCCAAAATAGCGAGAGATAACACGGGATAAACACCGGTCAGTAAAGCTACAAGGGAAAGAATGGCTGGATGGCGCCACGAGGTGGCAGGGTGGCGCCTATTTACAGTACAGTAAGAGCGTTGCCTTGATAACGGCTCTCCTATATTCTTGCCACTTTTTCCCCTCGAAGCGAAAATGCTATTAGGGGTGTAAATAGCTATGCGACGTGTCAAGAATACGTCCTCTGATGTTATGTGATATCCCCTATTAAAAATCTTCAAGGGATACTCGCTCCAGGAGTTAGAATTCTGGATACCTTTGGTAAATTCTCTGGGATATATCACTGTAGTCAAATATAACCTAGGAAGCTACTAACAAAGGAACTTCCATCAGGACGACATGGCCTGAGCCCAAAAAAGGGATTTTGATGAAGGAAAAATCTATTTCTGGGCGAGAGACCTGTGCCGCCCAGTGAAATGCTCCTTTTACATTATTTCTAAGGTAAAAACTGCTATGAATTTACCAGAGAAAAAAGTTGCATAGGAATGCCAGGTTGAACCCAGCTCGCTCACCTAATAAGGTGTCGGTATAATAATACTGGGGCGTGATAAATCACAACCAGAGGTCTCGCAACATTTAGATATCTCCTCTTCAATATCCCTGTTACAGCAAGGTGCCGTTCAACACCCTCCTCCGAACTCCACTACCAACAACCCATCCCACGCCAGTGACATCACTCCTTTTTCATAGCACTAGCTGTTCGCTGTTGTGTTTTCTTTGCGGTGTTTTCGGTGTTACCCTCAAGGATTTTCTGCACGATGTCGGATTCTAATGTCTCCCCATCTAAGTTAAGTACCAGATCTATGAGTTTTGAGTCTTTGGAGGTAGCCTTGCCCTTAATTTTTATTCTATCACAGTTTTTTGTTGTTCACCATTCGTTGGCCCCGCTTCGCGGCCGCCATGTTGGCTTGCTACCTCCTTCAGTCATTCTTAACGCCTTACAATTAGTCTTCTATACTGATTGTTTTTCGTTTCGAACCTTTTCGTTGGGTATTATCACCGATCACACCCTGTTTTATATTATTATTATGTTATTATGATATTATCCTACGTATCATAGTTTTGAACTTAGGTTGGCTGGCTGCTCGCCTTCGGGCGCTTCCTAGTTGGTTTACTATCGTGTTATAGCGTTTTTACCCAGTGTTTTTTATCTTTACCACCTAGTTGTTTTTGCTTTAGTTTGAGTGGGACTCTCGCGAGGCAGTTTTAGTTTGAATTATTTGTGTTATCCTACCGATCGGCATCTACCCGATGTAGTGTTATGTTGGCCCCCCTGTCCAGCTCGGTACTTACCCGCGCTGGAGGGCTCAGCTCGTTATTCTCCTGCCTTTTCCCCTGCGTCCCTCTCTTACTATTTTATTTTTAGCTTTGCATGCCTTAACCTAGTTCATTGTGTCACATTATTGTAATTTATTCATTTATCCGTTTATGATCATTCCGTTATTATTTTTGTGGTTCGTCGGCCAGGTTGGTACTCCTGGCCTCCCTTCATCCCACGGGATCGCCTCGAGCTCCCTCATTGGCTTGTTCTCGCTGCCTCCTCCCTCTCCACCCTTCGGGGTATGCCCCCCCCTACCCCATCCCCACTCCAGGGATACCTTTCATCTCTCTGAGACTTTGGAGTCAGCTGTTTTGCCTTACGGGTCAAGTCCTCTCGTTCCCCAGTTACCCTCCCCCCCTCCCGGGGTACCTACTGACTCCTTTCCCCCAGTTGGAGCCGAGAACAACTAGCGAGGCTTTTTATCTTGTACGCTCACTCCCTGCCCTTTCTTAGCCGTTTTTTCTCCGCCGCTCTGATTGGCCATCGATCGGTTGGGGAGATCTCGGCTATATTTTGGGTTTTTCCAGCATGATTCCCCCCGTGACGTTCCGCACCCCACGGAACCCAGTCGATAGGATTCCCCCTGTGACGTTTCGCACCCCACGGAACCCACACGATGGTAGCCCCATTTTTTATTAGCGAGGAATTCTGCAAGTTTTTATCTTTCGAGCTTTGTCGAGTTTGGGTTTTTTGCTTTTGTTAAGGTCCTTGTGACTGGCGGTGAGTCTCTGGCTCTCCCCCTCCCCCCCTTCCCCTTTTTGACTCGCCTACCCCGGTAGGCTAGCGGTGACCCCTGGGTCTACCTCAGTTGTCTCCCTGGAGCCAACGGTATAACCATTGCCTATTATTATATTATTGTATTCTATACTCATTCTCGACGATGCTCTTTTTGAATGATCATAGCTATATACGGATTTGATTTATTTGCATTTTACCTTTGCTAAGTGTTTTCTACCGATTACATTAACGGTTTATAATGTTATCTAGTCCTAGCCCGGCTGTTGCCGGTTTATTTTTAGTACCCGGAACCCCCGGGCTCCCCTTGGGATCCTTACCTACTATGAGATACTTATGTATCTTTATTTTACAGGTGGTCCGCTGTAAGATGACAGCCTGTGCGGCCGTATTTCAACAAGCGTGCGGCCACGACGTGTGTAGGTCGCACGCCCACTGTGCTGTCCTAGTGGACGACTTGACCGTCTGGCACCCGGACAACTGTGAAGTCTGCTACAAGCTGGTCTCAACGCTCACCTCGGACTCGGTAAGTGTTCCTGCCGTTACTATCTAGATTTTCTTAGTTTTAATCTTTGGCATTTCCTGTTATTTCCATTGTATCCTCTGATCGAATGACCCTGTTTATCACGACCTACATGTTTACACTTCCTCCGCCGAAGTCACTTGCCACTAGTAACGGTCTATTTTCTTTCAGAACTCCCAGTCTTCTAAGACCTCGGCCCTGGCGACCCTTAAGGTCTGGGTCGGCGGGTTCGCCCGCAACATTAAGGCCACGAAACCTTACGTGCTGTCCGAGGAGTGGTGCAACCTGATCTACCCCAATGCTAAGACCTCGGCTGCGGTCCCTAAGGATGTGGCAGACCCCATCATAGCCAAAATCAATGAAGTCTTGCTCTTATCTGAAGACCAGGAGGTGATGGGTGAAGCCATAGTGGAGGACGTCATGGCCATTAACCTCGACATAGAGCCTATGGCTCTCTCCTGGGCTAAGATCCTTTTCCTTAGCCCGTCTTTCTCTTCTTCATCTACTCATTCTTCTTTTCAGGGCTTCCCGGGGAAACACGGGAATGATATCAGGCCTCGTCCGGTTACCCCGAAAATTAAGGTTCAACGCAGGCCTTTGCTGAAGACACGTAAGTCTTCCAAATCCCCGAAGTCTGTCAAGACTTCCTCTTTTAGTGTCCCCAAAAACTCAGCTATCGCATCTTCTTCTTCTCATGGGTCGAGAACGAAGACAGCCTCCACAACCACCCCGGTGGCTCCCTTTGACCCGGACGCTTTTTCCAACGAGCTACTAACTCAGATCGGTTCCATGATGACGTCCCTCACTGAGAGGATGCAGAACCAAGAGAGTCTCGTGGAGAGCCTCATGCGTTCGGGACTGCCGCAACAACAGCAGTACGCCATCCCGGACGCCTCCAAGCTCCCGGAGTTCACCAAAAACAACCCATGGAGAATGGCTCTGCACTCTCCTTTCAAAGATGGCATGCTGACCATCGAGGGATGTGGCACCCGGCCTATCGAGGACTTTGAGTTCTACCCGCCGGGTCTCCAATTCCCCTTCCCCGGTTTTGCTCGTTTGACCGAGGAAGCTCTCGTTACGCTAGATAAAGTTCCCAAGGAGACTGTGATCTACCCGAAGGAACAGAAACAGATTTTGAGCGAAGCGAAAAATCTATTTTTGGGTGAGATGGCCATGTCGTCCTGATGGAAGGTTCCTTCAGTAGCTTCCTTTGGATATATATAACTACTAAAATATTCCCGGCGAATTAAACTAAAGGTTTTCACAGAATTCTAACTTCTGGAGCGAGTATTCTAAGGGTTATCCCTTTAGAATATCGTATATCAACAGGGGACGCATGCATTAACACATCACATGGCCATCTGCACCCCACCTAGCGTTTACGCTTCGAGGGGGAGATGTGGCGAGGGAATGTGGGAGGTAACTGAGGTGCCGTTCCAAAGCTACTCTCCCTTCGTCACTGATAGGATACTCGCAGCTGCGTGACGTCATGTCCGCCCGCTTCATTCCGTTCTAGCTATAACCAGCCTCCGCGATACAGTACAGCAGGGAGGGGTCTAGTAGGCTGAACTGGAACAGTTGGGTAGGTCCATCAGGACGACATGGCCATCTCACCCAAAAATAGATTTTTCCCTTCGCTCAAAACCCTTTTTTTGGGCTCAAGCCTGATGGAAGTGTACCAGAGAATTAATGTATCGTGGATTTGTTTCCAATTTAAGTGTCTGGTACTCCGAATAAACGTTCCATGGTCTGGTGACCAAGAGACCGTGACATCTCCGTTAAATGTCACTACCAGAGGCATTACAATGACCTGGCGTCCCGCCCCCCTGGCGAGGAAGGTCCTAGTAGGACAAGAGGAACATCTCGAAGTAATCTGACGAAGAAAGACTTACCTGGATAAGAAATCGTGCCGGTCTCAAGACAGAACAGAAGGGTAAGTATTTGTGTAGGAACAAATTTATAACATTAGGTGAGTACATAAGAGATAGTAGGTATACTAATCATAATAACTCTAGAATAGGTTCAGTAAAACGCGAACAGCAATATATTTTCATATAAAAATAGGAGCGAAAGAGACGCATGTTGTAAATAAAATAAATATTTTATTTGAATTTTGCATGGAAATATGAAAATTTGTGTACAATAATAAAATACATTAATAGACATAGATACGGTAAAAGCTGGTGGTGCAGAATCTGAAAGGGAAACAATCATTTCTGTAATCACTAGTTCCCGAGGAACGTCAGTCTTTTAAGTCAAGATACACTTTATGTTCGAGAACATGTGGCACACGTGTACGAATCTATGTCGTTTCACCTTGGTAAAGGACAGTCCATTAGTGACACTAAGTGTCCCTTGAAATCACTATGTATCGCACTAGGGTCAACACAGGCACCCGTTTGAGTTAAAGTCCTGAGAAAACTCACTGTCCTACGCAGCACTAAACAGCAGGTTTCATCACGCTACCTGCTGCCACCACGAATCTCTTAACTTCTTGCAACTGCTTCGAATAATGTTTGAAAAACACTCTAGGGGACTCCCAGCCTGTGAAGGATTGGAGGCTTTCGAAGTCCATTCTTTGGAAGAAATTTAGGGAAGAGGCGACTTTCCTGGGATCGTGACCTGCGGGTGTACTGTCAGGATCCGCTCTGCGAATAAAGTAGGTGATTTTCGCTCTAAGTTGTTTTAGTGACACGTCGCTGCCCGACGTTTCTCCTTTGAAAAGCTGTCCTCCACCAAAGTCTGAAGTTCTTCAAAGATAGACCTTAAGACTCTCCACAGGGCACAGAGAGACATCTTCCTTCAGAGGGCAGATTCTCCAAGGGCCCCATCTTTTGGTGGGAAGTTCATTTGTAGCGAGAAACGTGGGGTCGGGGAAGAGGGTAAGTTCCCCCATGTCGGCGAACTGTATCTGGCCCTCTTCTCTTGATAATGCCACTATTTCACTGACTCTGGCTCCCGAGGCGAGAGCAAAAAGGAAGATTACTTTCTGAGTCAAGTCCTTCAGAGGACAGGAATCATTGTCCAGGCTAGAGGCGAAATGAAGCACCTTATCCAGGGACCAGGTGATGGGTTTCGGTGGAGGTGCTGGACGGAGTCTAGTGCACGCCTTCGGTAGTTTATTAAAGATCTCGTTGGATAAATCTATTTGGAAGGCGTATAGGAGTGGTCTGGTCAAGGCCGATTTGCAAGTGGAAATCGTGTTGGCTGCCAAGCCTTGTCCATGAAGGTGAATAAAGAAGGACATGCAAAAATCTATGGAGATTTCCGAAGGATTTTTTGCCTTGATGAAGGATACCCACTTCTTCCAGGATGATTCATATTGTCTTCTGGTAGACTTTGTTTTATATTCCTCTAGGAAGTCTAAGCTTTTCTTCGAGATCCTGAACCTTTTCCTCATGGCTAGGGAGAGAAAATCATGAGATGAAGATCCTTGACTTTCTTTGATGAAGCGAAGACAGTCGACTTCTGCACCTATTGTGAGAGAACTGGGCCCGGCAGAGGGATCAGTTTGGGCTGTAGCTCCAGGACTAGGGGGAACCAATTGCTCCGGGGCCACTTGGGAGCCACTAGGGCTGCTGTCCCTTTGAAGGTTCTCAATTTGGAGAGGACTTTCAGCAGAAGGTTGGGTGGAGGGAACAGGTAAATCTTGGACCATCTGTTCCAGTCCAGGGACATGGCGTCCACTGCTTCCGCTTTGGGGTCCTCGTAAGGGGCCACATATCGAGGAAGTTGCTTGTTGTCGCTCATCGCGAAGAGGTCGATCTGTAGTTCCGGGACTTGACGAGAGATGAAGGAGAATGATCTTGCGTCAAGGGACCATTCCGACTCTATGGGGTTTGTCCTCGATAGAGCGTCTGCCGTCACTTTGCGGAATCCTTGTAGGTGAACTGCAGACAGGTGCCACTTCTTCCTGTCTGCTAGGCGGAAGATGGGTAGTAACACCTGATTTAGGTGGGGGCGATCTTGAGCCCTGACAATTGAGACATCTGACTACCACCGAGCTGTCCAGAGTTAGACGGATGTGTATCGAAGGACGCGGGGATAATTTCTTCAGGGTGAGAAGAACCGCCATGGCCTCCAAGATGTTGATGTGAAACGTCTTGAATAGGGGAGACCATGTTCCTTGAACTTGTCGTTGGTGGGAGTGGCCCCCCCAACCCTCCAGAGAAGCGTCCGTGTGGATGTTGAGCGATGGAGGTGGAGGTTGGAGAGGGATGGATCTTTTCAAGGTCCTTGCTTCTGACCACGGGCTGAGCAGGGAGCGAAGCCTGTTTGGTAGGGGTCTCTTGAGGTCTCTTCGAGCGATGGATGCGTTTCGTCTCCAGACTCCTGATGCATCCTTTAGCTGTGCTCGTAGCACTGGGTTTGTCACTGAGGCGAACTGTAGTGAGACGAGAACTTGCTCTTGCTGTCGTCTTGAGATCCGTTTGGATTTGAGAAGTCTTCTGACAGACCCTGCTATTTCTTTCCTTTTCTTTAATGGAATAGAAAGGCGGTGTGACTGAAGGTCCCAATGGATTCCTAACCATTGGAACTTCTGAGCTGGAGCGAGGCGAGACTTCTTGGTGTTTATCTTGGAAGCCAGATGTTCCAGGAATTGGGTTACTTTGCTGCAAGCTGTCAAACACCTTTCTGGCGAAGTTGACCAGACTAGCCAGTCGTTGAGGTAGGCCATCACTTGGACGCCCAGAAGGCGTAGCTGGTGGACGATCGTGTCTGTTAGCTTGGTGAAGATTCTCGGAGCCACGTTGAGCCCGAAGGGCATGGCTCTGAAGGCGTAGCTTCTTCGATTGAGCCGGAATCCTAGGTAGGAGGAAGCGTGGTGGTTCATTGGCATGTGCCAGTAGGCATCCGCCAGGTCTATTGAGACCGTGTAGGCCTCGCGAGGCAGTAGGGCTCATATTTGTTGAAGAGTCAGCATCTTGAATTTGTTGTTCACAATGAACTTGTTGAGGGGGGACAAGTCGAGAATGACTCTGAGTTTGTCTGAGTCCTTCTTGGGAACACAAAACAGTTTTCCCTGGAACCTGGTTGACTTTACCCTCTTGATCACCTTCTTGTTCAAGAGTTCTAGGACATATTCTTCCAAGAGGGAGGTTGACTGTTGGAAGAATTGCTGGAAGGTTGGAAGTGGTTGCGTCCAGCTCCAACCTAGTCCCTTCTTGATGATGCTGTGTGCCCAAGGATCGAAGGTCCAGCGATCCTGAAAGAGGCGGAGTCTTCCTCGCAACGGAAGCACTTCATTGCTTCTGGCTTCCCGAGGACTTGCCACCTCGGCCGCTAGCTCCCCTTCCTCCTCTGCCCCTGGAGGGGCGGCGCGAGGAGTCTCTGCCTGAGCCTCTACCTCTGGGACAAAAGGTAGTTGACTGACGCTCGTAAGCAGGGGTAAAGGCCGGTGATTGTGACACCACCCGCTGGGGGACTAACTGAAAGGTCTGTTGCCGTTGAGAGACCACTTGGGGAGTAGCGGGAGCCGGAAACTGGCGTTTGGGTTGACGCTGCTGGGGTCTTGGTTTGGAGGATTTGGAAGATTTCCACTTAGGCTGAGGGCCTTCGTCCTGGGAGGATTTCCTCTTTTGCGACATGCCCCATTTGTTGAGAAGGTTCCAATTCTCAGAGGCGGTCTTTTCGACAATCTATTTTACCAAGTCAGAGGGAAAGAGATGTTTACCCCAGATGTTGGAGGAGATGAGTTTCCGGGGTTCGTGTTTCATTGCCGCGTTGGCAAACACGAACTCTCTGCAGGTTCTTCTGGACCTGATGAAGCTGTACAGATCCTTCATCACAGTCACTAGGTGGGTTTTTGCCAGAACCATATAGAGGTCTGGGACCCTAACGTCCGCAGCCATGACCTCAAGCTGAATCTGGTGATACAGGGAGGCAGCCAGTCTCTCCTTGGTCTCTTGCTCCCGACGAAGAAGGTGGTCATTCAATTTCGGGAGGTCCTCGTTAAACTGACGTCCAGCTACGTCAGGGTCCAGCTTCCCAACCGTGAAGGTGTACTGGATATCTTTCCAGAACTTGTCGTCGGGGGGAAGGGCGAGGGAGAGGGGCCTACACTCCTCCAAGGTAGGACAGGGTTTTCCTTCTTTCACCGCCTTCATGACCGCATGAAAGGCTTTTTCCACAAAGGGGAAGGAAGCGGAAGAAAGAGCAAGAAAAGACGGGTGCTTCTTGCTTAGAGCTGGCATTTTCGAATTAGTAAAGCCGCGGCTCTTCAGGCATGCCAGTAAAGCTTGGGCCTTTGAGTGATCGAACACGATCACCTCCTTGGGCTCAGTCTCTTCCTTGGAAGCTGGTTCGGTCTCAAGTCGGACGTAACAGTCCGGGTAAGCTTCGAAGTTCGGGAAGAATTCCACTTCTTCCAGGAGGATAGACCCTAGCTTGTCGTTTATGAAAATCTTGCCAGTTGTGATTGGCATATGCTCGGCGTACCTCCAGGGGTTAGACTCTGAGCAGGAAGGAAGATCCTTAACCGAGATCATCTTCGGTTGCCTCAATTCAAAGAAACGGCTTGTAATCTGGGCGGAATGCTTACTAAGCCTCTCGTCCATTAAGGCCACCAATACCCGGATGGCATCTTCGATGGCAGGCAGCATGGGCTGCGGTGCGGCGGAAGTAGAGGGGACTGGCTTCTCGGTCACTACAGGAGCTGCCGGAGGTGGAGGGGCGGCCTTGCCCTCCGAATCAGGGTACTCCACCTGATCCTCTTCTTCCTCTGGATCCTCACCCATGAGGGTCCTCTCTGTGTCGTCGGACACGTCCGACATCTTCTCCACCTCGTCTAGACTACACTTGCTAAGCGTAGTCTTGATGTCCGGGTCAACGGGCACTTGAACCAAAGGGATCTGATCCTGGGGGATCACAGAATCTGCCGTCGCTTTCGGAAAAAGGATGGCCCTCATCTTCTCGTTGGGGAGATACGGTCCGGCAGCGTTTTTCTGGAAACCGCGCACCCACCTGCGCAGTTTCTCTCGAGCATTGTGCCTGGCTTCTAAGAACGGGGGGTTGTCAAATCCCTCGTCAAGGAGGCCTTTGCAGACTGGGCAGGAGACTGGATCCCAGTATTTGAGGTTGCCCTTCTTTGCTGTACGGGGGGCGTGAGTCCGACACGCACCGTGCCCGTAAAAGTCCGGGCGGCGGACCGAGCAGAAGGGGCTTTCACATTTCACGTACTCCTCTTGTAAAAGAAAGAGAACATGAGTACATGGAAATAGAATCATGACTTACATTACTCTTGAATTAAGATTCCTTAATCTAATTCTTAAACTTAGAATTGTGTTATGTGAGCTCCGGATAGGTGAGCTAGAAAAGAAGTAGGAAGACACATACTTGTGAATCTCGTCCAGCCAGGTACCGCGACCTTTTCTGCTGGCAATTCCTTAGAACCTGAGGTTATAGGAGAGGGAATGGTATCCCTATGGGGAAGCCAGACTAAGCTTCCTTATAAAGGAATTGTCTGCAGGGTAGAGAAGGTCTGAGATCACTCAGAACTTAGATAAAGGAGGGGAAATAGGATAAACCCCTCAATATTTGGGAATGTCCCGGTAAGAGACTGTACTGAAAAGCACAGAGTATGCTGGAAACATTGTATGGTACACTCATACAGCTCAGACACTGTCTTTAGGGTATGAAACAGCAAAGATCAGTCTAGCTATATGGATGTATAGGTCGACTGCCGGCACGGGGCCGGCAGCCGGGGGGAAGGGGTGCTTGTCCCTGGAAGCCGCAGTGCGTTGCCGGCAAGCCGGAGGCCTGGTCCGGCGGGGTGAATCCGTCAAGGCTATGCACTGAGTAGCAGAGAGGTAGGAAACACTTATAGGGGCGACTGCCGGCATGGCGGCAGGTCGCCGGCGATGGTGAACCTACTTGGGTACATAAGATGGAGGTGTCTGTGAAGCCGGCGGCAGCGGCGGCAAGGGGCGGCGGTCGCCAGCAGCGGCGGCAAGGGGCGGCGGTCGCCAGCAGCAGCGGCAGCCCCCGGCAGCCGGCAGCAGCGGCGGCGGCGGCCCCCGGCAGCGGCGGCGGCCCCCGGCAGCGGCGGCGGCCCCCGGCAGCGGCGGCGGCCCCCGGCAGCGGCGGCGGCCCCCGGCAGCGGCGGCGGCCCCCGGCAGCGGCGGCGGCCCCCGGCAGCGGCGGCGGCCCCCGGCAGCGGCGGCGGCCCCCGGCAGCGGCGGCGGCCTCCGGCAGCGGCGGCGGCCCCCGGCAGCGGCGGCGGCCCCCGGCAGCGGCGGCGGCCCCCGGCAGCGGCAGGGTGTTGCCTTAGGTAAACCTGAGATAGGAAGGTCCTATGTAGTAGGAAGTTACCTGGTGTGCCGGCAGGCAGCGGTGGCCGCCGGCAGGCAGCGGTGGCCGCCGGCAGGCGGCAGTGGCTGCTGGCAGGTGGCGGCGGCGGCGGCGGCGGCGGCGGCGGCGGCGGCGGCGGCGGCAGTGGACCAGCACCATGATAGGAGAGAGAAAGAGAAGGAGGGAAGGAGGAAGGGTAATGTCCGATACCCAACCGGCTTTCCCCCGGAAGGAGTGTACTCATGATAGGGGGGGACCCTACATCCGACGGCAAGGAGCCGGCAGACGGCTGGGTGCCAAAGGTAATCCAAGGGAGGATCAGAGAACACTCTAGACAGGGGGTGGGGGGGGGAGAGGGTGATCTCCTGTTGGAAGGGCGTCCGCTAACACAACCCCATAGTTCGACTATGAGGGGGAAGTGTAGCAGAGTGGCCAACCAGGTAGGAGAGCGAGGCTAAACATACAATTCTCCCTGAGGGGGAATTGTAGGATAGCGGAAAGGGGTGTGAGGGCAAGCTGACACAAAGAATAGAGTGGGGTGAGGGGGCAGAAGGGATCGCAACCCTAAAGCTTCCAGAGGGTGGGGAAATCTGTTTTCTATAATACCCAGGTAGGAGAGAAGCGCTCTCCAACCCTAGGGTAGGTTAGCTCATAGTAGGAACAGAACTGGTGTACTGTCCTAAACTATAATAAAACAGAGACCCCCAAGGCCTAACCTAAACCAGGAGATCTCCTCCTAGATTAGGTAAGGCTGGGGATGCATATCGCTAGGCTACAGGAGGAAGGGACGAGTCCCAACCAAGAGCGGTCTAGGGGGGAGGGCTAGGCCCCCCCACCTTCAGTCTCAGTCGATACCCCAGGGGAAAGACGTTCTTTAGGGGTGGACTGGGATGAACGATAAGTACTCTGGGGTTCTGACCGAAATCCCCCCATACACTATGGGAGGGAAGAGTGAAGAACTACCTAACCTAACCTACCTGAAGTGTTTCGGGTAAGGGGCTAGGAAAAGCAAGGCTACCCAGAGGGAGATACATTAGGGTAAGGGAGATAAGGAAGCATACAAGAGTCCCAGCGTTGGGTTAGGTATGGCCTGGTTGGCCAGGCACTGTTCCTTGTAAGGTTCCTTGAAGGCGAAAATATGTGCAACATGGAATCCTGTATAGGTTTAAAAATGCCTAAATCTTCATTAAAATAACACTAGGAACACTCATATGCAGAAGTAAATATGAATACTAGGCTGCGGCCTATGCTAGGCTGAAAGGCTAGTATGGGGTCGACTGGCTAGGAGCGCCAAAGACCACAACGGCATAAATTAACTATTCCTAAAATTGAAGATTAAATAACCTAAGATAAATTTAGTTATAAGGCTGGGAAGGCTATGCTGGCTAACTAAGCCTATATCTTCATTAACATAACAATAGGAACACATATTATATCATGCTGAAGCAAACATGAACACTAGGCTGTAGCCTATGCTAGGCTGGAAGGCTAGTATGGGGTCGGCTAACTAAGATCGCCGAAGACCCCTATCGGCATAATATAAGTTATTCCTAATAAACGGATTTTGAGCGAAGCGAAAAATCTATTTTTGGGTGAGATAGCCATGTCGTCCTGATGGAAGGTTCCTTCAGTAGCTTCCTAGGGTATAATTAACTACAGTGGATATTCCCAGAGAATTAAACTAAAGGTTATCACAGAATTCTAACTTCTGGTGCGAGTACCCTAAAGGTTTCCCTCTAGGATATCGTATATCAACAGGGGACGCTTGTATGAACACGCCACATAGCTATCTGCACCCCATATAGAGTTAACACTTCGATATGGAAAGGTGGCTGAGTAACTGAGGAGCCGTTCCAAAGTTACTCTCATCCGTGGCTACTTTTGGTACTCGAGACGTAAACAAACGGGCGCCATTGCTAAATGACGTCACGTCCATCCTCATCCTGAGCTCAGCTCCTACCAATCTCCGCGATACAATAGGTCAGGGAGGGGCCTGAAAGGCTGAACTAGATTAGACGGGAGGGTCCATCAGGACGACATGGCTATCTCACCCAAAAATAGATTTTTCGCTTCGCTCAAAATCCGTTTTTTGGGCTCAAGCCATATCATCCTGATGGAAGTGTACCAGAGAATTAATGTATCGTGGATTTTTTCCCCTTTAATCCAAGCGCCAAGGGCTTTGAACAGTATTATAGTACATGTCCATACCAGAGATTCTATGATGAACTGGTTTCCTGCCCCCCTGGCAGGGAAGTCCTGGTGGACAATAGGAACATCTCGAAGCGATCATTGAAGAACTACTCACCCGGTGGTGAGATCATGCTGGTCTCGGAGACAGGACAAAGGTTAATATTCGAGTAGGAATATTATCAAAGCATAAGTAAGTATATAACATAATTATTACTCACCTGGTGGAGAGATCATGCTGGTCTCGGAGACAGGACAAAGGTTAATATTCGAGTAGGAATATTACCAAGGCATAAGTGAGTATATAACGGATTTTGAGCGAAGCGAAAAATCTATTTTTGGGTGAGATAGACATGTCATCCTGATGGAAGGTTCCTTCAGTAGCTTCCTAGGGTATATTTAACTACAGTGGATATTCCCAGAGAATTAAACTAAAGGTTATCACAGAATTCTAACTTCTGGTGCGAGTACCCTAAAGGTTTCCCTCTAGGATATCGTATATCAACAGGGGACGCATGTATGAACACGCCACATAGCTATCTGCACCCCATATAGAGTTAACACTTCGATATGGAAAGGTGGCTGAGTAACTGAGGAGCCGTTCCAAAGTTACTCTCATCCGTGGCTACTTTTGGTACTCGAGACGTAAACAAACGGGCGCCATTGCTAAATGACGTCACGTCCATCCTCATCCTGAGCTCAGCTCCTACCAATCTCCGCGATACAGTAGGTCAGGGAGGGGCCTGAAAGGCTGAACTAGAATAGACGGGAGGGTCCATCAGGACGACATGGCTATCTCACCCAAAAATAGATTTTTCGCTTCGCTCAAAATCCGTTTTTTGGGCTCAAGCCATGTCGTCCTGATGGAAGTGTACCAGAGAATTAATGTATCGTGGATTTTTTTTTCCCCTTTAATCCAAGTGCCAAAGGCTTCGAACAGTATTATAGTACTTGTCCTTTCCAGAGATTCTATGATGAACTGGTTTCCTGCCCCCCTGGCAGGGAAGTCCTGGTGGACAATAGGAACATCTCCAAGCGATCATTGAAGAACTACTCACCCGGTGGAGAGATCATGCTGGTCTCGGAGACAGGACAAAGGTTAATATTCGAGTAGGAATATTATCAAGGCATTAGTGATTATATAACATAATTACTTATATTATTCTTTAGATCATCATTAAAGAGGTAAATGAAACTATAACAATCATGTATTTCTTAATAAGGAATAGGAGCGAAAGGAGACGCACATGGTAATAAAATAGACATTTTATTTTTAAGATTGCAGATCATTATGGAAGTAATTACAATAATGATTATAGAATTTATTTACAGTAATGAAGAATAATGTACATAGAAATGAAAGACGGTGATCTTGAGTCTGAAAAGGAAAGTTTGCTTTTTAAAAACACAAGTTCCCAGAGGAACGCCAGTCTTTTAAAGTTCAAATGAAAAACACTCCATGCCCTAGGGCATGTGGCACGCATGTAAATTTCTATGACATTTCACCTTGGTAAAGAAGAGTCTATTAGAAACACCAAGTGTCCATTAAATCACTATGTATCACGATAGGGTCAACACAGGCACCCGTAGAGTTAGAGTCCCAAGTAACTCACTGTTCTATGCAGATTTAAGCAGCAGGTTTCATAACACTACCTGCAGCTACCACGAAATGTTTCACTTCGTGCACTTGTTTTGCGTAGTGCTTGAAGAAAACGCACAATGATTTCCAGCCTGTAAAGCTCTTGAGGCTTTCGAAATCCATACTCTGGAAGAAATTCAGAGAAGAAGCGACTTTCCTAGGATCGTGACCTGCGGGTGTACTGTCAGGATCCGCTCTGCGAATGAAGTAGGTGATTTTCGCTCTTAGTTGTTTCAGTGACAGGTCGCTACCCGATGTTTCTCCTTTGAAGAGTTGTCTTCCACCGAAGTCTGAAGTTCTTCGAAGATAGACCTTAAGACTCTCCACTGGGCATAGAGAGACATCTTCCTTAAGGGGGCAGATTCTCCAAGGGCCCCATCTCTTGGTGGGTAGTTCATTCTTGGTGAGAAACGTCGGATCGGGGAAGAGGGTAAGATCTCCTGTCTCGGCGAACAGGATATGACCCTCTTCTCTTGATAATGCCACTATTTCACTGACTCGGGCTCCCGAGGCGAGAGCAAAAAGGAAGATAACTTTTTGAGTCAGGTCTTTCAGAGGGCACGAATCGTTGTCCAGGCTAGAAGCAAAATGGAGCACCTTGTCCAGGAACCAGGAGATAGGTTTTTTTGGAGGTGCTGGGCGTAGTCTAGCGCATGCCTTTGGCAGTTTATTGAAGATATCACTGGACAGATCAATCTGGAAGGCGTATAGGAGTGGTCTAGTCAAGGCCGATTTACAAGTGGAAATCATGTTGGCCGCTAAGCCTTGTCCATGAAGGTGAATGAAGAAGGACATGCAAAAATTAATGGTGATTTCCGTAGGATTTTTTGCCTTGACGAAGGGAACCCACTTTTTCCAGGAAGATTCGTACTGCCTTCTGGTAGACTCTGTCTTGTACTCCTCGAGGAAGTCTAAGCTTTTCTTCGAGATCCCAAACCTTTTCTTTGCGGCTAAGGAGAGAAAATCATGAGATGAAGGTCCCTGACTTTCAGTGATGAAGCGAAGACAGTCGACTTCTGTACTTGTTGAGAGAGGACTGGGACCGGTAGGGGGATCAGGGTGGGCTGCAGCTCCAGGACCAGGGGATACCAATTGCTCCGGGGCCACTTGGGAGCCACTAGGGCCGCTGTCCCTTTGAAGGTTCTCAGTTTGGATAGGACTTTCAGCAGAAGGTTGGGAGGAGGGAACAGGTAGATCTTGGACCACCTGTTCCAATCCAGGGACATGGCGTCCACCGCTTCTGCCTTGGGGTCCTCGTACGGGGCCACATATCGAGGAAGTTGATTGTTGTCGCTCATCGCGAAGAGATCGATCTGAAGTTCCGGGACTTGGTGAGAGATGAAGGAGAATGATCTTGCGTCTAGAGACCATTCCGACTCTATTGGGGTTGTCCTTGATAGAGCGTCCGCTGTCACGTTGCGGAATCCTTGTAGGTGAACTGCAGACAGGTGCCATTTCTTCCTTTCTGCCAAACGAAAGATAGGGAGAAGCACCTGATTTATCTGGGGCGATCTCGAGCCCTGACGATTGAGACATCTGACTACCACCGACTTGTCCAGAGTCAGACGGATGTGGATCGAGGGAGGCGGGGAGAGTTTCTTCAGGGTGAGAAGAACCGCCATGGCCTCCAAGATGTTGATGTGAAACGTCTTGAATAGGGGAGACCATGTCCCTTGAACCTGCTGTTGGTGGGAGTGACCTCCCCAACCCTCCAGTGAAGGGTTCGTGTGGATGTTGATCGATGGAGGCGGGTGTTGAAGAGGGATGGACCTTTTCAAGGCCTTTGCTTCTGACCATGGCTTTAAAAGTAAGCGAAGTCTGTTCGGAAGCCTTCTCTTGAGGTCTCTTCGAGCGATGGATGCGAATCGTCTCCAGACTCCCGTGGCATCCTTTAGCTGTGCGCGAAGCACTGGGTTTGTCACTGAGGCGAACTGTAGAGAGCCGAGAACTTGTTCTTGTTGGCGTCTTGAGATCCGTTTGGATTTTAAAAGCCTTCTGACAGACCCTGCTATTTCCTTCCTTTTCTTCTGTGGAATGGAAAGGCGGTGTGACTGAAGGTCCCAATGGATTCCCAACCATTGGAACTTCTGAGCTGGAGAGAGGCGAGATTTCTCGGCGTTTATCTTGAAACCCAGATGCTCTAGGAACTGGGTGACTTTGTTGCAGGCTCTCAGACAATCTTTTGGCAATGTCGACCAGACTAGCCAGTCGTCTAGGTAGGCCATCACTAGGACGCCCTGAAGACGTAGCTGTTGGATGATTGCGTCTGCCAGCTTGGTGAAGATTCGTGGAGCCACGTTGAGCCCGAAGGGCATGTTCCTGAAGGCGTAACTTTTCCTTTGGAGTCGAAATCCTAGGTAGGAGGAAGCGTAGTGATTCATTGGAATGTGCCAGTAGGCATCCGCCAGGTCTATGGAGACCGCGTAGGCCCTGTGAGGCAGAAGGGTCCTTATTTGTTGCAAAGTCAGCATCTTGAATTTATTGTTCACAATGAACTTGTTGAGAGGGGACAAGTCTAGAATGACTCTGAGTTTGTCTCAGTCTTTCTTGGGAACACAAAAGAGTCTCCCTTGGAACCTGGTTGACTTTACCCTCTTGATCACCTTCTTGTTCAAGAGTTCCAGGACATATTCTTCCAGGAGGGGGGTTGACTGTTGGAAGAATTGCTGGAAGGATGGGGGTGGTTGAGTCCAGCTCCAGCCCAGTCCTTTCTTGACGATGTTGTGTGCCCAAGGATCGAAGGTCCAACGATCTTGGAATTGGCGGAGTCTTCCTCCCACTGGAAGCACTTCATTGCTTCTGGTGTCCCGAGGGTTTGCCACCTCGGCCGCTAGCTCCCCTTCCTCCTCTGCCTCTGGAGGGACGGCGAGAAGAATCTCTGCCGGAGCCTCTGCCTGAGCCCCTACCTCTGGGACGAAAGGTAGTAGAATGTTGCTCATAGGCAGGGGTGAAGATCAATGACTGCGACACCATCGGCTGGGGGACTAGTTGAAAGGTCTGTTGTGGCTGTGTGGCCACTTAGGGTCTAGGTTTTGAGGATTTCCTCTTAGGCTGAGGGCCATCATCCTGAGAGGATTTCCTCTTTTGGGACATACACCACTTGTGGAGAAGGTTCCGGTTCTCCGTGGCAGCTTTGTCCACTATCTCTTTCACCAAGGTGGACGGGAAGAGATGTTTGCCCCAGATGTTGGAGGAAATCAGTCTCCGGGGTTCGTGTTTAACCGTTGCACTGGCGAATACGAATTCCCTGCAGGCTCTGCGAGCCCTAGCAAAACTGTACAGATCCTTGGTCACAGTCGCCAGGTGTGACTTAGCAAGGACCATGTAAAGTCCGGGACTCTGGTGTCCCCGGCCATGAGTTCTAGCTGTACCTGATGTGACAGCGAAGCGGCGAGTCTCTCCTTAGTATCCTGTTCCCTACGAAGGAGATGATCATTCAGTCATGGGAGGTCCTCGTTGAACTGACGACCAGCCACATCAGGTTCTAGTTTCCCTACCATGAAAGTAAGCTGGATGTCTTTCCAGTACCTGTCATCGGGGGAAGAGTGAGGGAGAAGGGTCTGCACTCCTCCAGTGCAGGGCAAGGCTTCCCTTCCTCCACAGCCTTCATGACCGCTTGGAAGGCCTTTTCAACGAAGGGGAAGGTCGTAGTAGCTGGAGCAACAAAGGTTGGATGCTTCTTGCTCAGCGCTGGCATCTTGGAGTTTGTGAAACCCCGACTCTTCACTGCTTGAGCTAGCATAGCTTGGGCCTTCGCGAGATCGAACACTATCACTTCCTTAGGTTCGGTCTCTTCTTTTGAGGCTGGTTCGGACCTGAGCCGGACGTAACAGTCTAGATAAGCCTCAAAGTTTGGGAAGATCTCCACTTCTTCCAGAAGAATAGAGCCAACCCTTTCACTAATGAAGATTTTGCCAGTAGTGATTGGCATATGCTCGGCGTATCTCCAAGGGTTAGCTTCAGAGCAGGTGGGGAGGTCCTTAACCAAAATCTTTTTCGGTTGTTTGAAGCCGACGAGAGTCGTCCGTAATTGTTCCTGGGTCTCTCTTAGCTTCTTGTTCATGAGGGCTTCAAGCATTCTGAAGACCTCTTGAGTGGCTGATGGAAGAGGGTCCGGGGTGGCAGAAGTCGAAGGAACAGGTTCCTCGGACGGCACTGGAATTGCTGGGGGAGCTGGAGCGACCTCGTTCTCCGAGTCAGGGTATTCCACCTGATCTTCCTCATAGTCGAGCTCTTCGCCCATGAGGTTCTTCTCCGTCTCTTCAGACACCTCCGACATACGTTCCACGTTGTCAGAATCAAGATGGCACTCACGCATGGACTGTGCCATGACAATGTCGGGTTCAACCACTATTTGGACGGTGGGAATTTGTTCTCGAGGGATCACCGAGGCCTTGGATGCTTTCGGAAAAAGCAATGCCCTCAAATCTTCATTGGGAATTTACAGTGCAGAGGCATTCTTTTGGAAGCCTCGCACCCATTTGCGCAGCTTCTCTCTAGCGATGTCCCTTACCTTCGTGGTAGGAGGATCGTTGAACGCCTCGTCAAGAAGACTCTTGCAGACTGAACAGTTCTGCGGATCCCAGAATTTAAGGTTGCCTTTCTTGGCGGCGCAGGGGGCGTGGTTCCGGCACGCCTTGTGCCCGTAGAAGTCCGGGTGCTTAACTCCACAGAAGTTGCTTTCACACTTCACATACTCCTCCTGTAAAAGAAAGAGATCATGAGTACATGGAAGGCATAAGAATGACTTACATTACTCTAGACTTAAGAATAACTTAATCTATAATAGCATATTAATATATGTTCAATATTGATGAGCAGGAAGGGAAGTAGATAGACACATACTTGTGAATCCTGCGCAGCCGGTTACCGTAACCTTATCCGTAGACAATTCCTTAGGACCCGAGGGTCTCAAATGAGGGAAAATCCGTATGGATGAGCCAAGCTTGGCTTCCTAAAAAGGAATTGTCCGCAGAATGTAAAAGGATCTGAGATCACTCAGAGCCTTGGGGGAGTGGGGAAAATAGGATAAACCCCTTAGTAAAATGTAGGTTCCGGCAATCGACTGCACTGAGATGCACAGAATATGCTGGAAATGTTGTAATGTGCAATCAAACAGCATAGCCACTATATTAGTTGGTATAACAATACCAATATGGAGGTGGCCAGGCTATCTGGCTGCATCAGATTGACTGCCGGCGTGTTGCCGGCAGCCCAGGAAGGGGTACATGTCCCTTAGCACCTCATTAGGGGGCGCCGACAGACCGACGGCACGCCGGAGGCCGGTCCTGCAGGGTGGAAAACATCAAGGAGGACACACTGAGCAACCGAGATGGACAATACCACAGTGGCGACCGCCGGCACAGCGGCGGATCACCGGCAGGGCGGCGGTCTCCGGCAGCCGGAGGCTGACGTCATGGTGAACCTTAGTTCAATTCATAAGATATATATATATATATATATATATATATATATATATATATATATATATATATATATATATATATATAAAGGACGGATACCTAGACTGCCGGCAATCAATGCCGGCAGGTGGGCGGAATACTCCGGCAGTCAGCCAGCTGTCGCTAGGTAAATATAAGGGGTGGGACGTCGGCGGAATGTCGACGGAAGGCGGCAGCCTCCGGCAGGCGGTAGGCTGACGTCGTAGAGGGGAGGTATCTTATGAATAGAGGTCACCTGAGGAAGTGATGGTTATCGCCGGCAGTAGAGGCGGCAAGGGACCGGCACCATGATAGAGAGAGAGAAAGGTAAGGAGGGATGGGAGGGGTAATATCCTATACCCCTCCGGCATCCCTCCGGAGAGAGTGCACTCATGATAGGAGTAGGTACTCCTAACATCCAGCGGGAGTGGGCCGGCAGACGGCCGGGAGCCTGAGGTAACCCAAGGGAGGGGTAGAGAGCACTCAAAGAGGGGGAATCCTTCGCCGGCAGGACCCCCGCCGGCAACCACCCTTATAGAACGCTATGAAGGGTATGTGTACTAGAGCGGCCAGCTCAGCAGGAGAACAAGGTTAGCCCTACCACTCCACCCAAGGGAGGAGTTGTAGGATCGAGGACAGGGGTGTGTAGGCAGGCCTACACCAAAGGGATAGAGTGGGGAGGGAGAAGTAGGGGTCTTTCGTAAGTGGGTAGACTCTGTATGAGAGAGGCCACCAAGGCAAGGGAGAACACTCCCTAACGTAGGATAGGTAGCCCAGGTCAGGTACAGTACTTATGTACTGTCCTAAACTATAATAAGCCAGAGTCTGCCCCAGAGCTTAACCTAGATTAGGAGGACCAACTTCTAGGCTAGGAAGGCCTGAAAAGACACATCACTAGTTGCAGGGAGGAAGGAGTAACTCAACCAAGTGCAACTGGGGAAGGGCAGAGCCCTTCCTAATGTCTCAGGCACGACCCTAGGGGGGCTTCATTCCCTTAGGGTAGGCTGAGAAGCGATAAATACTCTGGGTGAAGACAAGATTCTTCCTATTATAGAATAAGGGAAAAGCAAGGCTACCCAGAGGGAATTACCCGAAGGTAAGGGGAATTGGAAGCATGCAAGGGTTCCTACACTAAGTTAGGAGGGGGTTGGTACACAAACCAACTCAGTCCCTTGTATGGTCCCCGAATGCGAAAACACCTACATCACAGTAACTAGTATGTTTAACAATGCCAAAATCTTCATAACTTAACTTAGGAACACTGATATATATCATGCATTAAAGTGAGCAATAGGCTGTCAAGCCTAGGGGCTAGGCTAGCGATCTAGTATGGGGTCGATCAACGACCGTAGTCTAACGAGCGCTAAAACACGATATAATGATTTCCTAGCTATGAAGACTAAATAACTAATAATATTAATTAGTTAAAGGACCGGAGTAGGCTGTTCTGGCTAACTAAATAAAGCATGCAATGTGAACAGCGACGCCGTCATGGCGCGTCCGGTATCGGCACAGCTCCGCCACAAAACACAATATTTTAGGAAAAATAGAAGTTACTTTACGGCCAGAGCTTATTTAAACAATACTGGGACCTGGTACTCAACTTTCCAGAAGAAGGCGAGGCTGAAGGCTGCGACATAACGGCGATGTAAGCAGATAAAAGAGGCACTTGGGAAAAATCCGACAGCGTAGGAGCTACAGGCGAAAGGATGAGGACGGACGTGACGTCATTTAGCAATGGCGCCCGTTTGTTTACGTCTCGAGTACCAAAAGTAGCCACGGATGAGAGTAACTTTGGAACGGCTCCTCAGTTACTCAGCCACCTTTTCATATCGAAGTGTTAACTCTATATGGGGTGCAGATAGCTATGTGGCGTGTTCATACATGCGTCCCCTGTTGATATACGATATCCTAGAGGGAAACCTTTAGGGTACTCGCACCAGAAGTTAGAATTCTGTGATAACCTTTAGTTTAATTCTCTGGGAATATCCACTGTAGTTAAATATACCCTAGGAAGCTACTGAAGGAACCTTCCATCAGGACGACATGGCTTGAGCCCAAAAATGAAGACTAAATAACTAAAGATTTATCTCAGTTAAAAGGCCGGGAAAGGCTGTTCTGGCTAACCAAATAACGCATGCAAGCGAACAGCAGCGCCGTAAATGGCGTCCCGGGGCAAGGCACAGCTCGGCCACAAAACACAAGATTTTAGCGTAAAAAATATACTCGACGGCCAGAGCTTATTTAAACAATACAAGAACCTGGTACTCAGCTTTCAAGAAGAAGGCGTAGCAGAAGGCTGAGACATCTTGAAGGATGCACACAAAAAACAGCGATAAAGGGAAACAAACCAAAGGGTGTTATCGCTACTGAATTCGGAATGAAGCGGGCGGACGTGACGTCACGCAGCTGCGAGTATCGTATCAGTGACGAAGGGAGAGTAACTTTGGAACGGTACCTCAGTTACCTCCCACATTCCCTCGCCACATCTCCCCCTCGAAGCGTAAACGCTAGGTGGGGTGCAGATGGCCATGTGACGTGCTAATGCATGCGTCCCCTGTTGATATACAATATTCTAAAGGGATAACCCTTAGAATACTCACTCCAGAAGTTAGAATTCTGTGAAAACCTTTAGTTTAATTCTCTGGGAATATTTTAGTAGTTATATATATCCAAAGGAAGCTACTGAAGGAACCTTCCATCAGGACGACATGGCTTGAGCCCAAAAATGCCTATATCTTCATTATATAAAATAACACTAAGAACGCTTATTATATCATGCAAGAAGTAAACATGAACACTAGGCTATCGAGCCTAGGGGCTAGGCTAGCAATCTAGCTTAAGGTTAGGCTAACACTAGTCGCCTAAAACGAATACTAATGGCGTAATATAACTAATTCCTAGCAATGAAGACTAAATAATTAATGCTGATAATTAGTTATAAGACCGGGAAGGTTGCTCTGGCTAACTAAATAAAGCATGCGAGGTGAGCAACAGCGTCGCAACATGACGCCTCCGGTCGGGGCAAAGCTCAGCCACAAAACACAAGAATTAAAGATA
Source organism: Palaemon carinicauda (assembly GCF_036898095.1). Lineage (NCBI taxonomy): Eukaryota > Metazoa > Arthropoda > Malacostraca > Decapoda > Palaemonidae > Palaemon > Palaemon carinicauda. Next base: position 51,127,748 of record NC_090746.1, read on the forward strand.
AAAAGTCGTTACTTTACAGCTGGAGCTTATTTATACAATACAAGAATATGGTACTCAACTTTCCAGAAGAAGGCGAGGCTGAAGATTGCGGCATGATGCAATTAAATAGCGAACACTGGGAAAAACACTCTGCTCAGGTACGCTACAGAACAAAGAAATGGAGCGCGTGGATGTGACGTAAACCAAGATGGCGGCCAGCTATGGCGGCCGTTTGTTTACATCGCTAGGTACCGTAACAGTAACGCAGGAGGAGAGTTTTGAAACGGCTCCTCCTAATACTTGCCACACTTCCCCCTCGAAGCGTAAACGCTATGTGGGGTGCAGATAGCTATGTGGCGTGTCAAGAATACGTCCCCTGTTATTATACGACATCAAATAGGGAAACCTTATGGGTACTCGCGTCAGAAGTTAGAATTCTGTGAAACCTTTAGTTAATTTTCTGGGAATATCTAGTGTAGTCATATATACCCTCAGGAAGCTAGTGAAGGAACCTTCCATCAGGACGTCATGGCTTGAGCCCAAAAAATACTGTAGTAAAACGGATTTTGAGCGAAGCGAAGAATTTATTTTTGGGTAAGATAGCCATGTCGTCCTGATGGAAGGTTCCTTCAGTAGCTTCCTAAGGGTATATATGACCACAGTAGATATTCCCAGAGAATTAAACTAAAGGTTTTACAGAATTCTAACTTCTGGCGCGAGTACCCATAAAGTTTCCCTTTAGGATATCGTATAACAACAGGGGACGTATGCTTGACACGCCACATAGCTATCTGCACCCCACATAGCGTTTACACTTCGAGGGGGAATAGTGGCAAGTTATGGGAGGAGCCGTTACAAAATTCTCCTCCTCCGTTACTGTTTTGGTACTCGGCGACGTCAACATCCGGTCGCCCTGTTGGCCGCCATCTTGGATGACGCCGCCGGAGCGCGCCATTGTCATTCCTTTACACGTAGCGCTTATGACCAGGTGTTTTTCCCATTTTTTCGCTAGTGAACCAGTATGTCGCAATCTTCAGCCTCGCCTTCTTCTGGAAAGTTGAGTACCATATTCTTGTATTGTATTTAATAAGCTCTAGCCGTAAAGTAACGCCTTTTTATCTTAAAATACCGTGTTTTGTGGCGGAGCTGTGCCTTGACCGGAGGCGTCATGTCGGACGCTGTTGTTCGCCTCGCATGCTTTATTTAGTTAGCCAGAACAACCCTTCCCGGTCTTATAACTAATTATCAGCATTAGTTATTTAGTCTTCATTGCTAGGAATTAGTTATATTATGCCGATAGTATCCTTTTTCGGCGAGCATAGGTAGCCAATCGTAGGGTAGGGTTCTAGCCTAGCCCCTAGACTTGATAGCCTGGGTGTTTTTTGTTTATTCTCATGCATGATATAATAAGTGTTCCTAGATTTAAATTATGAAATGGAGATTTTAGGCATTTATACATATAAGATTCAGTGATTGCACACATGTTTTCGCCTTCGAGGAAGTATACTAAGGGTTTTGGTGATCTTGGTAGTCGACTCCCTTGCCCCTTACCTACGTAGGGCCGTGTATACTTCCTATCCTCCCCAGTTACCTTACCCAAGGTATCTCCTCCCTCTTAGGTAGCCTAGGCTACATCCTAGCCCTCCTTACCTCGAATCGTATTCAAGTAGGGTTAGGCTAGGATTTTCTTTCCTCACTCCTAGCCATAGCACATGAGCTTTGAGTTTGGGACAGAACCTCAGAGTACCTGTCGTTCGCCCCCAGCTCCCCCTCTAGGTGAATGAACTCTCCTTTAGGGGCCTTGCTGGTTGGCGAAGGTGGAAGGGCTCTGCCTCTCCCCCTAGTCCACACTTGGTAGGGTTTCGACCCTTTCCTCCCTGTGGCCTAGCGACCTCCCTGGGTTGGGGACTCGCTTCCCTAGCCTAGGTTAGGCAGGCCAGGGGATTCTGTTTCTTTATAGTTTAGGACAGTACACTAGTGCTGTACCTTCTCTGAACTAACCTACCCTAGGCTGGAGAATGAAGTCTCCTACACCTGGGATAGGGCTGGTTCCGGAAAAGAACACCCCCTCCCCCTGGGGCGTTGGTGAAGGCTACGCTTTCCCCCACACTCCCCCTCACGACCCTCGCCCCTCCCCCCTCTGTCCTTTTGTGTTGGCCTAGCCATCACAATTGGCTGGGCGGGATGCACATGTATGTGTCTTTTCTGCTTCTTTTCCAGCTGACTATCCTAAGCTTACACAAGAAAAGGAATCTTATATTAAGTTAAATAACTTTAATGAATCTAAGATTACTTCAAGTCTTTACTTTCATTGTCTATGCCTTCCGCAGACTCATTCCCCCTTTCTTTTACAGGAGGAGTATGCCCATTGTGAGAGCGCCTTCTGTAGCGTTCGGCGTCCGGACTTCTACGGCCACCTTTCGTACCGAACCCACGCCAGCTGTTCCATCACCAAGGGGACTCTCCGGTATTGGGACCCACAGGTCTGCACTGTCTGCAAGGACCTGCTCCACGAGGCGTTCGAGGACCCTCCCTCTGCGAAGGCCAGGGACGTTGCCTGAGAGAAACTGCGCAAATGGGTGCGTGGTTTCCGAAAGAACGCCACGGGGCCCTGTCTCCCGAGTGAGAAAATGAGAGCTTTGCTCTTCCCAAAGGCATCTGCGGATGCTGTCATCCCCAAGGCCGAGATACCCTGCGTCCAGCTGACGGTTGAACCTGACGTTTCGGACGCACTGCAAGACTTCCATCTTGACTAGGTGGAACAGATGTCGGAGGTATCAGACACCACCGAAAGGACCCTGATGGCCGAGGGTCAAGAAGAGGAGGAGCATGTGGAAGCTCCGGACTCCGAGGGCGAGGTCGCCTGCGCCCCCTCTGTCACTTCCGTTCCCGTAACGGAACCCGTCCCCTCTACTTCGTCGACACCTACTCCTACTCCGTCATTACTGGAGAACCAGGATAGTATCCAGGCCCTAGTGGCCCTCCTGGATGAGAGGTACCGAAGAGGACAAGAAGACGTCAAGAGGGAGATTCTCCGTCTGTCGAAGCAGTCGGGCAAGAAGATCAACGTCAAGGATCTTCCCCCTTGCTCAGTGACCAACCCCTGGAGGCATGCCGAGCACATGCCAATCACAAGTGGACGAATCTTCGTCAATGACAAGCTAGGCGCCATCCCCCTTGAAGAGGTGGAGTTTTGGCCTAGTTTTGAGTCGTACCCGGACTGTTACATCCGTCTCAAGTCCGAGCCAGCTTCCAAGGAGGAAACCGAGCCTAAGGAGGTCATAGTCTTTGACCATGCTAAGGCTCAATCTCTTTTGGCCGGAAACCTTAAGAGCAAGGGCTACACCAACTCCAAGGTGCCAGCCCTTAGCAAGAAACATCCATCTTTTCTTGCTCCTGCCACCATGGTCTTCCCCTATGCCGAAAAGTCCTTTCTGGCAGTGTTGAAGGCGGTGGAGTAAGGGAAACCTTGCCCTACATTGGAGGAATGTAGGCCCCTCTCCCTCGCCCTACCTCCTGATGAAAAGAACTGGAAAGACATCCAGTTAACTTTCTCGGTAGGAAAGTTGGAGGCTGATATAGCAGGACGTCAGTTTAATGAGAACCTCCCTAAGCTGTCCGAATACCTTCTGCATCGGGAGCTGGATACGAAAGAGAGACTGGCCGCCTCCCTTTCCCTCCAAGTGCAATTGGAAACAATGGCCGGGGACACTCGGACCCCAGATATGTATATGGTCTTAGCTAAGACCCATCTCGCCACCCTGACGAAAGACTTCTACAGCTTCATCAGGGCTCGGAGAGCCTGTAGGGAATTCATGTTTATGGACGCTACCGTCAAACACAAACCCCGGAAACTGATCTCCTCCAACATTTGGGGGAAAAACCTCTTCCCCGATGATCTCGTGAAAGAGATCGTAGACAAAGCCGCCACCGAGAACCGGAACCTTCTCAGCAAGTGGGGCATTTCCGGAAAGAGGAAATCTTCTCAGGATGAGGGCCCCCAACATAAGAAGAAGTCTCAAAAGCCTAGGCCTCAGCAGTGACAGGCTAAGCGCCAGTTTCCGGCACCCGCTACTCCCCAGTTGGTGGCTCAGCCCCAACAGACCTTTCAGTTGGTCCCTCAGCCGGTGGTGGCCCAGTCACCAGTCTTTACCCCTGCCTATGAAAGGCAATCCACTACCTTTCGTCCCAAAGGTAGAGGCTCCAGCAGAGACTCCTCTCGACGCCCATCCAAAGGGAGAGGAGGGAGGGGAGCAGGCAGCCGAGGTGGCAAACCCTCGGGAAACCAGAAGCAATGAAATGCTTCCGGTGGGAGGAAGACTCCGCCTCTTCCAGGATCGTTGGACCTTCGATCCTTGGGCTCACAGCATCATCAAGAACGGACTAGGGTGGAGCTGGGTATCACCACCTCCAACCTTCCATCAATTCTTCCAACACTCCAACCCCGTCCAGGAAGAATACGTCCAAAAACTCTTGAACAAGAAGGTGATCAAGAGAGTAAAGTCCACCAGGTTCCAGGGAAGACTGTTCTGTGTTCCCAAGAAGGACTCCGACAAACTCAGAGTCATTCTGGACTTGTCCCCTCTCAACAACTTCATCGTGAACAACAAATTCAAGATGCTAACTCTTCAGCACATCAGAGCCCTACTGCCCCAAAAGGCATTCACAGTCTCGATAGACTTGGAGGACGCCTACTGGCACATTCCAATGAATCGCCAGGCCTCCTCCTACCTAGGATTCAGGCTTCAAAGAAGGCAATACGCCTTCAGAGCCATGCCCTTCGAACTCAACATAGCTAGAAGGATCTTCACAAAGCTCGCAGAAACGATCGTCCAACAGCTACGCCTTCAAGGCGTCCAGGTGATGGCTTACCTGGACGATTGGCTGGTATGGGCCGCATCCTCAGAAAAATGCTTGCAAGCTTCAAGAAAAGTAACCCAATTCCTGGAACATCTGAGTTTCAAAATCAACACCAAGAAGTCTCGACTTTCTCCAGCTCAGAAGTTTCAATGGCTAGGAATCCATTGGAACCTTCAGTCACACCGTCTTTCCATCCCTCCGAAGAAAAGGAAGGAAATAGCGGGATCTGTCAAGAGACTCCTAAAATCCAAATAGATTTCAAGACGTCAATAGGAGCAGGTGCTCGGCTCCCTCCAGTTCGCTTCAGTGACAGACCTAGTGCTACGAGCACCGCTATAGGATGCATTGGGAGTCTGGAGAAGATACGCATCCATCGCTCGAAGAGATCTCAAGAGACCTTTAACAACCAGGCTTTGCTCACTCCTAAAGTCATGGTCGGAGGCAAAGAACCTGAAGAGATCAGTTCCCCTTCAACCTCCACCTCCGTCGGTCGTTATCCACACGGATGGATCGCTAGAAGGATGGGGGGGTCACTCCCCACAATGACAAGTTCAAGGAACATGGTCTCCCCTATTCAAGACGTTCCACATCAACTTCTTGGAGGCCATGGCTGTCCTTCTTTCTCTGAAAAGGCTGTCTCCACGACCCTCGTCCCACATCGGTCTAACTCTGGACAGCGCCGTTGTGGTCAGATGTCTCAACCGTCAGGGCTCAAGATCGCCCCAACTCAACCAAGTGTTTCTGCCCATTTTCCGCCTTGTGGAAAAGAAGAGATGGCAGCTCTCAGCAGTTCACCTTCAAGGATTCCGCAACGTGACGGCGGATGCTCTATCAAGGACAACCCCGATGGAGTCAGAATACCCCTAGATGCAGACTCATTCTCCTTCATCTCTCGCCAAGTCCCGGATCTGCAGATCGACCTCTTCGTGATGAGCGACAACAAACAACTTCCTTGTTACGTGGCCCCTTACGAGGACCCCAGAGCGGAAGCAGTGGACGCCATGTCCCTGGATTGGAACAGATGGTCCAAGATTTACCTGTTCCCTCCACCCAACCATCTGCTGAAAGTCCTCACCAAGCTGAGAACCTTCCAAGGCACAGCAGCCCTAGTGGCACCCAAGTGGCCACGGAGCAACTGGTTCCCTCTAATCCGGGAGTGACAACCCAAGATAATTCTCCTGCCAGACCCAGTTCTCTCCCAGCAAGTTCAGAAGTCGACTGTCTTCGCTTCATCAAGGAAAACCAGAGACCTACATCTCATGATTTTCTCTCCCTAGCCGTTAAGAAGAGGTTTGGGATCTCGAAGAAAAGTTTGGACTTCCTAGAGGAATACAAAACTAAATCTACCAGAAGGCAATACGAGTCTTCCTGGAAGAAATGGGTGTCCTTCGTCAAGGCTAAAAATCCTACTGAAATCTCTATAGATTTTTGTCTGTCCTTTATTCACCTTCATGGACAGGGCTTGGCAGCCAACACGATTGCTACCTGCAAATCGGCCTTGACAAGACCAATACTCTATGCCTTCCAGATTGACCTGTCCGACGACATCTTTAACAAGCTGCCAATCGCATGTGCTAGACTCCGTCCTGCACCTCCTCCGAGACCTATCTCCTGGTCTCTCGACAAGGTGCTCCAGTTTGCCTCAAGTTTGGACAACGAGTCTTACCCTCTGAAAGATTTTACTCAAAAAGTGATTTTCCTTTTTGCTCTCGCCTCGGGAGCCCAAGTCAATGAGATTGTGGCTTTATCAAGAGAAAAAGACCAGATACAGTTTGCTGACACAGGCGAACTTACCCTCTTTCCTGACCCAACGTTTCTCGCCAAGAACGAGCTTCCCACCAAACGGTGGGACCCCTGGAGAATCTGCCCCCTGAAGGAAGATGTCTCTCTATGCCCAGTAGAGAGTTTAAAGGTCTATCTTCGAAGAACTTCAGACTTTGGAGGAGGACAGCTCTTTAAAGGTGAAACATCAGTGTCAGATTTGTCACTCAAACAACTAAGGGCGAAGATCACCTACTTTATTCGCAGAGCGTATCCTGACAGTACTCCCGCAGGTCATGATCCCAGGAAAGTTGCCTCTTCCCTGAATTTCTTCCATACGATGGACTTCGAGAGTCTTCATTCCTTCACGGGCTAGAAATCATCGAAAGTGTTTTTCAAACACTACGCAAAGCATGTGCAAGAGTTGCGACGCCATGTGGTTGCAGCAGGTAGTGTGCTAAAACCTGCTGCTTAGTGCTGCATAGAACAGTGAGTTATTCGGGACTCTAACTCCATGGGTGCCTGTGTTGACCCCAGTGTGAAATATAGTGAATTTAAGTGCCATCTAGTGATGCTAAAAACTGTTCTTCTACAAGGTTAAGTAACATAGACTGTAACACGTGTGCCACATGTTTTAACATGAAGTTTATATAAGACTTTCTAGAAAGACTTTATAGTTCCTCTGGAACTTACGTGTGCTATGGCAAGTTTTCCCTTTTAGATTCCACACCCACTTCTTTTGATGTCTTTAGTCTATGTTCTTAATTGCAGTGATTATTGTAATCTTTTTTTTACCTATTTCATGCTAATCCTGTTTCAATGAATAAAATGAAATAAAATATTGTTACAGACTTTTATTACCCTTTGTTTTGATATTTTATGAACAATGTTATAAATTTGTTCTCTTGATGCATGCTCATCTAGATTAAGGTAACTTGTTCCAACACGAGTATACTTACCTCCTCTATCTGGCCTTGGGACTGGCAGGTATCTCCGAGACTAGGTGAGTTCCTCTATCAAGCAGCTTCAAGATGTTCCTTCTGTCCGTTTAGGACTTCCCTGCTGGGGGGGGGGGGGGGGGGGGGGCAGGAAGCAGTAACATGGTATATGCTTATCTGAGGTGGCCTGTGACGGATATGCCACAGGTCTCTGTGGTTATCAGACCAAAGTAATATTGTTTAGAAGTCGAAAGGCCCTACAAAAAAAGGGGAAAAATCCACGATACATTAATTCTCTGGTACACTTCCATCAGGACGACATGGCTTGAGCCCAAAAAACGGATTTTGAGCGAAGCGAAAAATCTATTTTTGGGTGAGATAGTCATGTCGTCCTGATGGACACGCCCTTGTTCTCTATTCGGCCTTGACAGGCCCCTCCCAATCTTATTGTATCATGGAGGCTGGCATAAATGCCGAAAGGAATGACAATGGCGCGCTTCGGCGGCGTCATCCAAGATGGTGGCCAACATGGCGACCGGATGTTGACATTGCCGAGTACCAAAACAGTAACGGAGCAGGAGAACTTTGTAACGGCTCCTCCCATAACTTGCCACTATTCCCCCTCGAAGCATAAACGCTATGTGGGGTGCAGATAGCTATGTGGCGTGTCAAGCATACGTCCCCTGTTGTTATACGATATCCTAAAGGGAAACCTTATGGGTACTTGCGCCAGAAATTAGAATTCTGTGAAGCCTTTAGTTTAATTTTGTTTCTGTCTATGTTACTTCACCTTTGTAGAAGAATAGTCCTTAGTGTCACAAGGTGGCACTTAAAATCACTATGTTTCGCACTAGGGGCAACACAGGCACGCATGGAGTTAGAGTCCCTTAGTGTTCTACGCAGCACTAAGTAGCTACTACCACGAAATGCTTCAACTCATGCACCTGCTTCACGTAGTGTTTGAAAAACACTCTTGAGGATTTCCAGCCTGTGAAAGAGCGAAGACTCTCGAAATCCATTGACTGGAAAAAGTTCAGGGAAGAGGCGACTTTTCTGGGATCATGACCTTCGGGTGTACTGTCAGGATCCACTCTGCGAATAAAGTTGGTGATCTTCGCCCTTAGTTGTTTGAGTGACAAATCAGACCCCGGTGTTTCTCCTTTAAAGAGCTGTCCTCCGCTAAAGTCTGAAGTTCTTCGAAGATAGACCTTTAGACTCTCCACTGGGCATAGAGAGACATCCTTCTTCAGAGGGCAGATTCTCCAGGGGCCCCACCGTTTGATGGGAAGCTCGTTCTTGGCGAGAAACATTGAGTCAGGAAAGAGGGTGAGTTCGCCTGTGTCAGCAAACTGTATCTGGCCCTTTTCTCTTGATAAAGCCACAATCTCATTGACTTGGGCTCCCGAGGCGAGAGCAAAAAGGAAAATCACTTTTTGAGTAAAATCTTTCAGAGGGCAAGACTCGTTGTCCAAACTTGAGGCAAATTGGAGCACTTTGTCGAGAGACCAGGAGATGGGTCTTGGTGGAGGTGCAGGACGGAGTTTAGCACATGCCTTTGGCAGCTTGTTAAAGATGTCGTCGGACAGGTCAATCTGGAAGGCATAGAGTAGTGGTCTTGTCAAGGCCAATTTACAGGTGGAAATCGTGTTGGCTGCCAAGCCCTGTCCATGAAGGTGAATAAAGGACAGACAAAAATCTATAGAGATTTCAGTAGGATTTTTAGCCTTGACGAAGGACACCCATTTCTTCCAGGAAGACTCGTATTGCCTTCTGGTAGATTTAGTTTTGTATTCCTCTAGGAAGTCCAAACTTTTCTTTGAGATCCCAAACCTCTTCTTAACGGCTAGGGAGAGAAAATCATGAGATGTAGGTCTCTGGTTTTCCTTGATGAAGCGAAGACAGTCGACTTCTGAACTTGCTGGGAGAGAACTGGGTCTGGCAGGGGAATTAGCTTGGTTTGTAATTCCAGGATTAGAGGGAACCACTTGCGCCGGGGCCACTTGGGTGCCACTAGGGCTGCTGTTCCTTGGAAGGTTCTCAGCTTGGTGAGGACTTTCAGCAGAAGGTTGGGTGTAGGGAACAGGTAAATCTTGGACCATCTGTTCCAATCCAGGGACATGGCATCCACTGCTTCCGCTCTGGGGTCCTCATATGGGGCCACATAATGAGGAAGTTGTTTGTTGTCGCTCGTTGCGAAGAGGTCGATCTGCAGTTCCGGGACTAGGCGAGAAATGAAGGAGAATGAGTCCGCGTCTAGGGGTATTCTGACTCTATCGGGGTTGTTCTTGATAGAGCATCCGCCGTCACGTTAAGGAATCCTTGTAGGTGAATTGCTGAGAGGTGCCATCTCTTCTTGTCCGCTAGGCAGAAGATGGGCAATAACACTTGGTTGAGTTGGGGCGATCTTGAGCCCTGACGGTTGAGACATCTGACCACAATGGCGCTGTCCAGAGTTAGACCGATGTGGGATGAGGGGCATGGAGACAGCCTCTTCAGAGAAAGAAGGACCGCTATGGCCTCCAAGAAGTTGATGTAGAACGTCTTGAATAGGGGAGACCATGTTCCTTGAACTTGTCGTTGATGGGAGTGACCCCCCCCCCCATCCTTCTAGCAATGTATCCGTGTGGATAACGGCCGACGGAGGCGGTGGTTGAAGGGGAACTGATCTTCTCAGGTTCTTTGTCTCCGACCATGGCTGTAGGAGTGAGCGAAGCCTGGTTGTTAAAGGTCTCTTGAGATCTCTTCGAGCGATGGATGCGTATTTTCTCCAGACTCCCAATGCATCCTTTAGCTGTGCTCGTAGCATTGGGTCTGTCACTGAAGCGAACTGGAGGGAGCCAAGCACCTGCCTCTGTTGACGTCTTGAAATCCGTTTGGATTTTAGGAGTCTCTTGACAGATCCTGCTATTTCCTTTCTTTTCTTCAGAGGGATGGAAAGACGGTGTGACTGAAGGTTCCAATGGATTCCTAGCCATTGAAACTTCTGAGCTGGAGAAAGTCGAGACTTCTTGGTGTTGATTTTGAAACCCAGATGTTCCAGAAATTGGGTCACCTTTCTGGAAGCTTGCAAGCATTCTTCTGAGGATGCGGCCCATACCAGCCAATCGTCCAGGTAAGCTATCACCTGGACGCCTTGAAGGCATAGCTGTTGGACGATCGTTTTTGCGAGCTTTGAAGATCCTTGGAGCTATGTTGAGTTCGAAGGGCATGGCTCTGAAGGCATACTGCCTCCTTTGAAGCCTGAATCCTAGGTAGGAGGAGGCCTGGTGATTCATTGGAATGTGCCAGTAGGCATCCATCAAGTCTATTGAGACTGTGAATGCCTTTTGGGGCAGTAGGGCTCTTATGTGCTGAAGAGTTAGCATCTTGAATTTGTTGTTCACTAGGAACTTGTTGAGAGGGGACAAGTCCAGAATGACCTGAGTTTGTCGGAGTCCTTCTTGGGAACACAGAACAGTCTTCCCTGGAACCTGGTGGACTTTACCCTCTTGATCACCTTCTTGTTCAAGAGTTCTTGGACGTATTCTTCCTGGACGGGGGTAGAGTGTTGGAAGAATTGATGGAAGGTTGGAGGTGGTATTACTCAACTCCACCCTAGTCTGTTTTTGATGATGGTGTGAGCCCAAGGATCGAAGGTCCAACAATCCTGGAAGAGGCGTAGTCTTCCTCCCACCGGAAGCATTTCATTGCTTCAGGTTTCCCGAGGGTTTGCCACCTCGGCCGCCTGCTCCCCTTCCTCCTCTCCCTCTGGATGGACGCCGAGAGGAGTCTCTGCTGGAGCCTCTACCTTTGGGACGAAAGGTAGTGGATTGCCTTTCGTAGGCAGGTGTGAAGACTGGTGACTTGAGGTAGGCATCCTTGAGGTCTTTGGACAGTAGGAAGTCTTTCCATTGAATAGCTTGAATTACTGTTCTGAGTGATTCAATCTTGAACTGTGCTTGGAGAATGAATTGGTTCAAATGGGAAAGGTATATGACAGGTCTCCAACCTCCTTTCACTTTTTATACCAGGAAGATGTTGCTGTAGAAACCTGGAGACTGGTCAAGGACTTCTTTGATGGCATTCTTTACTACCATCTTCTGAACCTTATCTAGTAAGAGAAGGTCCTTCACTGTTCACTTCAGATGCAATGACGGGTTCATTGGAGTCTGATTCAGGGAAAGGGGACAGTTCATGAACGGGACATGATACCCTGAACATAGAACCTCAGCCACCCAGGGCTCTGCCCCTTGGAACTACCATCATGTTCAATGACTTTGTAAGCATTCCCCCCCCACAGGTCTCTAACAGGAGCAATGACATCCTCAACTCTTTCAGGAGGAGTGACCCTTACAGCAAAAGGAGTGCAAGGATTCTCCTTGCTTCCTATAATGAGGGTGGCTGGTTCAGGTAGCAGACAACGTTGAAGTGCCTGCTTGTGTGGAGAAGCATGAGGTTTTGCTTGAGGAGGGGCAGGATACCTTGATGAAGCTGGTCTCCTGAAGAAAGTATCTTGACTAGCCTTCTCCCATTTCTCAGTGGCTGAGGCAACTTCCGCAGGTGGAAACAAAGTTGGACATTGGGTAAAAGTTGTGTTTTGTAATACTAGGGAATCCCTAGATGCCATCTGTCTTACAAACAAGCTTATGACTACATTCCTTCATTTCAGGATACAGTTTAAAGGTTTAAAGGCCACCCATGAATGGCAGAGGCAAAGGACAGTGACAATGCCCTAGAGATTTACCATACTGTATATCTGTATGATCAGTGCCCAAGACCCCTCTCCACCCAAACTAGGACCAGGGAAGGTCAGGCAATGGCTATTGATGACTCAGTAGGTAGAACTATAGGCGCCCAAAACTCAACATCCTTCTCTCACAAGGAGAGTGAGGTTGCAGACATTAAAGGAACTAAGGAATTTGAGTGGGACTCGAACCCCAATCTGGCACTCACCAGGTAGAGACGTTACCAGTAGGCCTCAGAGGAAGGCCCATTGGTAAAACGGAAACTCCAGTCCCTTAGCTCTGGAGTGAACAAGATCTTACTGCTTCCAAGTCACTGGGTCTGACAGATTTTTGGAAACAGTATAAAGAGATTTATCTGTGGTCTAGCCAGGAGCAAGCTTGGAAGGCAGACATACTGTAGAAGCTATCTCTAAGTTGAGTAACTCATTTGCAGTGAAAACAGCTGGCTGCTGAATGAGCTTCTCCCCGGGCACTTCTGGCATCAGGGCTACAACTTACGGTCGATAGGTAACGGATTGGGATGCGGGCCTTTCAGGATGTAAAACTTGCCGTGAAAGAGCTGGAGGCAACAGCTTCGAGGATCTCGCTGCTTTAAGTGAATTATCTGGGGCAGACGCTTCTCCAATTTCTGCATGGTGTCTAAAGCCGGTTGGGACCATAGGAGATCCAACTTTTAACAAGAATTCTGGCTGGGAAAAAAAAACATTAATTAGTGTTTGTCTCCCAACAACTGGTACACGGGAAGATTTCCCAAAGCTGTTGATGCATCAAATGACCCCCATAACTTTCATAAAGAAAGATATTTAGCCTGGACCTGTAGAAGGAACCTCCAGTGGATCAATGCCAGCTGGATCTGAAGGCTTAATTTTGAGAAGAATTTCAGGGAAGTTGTCATTAATAATGGGCGAGGATGTATCTGGAGAAGAGACTAAGTTTTTTAGATGGAGGTGAGGTAGGAGCAGCCTCCTGCATAGGCACCGAGCAATGATTTTTTAATTTCTCTGAAATATCCCATTGCTCTATATGTGCTTCTGGGGTGTGAGTCTTAGCTACTGAAGAAGAACGTGAGACTAAAATAATGTGTTTGTTCTGGAGAAGTAGGGTCAGGATAATGAATCGGAGGAAGAGAAGGTTTTATATCTTCCTCAAATGGTTCTCGAGAGATATCAGTTTCATCATCTTGTACTCCCCTTTAAAATGATCACTTTTATCTGCAGTAGTGACTCAAATTTTAGGCAAATAATAAGTCCCCTAAAACAGTGATGGAGGAAGATCAGGTGTAAGAGATGGCTGGATGTACGTTCCGGTGCACACTCAGGCACGTCGCGTGCACAGGAATAACGCCTGGAATGTATCCTGATAAGTCACCATGAAAACCCACGTCAGAGATGAAGAACTGGTGGTACGAGCTAAGTATGCTCATAGGAGGAGACAGTGAACGAGCAGGGGGATGAATCTCAGCCAGCAAAAAGTAAGTGCTAACCACAGTAAGTTTGATGGCTGAAGGAAAGGTCGAAGCTAAAGGATCAGCTTCGAATGTAGAGTTCTTGGTCTCATGTTGGAAGGAAGGAGAAACTACGTCGTCGTAAAACTTTTGGGTGAGAACACAATCGCCATCTTTCATTACCAGATTTTCGTAAGACCTGATAGCCAAGGATCAGACAGGGGAAAATCAGGGTTAGGAACAGGAGATTTAAAATTTATTCTCTCTGATGGTGAAGCAATCGAAAGAGAAAGATCACGTTTAGCCTTCTTTTTCTGTCAACCATGAAACTTCTATTGACAAGGTGACCACTTCCTACACACAGCACAAGGTGACTCAGGTGAACATCTTTGTTCACGGCACAAAGGACATAGAGGATGCAGATCTACGTGAAGGCAGCTCAAAAACGTCCTATAAGGATGTCCCTCATTTCTGGGACAAGTATGTATAACACACACTTGCTTCGCACTCATTCTGTAATAGAAAAGAGAAAGCTATTAACACAAAGCAAGGTGAACTTTAGAGGCCAATAAGAGACTTCCTATTGCTTCAGCAGCCAGAGGACAAGTGAGCCATCATCTGAGAGCAACAGCTAATCAACCCGATATGAGGGACTGAAGCAGCCATGCACAGCTGCCATACCTTCGATAATTTCTTCACTGTCCATAACTAAGCTTCACCAGAGGTTACCCGATTTCAATTACTTACTTTGTATCCGTGTAGGACCAAACGGATGTCATCGGCAGTGTCCCAGACAGCCGGAGGTTAGAATTCAGGAGGCCCTTCTAATCCAGCAGGAGAAACCTTTCCTTGACACCACACAGAAAATGTTTTCTCCTACCTGCCTGCCAATAGCCCCCCCCCCCTCGACTAAGATGCGATGTGTTAATCAAGACAACACGGACAATGACAGCAACGATGAGTGGCGCAGCAGCTTGCCTAAAACGGAGCCTCTCCCAGCCAGCACCATGACCAATCAGAGAACAGATTCCTCTAACCAAGAATTTCCACACGACTCATTCATGGCCTTATTGTTATGTATTTGTACTGTAATACCATATGCACTACGTGTATTGAAAGTAATGTTGAATAGTATTGCATTGATAAAATATGTTTAAACATCAAGTATAAGTATAGTAGTGTATGTTATGGAGGATTTAATCCTTTATTAATTGTCTCAAAGATAGGATGTGACTATTCTTTCTTTGGTATTGCAGTAGGATCCAGTCTTTTAAGAGTGATGCTCATTTGTTATTTTCATATTTTTATGCAAAAGTTTTGTTTTGCGATATTGTCACTCTTGAAGGTCACAAGCTATTGAGAGCTGAACAGTAATGTAAGCCTTAAGCAAATTAAATGTATTTCAATAATACACAAGTATTCAACCCCACCAAGAAGATTCGGCAACATAGGATGAGATGTAGAACAACACTAATTCATGGATATTAATATTATTCCAGGTGAGTGAGCTAAGAAACAAAACGTAATAATATTGTAGGTACATAGCACTTATCACCTGGCCCACCACTCGACCCAGAGCATGCCTCCCGACATCACTACTACCTTCACCCTTAGGATATATCCAACCAATGAAAATTCATTGGCGGGAATAAGACCAACTAGGTTTCATGTGAATAGTCATGAACATGGACAAATAGCCAAGTGAAGAAAGGAATTAAATTAACTATAAGAGAAGTAATGAATAATGAATATATTACATCTTAAGATCAATAACATTAAAATAGATGTGTCATATAATAAACTATGCGGAGAGATTTGTGTCAGCCTCTCCAACATAACAGTCGCTGCTAGTTTGAACTTCTGAAGTTCCACTGATTCAACGGCTTGCTGAACACGATTATTCCATAATCTGATCACAACTGCAATAAAACTTCTAGAATACTATGTCGTATTGTGCCTTATGATGGAGAAAGCATAGCTGTTAGAATTAATTGTATATCTAGTGCTACTTACAGGATGGGAAGATCTGAATGCAAAAGATGGTCAGAATTATGAAAAATCTTATGCAACGTGCATGTACAACTAAATGAATGATGGTGCCAGAGATTAATAACTGATCAAGAATAAGAAATTTAATATAGAGTTTTTGTCCAACAAATTAAGGTGGGATTCTGCACCGGAAGAACAGATAGGAGAATAATGCTTAAAATAAGGCAGATAAAAGAATTAAAAAAAAGAAAATCTTAAGAATAGATTGATCACCGAAAATTTAGAAAGACTTTCCCAATAATCCATTTTTGTGCAAAGTAAACTAGAGCAAATGTGTTTCTCAGTATTAATTTTACAATTTAGAATCACGCCAAAAATTGTAAAGGAGTGTAGAGTTAAAGAAACATTATCAATGCAAAGATATGGGTATTGAGAAGTCACTGTCCTCGACCTACTTAGAATCGTACTATATATATATATATATATATATATATATATATATATATATATATATATATATATATATATATATATATATATACAGTATATATACATGCAGTATATATATATATATATATATATATATATATATATATATATATATATATATATATATATATATATATATATATATATATATGTATGTATGTATGTATACAGTGTGTATTTATGTATTGCAAGACATTCCCTGTAAATAGGCAGAGTCTCATGAGAAAACAAGACTGGTGAATTCCATATTCATATTGACCCTTGAATCTTAGGCTGAAATTTTCACAATGGTTTAATAGTAGTCTATCATTACCAATGGGCACATCAAAGTTCCTCTATAATTTTAAATGTAATGTGAATACTCTCACCATTCGTGTGAATGGACTTGTATATCTTGCCACAAATATGCCTTGTCAAAAGAGGATTCCGGGCTGGTGGACTTCTTTTCTGTAATGTCATTACTGCCTTTTGAAGGGTCACTGTCTTATAGCAGAGTCATATGCATGTATGGCACTGCTTCAGGGTAATGACCTACTTGTTAAGACTCATCCTCCAAACTAGCCGTTTTCAAACTGTGTTCTGTGGAACCTTGGGGTTCTGTGAAGACTCTTCAAGGGTTTTGCAGCAAAGCAAATTTTATATATATATATATATATATATATATATATATATATATATATATATATATATATATATATATATATATATATATTCATCAAATGTACAAACACACATTGCCGTGTGGCAATTACAAAAATGAAATAAATCACATAGCCATTAATAATAAGAGAAGGAGGATGTTGAGAAATGTAAGAAGCTCTAGAGGTGCAGATATCGGTAGTTATCACCAGCTCCTCATTGCCACACTGAAATTAAAACTGAAAGCACCCAACAGAAATATAGATAGAATACCTAGATTCTAGAAGATGAGCACAGAGAAACACTTGCAATCGAATGTAGGAATCGATTTGCAATCTTGGAGATGTTAAGAGATGAAGAGCATACAATTAATGAAGAATGGTGGGATATTAAGAACATTTATCAGTCGGTTGGTAGTGAAGTTTTGGGACATACAGTTACAAGGAGAACACCATGGACCTCAAATGATACTTGGGAAACTATAAAAAGGAGACAGAGACAAAAATTGATTGTTGAAAGTTTTCGAGGAAGTAATGAACGTTGCAAGGTTGAGCATGCTAGATATTCCAGTATTGATAGTGAAGTTAAAAGAATAGCCAGAAATGACTGGAGTGAATATTTAAGATGAATTCAAGGAGTGGCTATGGTGTAAGAATTGCTCACAGAATTATTAATGAAATCTCTACTGAGGCAAAGAAGAAGCATATACCCATAAAAGAGAGATGGATCTGTCATAACAACAGAAAGTGAAGAAAGGCAACGTTGGATGGAACACTTTACTGAGGTCATGAAAAGGAGATCTGAAGGGAATAATCTGATTGATATACCAAAAGCTGAGGAAGAACTTGATGTGCCCATGAATGAATTCAGTGTGTTTGAAGTCAAAGCTATCCTCAAAAAAATAAAGAGATGGAAGCCCCTGGATACGATGGAATAACTGCTGAGTTGATATTGGCCGAAGATTAAGTGACATTGTAGAATGTGGCATGAAGAGGCAAACCTGATGAATGGGAGCCAGGAGTGTTGGTGAAAATGGCAAAAAAAATATCTGACTGATTACAATAATTACAGAGGCATCACACTTACGTCAGATGTCATGAAAATATATAGTATGTTTATTCTAAAGAAAAGAGAGAGGAAGATTTTTGAAAAGCAGAGAGATGAACAAGCAGCAATTGGAAAAGGTAAAAGTTGTACTGACTAAAATTTCATCTTAAGACATGTGGTACAGCAATGTGTAGAAAATAGAAATCCACTTTTGATGGCATTTGTGGACTATGAAAAAGCCTTTGATAGTGTGCACTGGTCAATTTTGTGGAGAGTCTTGCGTTATTATGAAGTTTCTCTTAAATATGTAAATTTGATTAAGTCTGTTCATGAGTATAGCAAATGCAAAGTTAATTTTAGTAGAGTCCTATCAAATGAATTTCCGATGAACAGTGGAGTACTCCAAGGGAATGTGTTGTCACCTATGTTGTTTATCCTTTGCAATGATTTGGGGATGGTGGAGGAAATTACCTGATGATATTGTCATTAGCAGAACACCACAGGGCTTGCAAAGCTTGCCTACCAGAATGCATGGAACATCACAGGAGGTTGGGCTCAAGGCAAATATGTTAAAGAATTACGTCATTATATATATATATATATATATATATATATATATATATATATATATATATATATATATATATATATATATATATATATATATGAAGCCATTTCTAGTCCATTGAAGGACAAAGGCATCACCATGCCGGCCACCGCAGATTGATGATGGTAGGAGGCTTTTGTCGGATTGCTCACAGCAAACCAACCTAGTATGAATGGCCCTGATCATGACTTTGCTGGTCATGGCGATACACAAACCGTTTCACCACATTAAGGTATCCCCACTCAGAAAGGGATATATGTGTGTGTGTATATATATATATATATATATATATATATATATATATATATATATATATATATATATAGATGTTATAATGGCTGGAGAGTTACATAAACTCCCGAGCTCCAAACTCACCTGTTTATATTACATAAGTCTGTTACATTTGAAAAATATACCCGAGCTCTGAGAATAATACGCAACTCCCAAACGGCAATGTATATGAACACTGAATATTCAAAAGTCTATTACGTTAGTCTCAAAACAAAACTGGGTGATTATTTATTTGAACTATTAAAAATTGAAGGGCAAAGGCATTACCATGCCGGCCACCGCAGATTGATGATGGTAGGAGACTTTTGTCGGATTGCTCACAGCAAACCAACCTAGTATGAATGGCCCTGATCATGACTTTGCTGGTCATGGCGATACACAAACCGTTTCACCACATTAAGGTATCCCCACTCAGAAAGGGATATATGTGTGTGTGTATATATATATATATATATATATATATATATATATATATATATATATATATATATATATATATATATAGATGTTATAATGGCTGGAGAGTTACATAAACTCCCGAGCTCCAAACCCACCTGTTTATATTACATAAGTCTGTTACATTTGAAAAATATACCCGAGCTCTGAGAATAATACGCAACTCCCAAACGGCAATGTATATGAACACTGAATATTCAAAAGTCTATTACGTTACTCTCAAAACTAAACTGGGTGATTATTTATTTGAACTATTAAAAATTGAAGGACAAAGGCATTACCATGCCGGCCACCGCAGATTGATGATGGTAGGAGACTTTTGTCGGATTGCTCACAGCAAACCAACCTAGTATGAATGGCCCTGATCATGACTTTGCTGGTCATGGCGATACACAAACCATTTCACCACATTAAGGTGTCCCCACTCAGAAAGGGATATATATATATATATATATATATATATATATATATATATATATATATATATATATATATATATATATATATAGATGTTATAATGGCTGGAGAGTTACATAAACTCCCGAGCTCCAAACTCACCTGTTTATATTACATAAGTCTGTTACATTTGAAAAATATACCCGAGCTCTGAGAATAATAAGCAACTCCAAAATGGCAATGTATATGAACACTGAATATTCAAAAGTCTATTACGTTACTCTCAAAACAAAACTGGGTGATTATTTATTTGAACTATTAAAAAATCAACCTCTTTGGTTCTTAGTCAGGGATTACGAGCAAAGCACTGATAGAAAATATTGGTGATCAAAATAATACACACTTTACAAAATTATATATATTCCATAAAAAGTTAACAATAATTCAGAAAAATCAACACCAAAAATAAGTCACTTGAAATATAAAATCTGAACAAAACCTTAGACTAAGACAAGGAAATGTTACTCTATAAAAATTATACAATCACTTGTTTCACGGCAAGTTATTAATGAAAATATTTAATTTTGATAAATAATAAAAAGAGTTAACACTTAAACACTCTAATGATTAAACACTTAATGAAATTTACATATATGTAACTGTTACACTTACGTCTTTTGGTTCACAAAAATGTTCAGAACAGTTGAGCAAAATATTTTAATGCACCTCACTGTTTAACCTAAATCTCACAGGGCCAATTAAAAAAATTGTTAGTTGTACTTGATTCAAATATTACATTTGAATTAACATTCAATAAGTTTCACCAACATTTGACAACACTATACGCGATATACGTCAGGTAAAAAACTTATTCATGTTTGATTAGACACACTTGAGAGGAGAGAGGGCAGGTGAACTTTGGCTCTTTCAAAGGGATAGGCTGAGTCTCTTCTGATGCTTTTGCATTCCTAGGGTCTATATATGTTGACTTAAAACTTCTAGAAAATTCTAATAGATTACAGTATTCTCATAGCATGGGGTCATGGTCTAGTGGCGTAAGGTTGCCAACGTAGTGAATTGAGAAAGGGGTACTAACCTTGCTTGCAAGGCAACCTTCTCTCAGCTAACTCTCGACAATATAAAAAAGAGTAAATCTAATTCAAGAATTTTCATGTACTTTCTAACAACGTGGAAACATAAAGATGACGTAATCCCTCGTGCGCATTCCTTGTATGTCATACAACATAAGACTTTGTAACAAAACTGCATGAAATAGAAAGTTAATTCTTAAAAATAACGTAGTAAACTTACATATGCTGAATTGATGGAAAAATACAATTAGATGAACGACGAAAGTCTTATGTAATTTACATACATTACTTAAACCTACGAGAATGGAACTCACCTTACGAGCGGGCTATACATCTCTTAAATACACAAGTAAAATACATGAATAAAATATTTATTCTTCTACTAGACCAGCTTTGTAAGAATATATATATATATATATATATATATATATATATATATATATATATATATATATATATATATATATATATATTTACATATATATATATGTATATATATGATATTCTAATTTCTAGCGAAATTGGAATCCGCCATAAGAAATGGCCGAGTGCTGGCTAGTTTGGTATTTTTCTCTTTATGTTTAATAGGGATTGAGGCATAATAACTTACATATCGGTGTATTAAAGTGGGAAGTATGTTTTTCACTCCAAGTCCATTGTTTACATCTGAGAGACTATAGGGGACTTATTGCACATGAGCTTTTGCCCATGGTTTGGGAGCTTTCTGTGCATTTACAATGACGTATATGTCAGGTGTTTTGTAAAACCAATTAACAGCTTACAAATACTTCTTCATAAGTTCCCGGATATTGTTCTACAACAGCCAATTTTTTTCTCACCTTGGCCTTCAGTTTTAAGTTAACCATCATCTCATAAAGACGTCTCCAAGAGTGATCTTGAGGGAAGCACATCAATCTATCTCTAAATTTAGTGCAATTTCGTTTCTGTCGGCAATTGATTATGATGGCAATGCTCTCCGTTCAGTGTAAAGTTATTGTTACTCATGTGAAATTAAAAAATAACAGCGAAATAAGGCCTCGAAGGTCCGATTCTGACTTAATTTTTAGAGAAAGCTAGCACATTTTCTACTGCAATCCTAAGGTAAAGCATTATTGGTGATTTACTTTTTCAAAATGGAAGAATTTATTTGTGATTTACTTTATCATAATCTAAGGATTTATTTGTGATTTACTTTTAGTTTGTGACATGGGAAAGGGGGGGTCAGGCTAGCGGTTGTGACCTGGAAAGGGGGTCCGGGGGCTTGCCCCCAGCCAAGGGTTGTGACCTGGGAACTACTAGGTTAGGTTAGGTGGGTTTGTTAGGTTCTGTACCCTTTTACAAATCTCAAAAGTTAAATAATCACATTTGGCTATTTTCAGCCATTTACATGAACCATATATTTTTCCAACTGGTTATCTTGTTCTTATTTTGCATTTCTGACCATTATTATTGCTGCAAATCACTCGTTTAAGACATTTCCCCACCCCAAAAACCCCAGTTTCCCACTGGGGTCCCCCCCCCATAATTGTCTTTATATAAGGGGGTCCAAAAACTCAAGAACGGGTGGTTTGCCCCAATAATCATGGTCAGAAATGCATAAAACACAAGATAGCGAGTAGGAAAAATATATAGTTCATGTATTTGTCTAGAAATTAAAGTATATATATATATATATATATATATATATATATATATATATATATATGTATAGGTAGTATGTACGTTTATATATGCATATTTATAAATATGAATGTATAAATACTGTACATCAATAGATGATAATATTTAGGTGTAGGCTGTATTTATTCAGTGTAACCTATCAAAATAGAAGCTAGGTAGGCTAAATCTTGAAGCGGTATGCGTATATTTTACGATAAAATGTGTGTGCCACTGTCACTTGAATTGAATACCATGCTGCCTACACTCATCTCTCCTGGGGCAAGATGGCTGCGGTCTTCATGTATGTGCTACCATTGGCCGATATGGGTCTCACAGCATCTATTGCAAGATACTTATGGTACTAAGGTTATATACACAGTACAAATACTGAGTATTGAAAGCTTGTTGAACAGACAAGTGGAGCTCACAGAATACTTGTATGAACTACATACCTGTACCTCTGTGACAATATTTAAGAGCTAAGTCAGATAATCTATGTTCAAAGAAGCATAAATTTGATGAAACTCACTCAAGATTTGGTTTCATGTTAGTTGGAGATGAAAATTCTCGTGATGGACAGTATGTTGAATGCTCCTTGAAACAAAGTACCCACAGCTCATTTAAAAAATGGGAAGCTTTGCAGCCTGGAATAACACTCGAAGTGCCTTTGGTGCCAAACCTTTAGCAAAGAACACTTACTGATTTTAATAAAAGTATATTAAACTGATTGCTAACTAGACCTACATGGAATCCTCGAAAGAAGGCAATAAAGCAATATTTGACTTATGAAATCATTGGTGTCAAACCTGATGAATATGGTAATTTACCTGTCCAGGTAATAATGCACCTGGATGAAAAGGGGGCATTCAATCACCTATTGGCATAGCAGTAGTTGCAGGGGTTTAGACTGGATATGTGCCTGATGAGGAACTTATCAGTAAGATGTGTAATGCCTGCTGTGCTTTGAATAATGAACTGAAAAAAACTTATAAAAGAACAGATTCAGTTTATGAAAACCCTACGTAGTCTAGAAATTGCAAAAATAATTTTGACCAAGCTTCTGGAAATATGGAAACTGCTGGTGCTCTCTCATTATGGCAAAGATCATTCGACAGGGAATTCATAAATAAAATATTTGTTAGTGATGAAGATTCAACAGCATATAATGGAATATGCAGTTTGAATGAGGGCACTGGTGTTTATGTCACTCCATATCCAGTGTTCGAGGAAGTATGCATATAAACCACATTCAGAAGAGGATTGTCCTTCGTCTCATAACTTTGAATGAAATATCTAATAAAAACAAAGTTAATATTAGAATTGATCTTGGAGGACTCGGTAAATTGAGTGATAGCACTGTGATAAAGATGGAAAATACTAGGCATTATTATTATTATTATTATTATTATTATTATTATTATTATTATTATTATTATTATTATTATTGTACTCACTAAGCTACAGCCCAAGTTGGAAAAGCAGGATGCTATAAGACCAGGGGCTCCAACAGGGAAAATAGCCCAGTGAGGAAAAGAAACAAAGAAAAATAAAATATTTTAAGTGACAACATTAAAATAAATACATCCTATATAAACTATAAAAACTTCATAAAAACAACAGGAAGAGATATAAGATAGAATAGTCTGCCCGAGTGTACTGTCAAGTAAGAGAACTCTAACCCAAGACAGTGGAAGACCATGGTAGAGAGACTATGGCACTACCCAAGACTAGAGAACAATGGTTTTGTGGAGAAGTTTTTGTTTAAATAAATGTTTGAGGGGGAACTTAGTCTGGGAAAGTCTCCCTACGGCAGTTACACAAAGATCAACAGGGGAGGATAATGAGCACTTACACTCTTGGCACAAACACCCCGCTAATAACTTTACTGCCACAGTTTACTAACCGTCACTCTTAAATACAAAAGGGGGAAATTTTACTGTCCAGAGGCCGGAGAACTCCACACGTGAAAATAAAAGTAATTTATTGGCCTAATCTAGCAGCTTTGTCAGGTCTATAGTCATCTCACTCTTAGGCTCTGTTCCGACTCCGTCCCAGTTACCCCAGTGAGATGCTGGACAGGTATCTTACGTTAACATACATGAATTACTCATCAAATTTCTCCACACCTAGCATTATTAGCATCTTATACTATTTTTTTTTTTTTTTTTTTGCTCCCTAGCATACATTACATAATGTAATGACGTTTTCATCATATATGTTCTATTATGCATTGTTTATGATGACACAGATAAAATGAACTCATGCAATTTTAAAGATGACCAGTCTTTCAGTAAATGATGAAACTGTGCCTGAGTGATAAACCTGGGTTTATAAGGTATTCCTGGATAAGGGTAAAGCATTTGAGAATGGCGAGATAGATTAATTGTTCCTTTGATAAAGGTAAAGGTAATAGATATGGCTGTAAGAATGAATGTGCTAAGTTCAGTAATTTCACTGAGAAATTAAGAGATAACTACAGGATTTATATGGATAGAATGGAATAGGTTTAGACAAATGAGGACTGAGTGTTTGTTTTGATAGGGTAATGTAGTTATATAGGAAATTTGAACATTGAAGAGGAAAGCTGTATATATGATATGATATATGTCCGCCTTTAAAAAGCTTGTGATATAATCTTTAGGGTAAATATGTGGATGCATGGCCATTATTATCATGGACATTATGTCAAAATTCCTATTTGTAGACTTTGATGTGAAACAAGTTTTCTCCTCTGACTTGTGCTAATATACCTGGATTTCTATTAGTTCTAGGTCTTCATATCTCCCATTTTCCGTGACTTCCAGTGCCATCTTACACGGCATTGTACTGCTGGATCCATGTCTATTACTTTTCTAACTAACTGCTCCTCATCTATTTCCATTATTTTTCAAAATTGGCATGCACTTTTTCCAACCACTGAAGATCACAAACGTTTACTACTTCCTCATTCTTGGCATGACCTTCGCATTACACTCTGGCCAGGACTCACAACATTACGTGATTCCACCTTTTTAAGATGTTTTTAATAAAGTCAATTTTTACCCGTAAAACTTTTTGTTCTCTTGCCTGTAATATTTTGCATATTGCTAAATCTTCCCAATTCATCAAAGATGCATTTAATATGGTATACAAGATAAGTTTATTTTTTTACGATAGTTGCTAAGCATTCGTTAGGATATTTAGATTGACAAGTGACTGGTTTCATGTAAGTGTAGGTCTCCAAGTTCTTTGATCTCCAACCCTTAGCTGCCTGATCCTTTTTCATGTATTTAGCTATCTAATATTTTTTAACTTTATTTTCATAGTGCAACTGGGAGTAATTCTCCCATTTGCACCTGGGGTCTGAATGGCCTCCCAGCCCCCAATGCCAAACCATATTCCCCAATGAAGGTGCTAAGAGGTAGAATAACAAAATAGGTTTTGAATGGAGTTTGTAATGACTTCTTTATAGATAAAAAAGATCCAATTCAGAATAATGAAGAACACTTGCAGAGTCTCGTGAAAGAGTTTGGAAGAGGAAAAGTTGAAAGTAAATTGGAGGGAGAATAATGAGTGTCGATATGAATGATGGAGGAATAAAAGAGGTTGATCTGTATAGGTATTTAGAATGAATTAAATGTAATGCATGGTGATAGGAACGGATAAAAACGTGTAAATTTGTAAATGGCTTTATAGTTAAAGTACAGAATCTAACGTTTCCAGAAAGTAAAATAAAAAAAAGAATATGACAGCTAAATTTACCCAAATTGAAAATTTGAAAATATATGATAGTTATCTACAAAATAAAATTCATGTATAACTTAATGGGAATAAAAGGTTTATAAGTGACTGCCGGTAGATATGAAGAAACTTATTAAAAAGTAAATCAAAGTAGACAAATATTTTGTTGTGGTCGCTTATTTCCAGTCTCCCACGAAGGGAGTAGTGCCCTCGCGCAACGTACATTGTAGGCATACTTAAGGAGCTTAAGTTTGGCCCGTAGATGCACTACTTTATATCCTTCTGCAATACTTCTGTTCCTTCTTGCTGCCTGACCTCTTAACTGCTCGTAGAGCAACTGCCGGTTTCCCCGCCTGTTCCACTTGGGCGGGGAATGGCGCCCAAGGGTCCACCACCGGTTCTTATGTTTCAAATTTATATCCGATATCAGACAAAGAAAGAATGACAAACGTCCGTGAATTAGTCTTTTTATGCATCAAGTTTAAACAAACAGAAGCATTGCAGTTGTTTCTACGGCAACACCTTTTAAGAAAAAACGAAATATAAAAAATCTGAATATTTACTGCTTGCCATTGTAAATAGATGATTAATGAACATCTTGAAATGTGCAAAATACCATATCAGAAAATCAGTCGGCTGAAACGGCATTGTGCTTTGTAAAAATAGTATGAAAGGTTATGGTGATTGTATAACGATTAGGCCATATCGCCAGATTTAGGTGGAACGTTTATTACTGTGATGGAAAAATAATTAAAAAATAATAGGTGCTATAACTATGTACTATCTCGCTTTTGGAGCTTATAAAATGAACAAAAAAAAAAAAAATAATAATAATACTGCCAAAACGAATATTTCAAGGCAGGGTCCATTCATTATTTAATGTATTCGATAATTCCCTATTAGATAGATTTATTATGAATTGAAAACTTGAAGTTATAGAATTTTCCACTTTATCCGTTGTTTTATTTGGTTATGAACAACACTAGAAAGAGTTTTACCAAGTTAAGAAACTTGGTAGTTGCATAAAAAAAGAATGAAAGCCTATGAAGACGACAGAAATGTATATCAACATGATATGAAATATACTATAAAAAGTTTGATATTAAAACAATAAACAAATACAGTAAATTTTGATTAGTAAATGATGCTTTTAAATAAAACACATCCATTATCGAAAGTAGAGGGAATAGGACACAATCACCTTAATGATATAGCCTTCACGAAGAAACACAACTTTAATGACAGGACTGCTGTAACAGTCTCTTACAGCCTGCAAAATTATTTTCTGAATAAACTTCAGGATTAGATGACAAAATTAGTGCAATTTATTTGGAATAAATCCCTACAGAATAGAATCACCCCGTCCGCTAACATAGCCTCATCAGATACTTATTAAAGCAAAAACCAAATATGATGTCAGTGACGAATGGCCTCCTCGTACCTAATCAAATTCAAATATGTGTTTTGTCGCACATAGCAATGCAGAGAGGTTAAGGAAATGTTGAATATCTTCAACAGAAAGCAGATTTAGTTGTACAATATAGAGCCCCCAAAGATTATAAAAGAACTTTGAGAATATCAGGATGTCGTCGACGTAGCAGACGCAGAATGGTAGGTCGCCCAGGATGCTATCCATCAGAAAGTTCCCGACACCTACGACCACCTGCCAACATCAGGAGTTCCTGGGGATGGTCAATTACTACAGGCGCTTCATCCCCAACATCGCACAGACCCTGACACCCCTCGACGACGTCCTGAAGGGAAAGGCGAAGAAACTTGAGTGTGGTTCCCCACAACAACATGCATTCACCCGGACAAAGGACGCCCTCGCCAACGCCACCACCCTGGCTCATTTCGACGACAACGCCCCTCTGCGACTGATGACCGACGCCAGCAACATCGCCTGTGGGGTTGTGCTGGAACAGCTCGTCGATGGTTCTCCTCGACCATTGGCATTCTTCAGCAGAAAACTGAAACCCGCCGAAACAAGATACAGCACCTTCGATAGGGAGCTCCTCGCTGTCTACCTCACCGTCCGCCACTTCAGGCACATCCTGGAGGGCACACCCTTCACCATCGTGACGGACCATCAACCCCTCGTACACGCCTTCACAAAATCGACAGACGCATGGTCCTCCCGACAACAACGTCATCTCGCAGCAATCGCCGAATTCGGGTACATCATAAGCTACGTTCCCGGAAAAAGAAACCAGTTGTAAGGACAGTGAGACGAGCTATCACCAACAACAACTGACGGTTTATTCAAACATGTGCGAGAATATAATACAAGGTGCGGACGGAAAAGTAGCATGCGCGCAGGTGCCAATCTGGCTTGAACTAACCGCCACAATGTGTGTTTTTTCACACGTACAAATGCTTGAAATACAAGTCAATAGAAATAGGTAGCGAAATTATAAATACATAAAATTGTAACTCTGAGGGAGCGGAATAAATATATACAGTGAACCACAGTGTGGCGAAAAGAGAATTTAAATGAAATGGAGAATTCGATGAGAATGCTGGACGACGGAGGGAGCGATTTCCTTACAAGTACTCCCCCCCCCAAGACATCAGGCGGCGTAGAGGGCTGATGAGACTAGTCTTCGTATCATTTCGGGCGTCGGAGGGTTCCTCTTGTTCTTGAACGGAGGGGCGCGTCGTCGTTTGTTGCTTTTCTTCTCATTGGGCGCCTTGTTTTGATGTGGCACTCGGTTTCACGCGGTCTATTGAGACCCAGTCCTCTTGGCCATGCACGCCGAGAAGGAAGGCTTTCGTCGTTTTCTTGATTACTCGGTAGGGGCCTCGATAGGGTCTGGTTAGCGGCTGTCGATGAGCGTCGACACGGACGAAAACATACCCGCAGTCGTCCAGGTTCCTCGGCTTGAAATGCTTAGTTCTGTCCTGGTAATTTTTAAGACATGGCCTGAACTTTCTGGCGATGTCCCTGAGATGATCCAGCTGCGTGTCGTCGGTTGATGTGGGAAAGAATTCGCCGGGAACTGCGAGCGCCTCTCCGTAAACCTATTCAGCGGGCGATGGCTCGCCATCTGCGCGAGGGGCGGTGCGAAGGCTGAGAAGTACCCAAGGAAGTCGTGATTTCCAGTCCCCGTCGGTGCAGCTCGCCATCAGGGATGCCATGAGGGCGCGATGAGTTCGTTCGACCATGCCGTTTGCTGCGGGGTTGTATGCCGTGGTGCTGTGGAGTGTCGTTCCCTTTAGGTTTGCCAGAGCGAGCCATATCTCTGACAGGAAAGCGGGGCCTCTCTGTCGTGATGTCATCAGGAACGCCAAATCGCTCACCTAGCTTGACAAAAGGGCATCGGCGCATGCTTGGGTCGTAGCTTCGGTCATCGGTGATGCTTCCAACCACCTCGTGGAGTGATCGATGATTGTCAGTAGGTAGCGAGCAGATCCCGAATGCGCAGAGGTCCCATGACGTCGATGTGGATGTGACCGAAACGTCTTTTCGGTTGGGGAAAATCACCTATCCCCGATTCGGTGTGGCGGCTTATCTTGCTTGTCTGGCAATTGATGCATGTCTTCGCCCATTCCCGGGCGTCCTTTTTGATCCCTGGCCAGATGAACTTTTCAGACAGGAGGCGAGTAGTGGTGCATCCCGAGGGGTGTGAAAGTCCATGGATGATGTCGAATATTTTTCTTCTGCAGGAAGCCGGAATCCAGGGGCGTGGGCAGCCGGTGCTGGTGTCACAGAGGATAGTTACTCCTGCTGGCCCGAGAGGAATTGCAGTTATCTTGAGCGCAGATGGCCCCGTCAGGTGATCCTGTGCCTCTGGGTCGGTGAGCTGCTCGGATGCGAGGTTGGCGTAGTCAATTCCCAGGTGGATTGCGTTGATTTCAATCCTTGAAAGGGCGTCTGCGACTGGGTTTTTCTTTCCGGGAACGTAGCTTATGGTGCATCCGAATTCGGCGATTGCTGTGAGATGACGTTGTTGTCGGGAGGACCATGCGTCTGTCGATTTTGTGAAGGCGTGTACGAGGGGTTGATGGTCCGTCGCGATGGTGAAGGGTGTGCCCTCCAGGATGTGCCTGAAGGTGCGGACGGCGAGGTAGACGGCGAGGAGCTCCCTATCGAAGGTTTTGTATCTTTTTACGGCGGGTTTCAGTTTTCTGCTGAAGAATGCCAATGGTCGAGGAGAACCATCGACGAGCTGTTCCAGCACAACCCCACAGGCGATGTTGCTAGCGTCGGTCGTCAGTCGCAGAGGGGCGTTGTCGTCGAAATGAGCCAGGGTGGTGGCGTTGGCGAGGCCACCCTTTGTCCGGGTGATGCTTGTTGTTGTGGGGAACCCCACTCAAGTTTCTTCGCCTTTCCCTTCAGGACATCGTCGAGGGGTGTCAGGGTCTGTGCGATGTTGGGGATGAAGCGCCTGTAGAAATTGACCATCCCCAGGAACTCCTGAAGTTGGCGGGTGGTCGTAGGTGTCGGGAACTTTCTGATGGCGTCCACCTTGGTTGTCATGGGTTTTACCCCACTCGAGGACATGCGATGACCGAGAAAGTCCACTCCTTCAGCGCTGAATGTGCATTTGTCGAAACGTACAACTAGGCCATTCTCCTGCAGGCGTTTGAGGATGGCACGGACGTGCCTCCTGTATTCCTCCTTGCTCCTTGGTGAAGTATTTCGTGCCATGCAACGCATTCGTCAGGTCTTGTATGTTGGGCAGAGGGTAGTGGTCGGGCGTTGTGATGAGTTTGAGGCGCCTGTAGTCGCTGCAAGGTCTCCAGGTCCCATCAGGCTTCTTTACCATATGTAGGGGAGATGCCCAGGGGCTCGATGCTTTCTTACAGATACCCATGCGTTCCATGTCCTCAAAGGCGCGTTTGGCGTCCCTCAGCTTCTGGGGCGGGAGGCGGCGGAATTTGGCGTGTGTAGGAGGTCCAGTCGTCGTGATGTGGTGGTAGATCCCGTGCTTGGAGGGGGACCCCGGCGATTGTCGGAGCTCGGGCTTGAAAACATCAGGAAATTCTTGCAGAAGGTCGGCGTAGGGCTGCGTCATTACGGCGGATATGGACATTGTGGCAGGGCCGGCTCTCAGGGCGCGAGACCGGTAGGTTCCTGTGTCGATGAGGCGTTTCCCGGCAACGTCGACAAGTAGTCCGTGGTGAGCGAGGAAATCTGCACCAAGGAGGAGGCGACCGACGTCAGCGATGGCGAAGGGCCAGGAATACGAACGGCCCAGGATAGATATCCTGAGGATCCTAGTCCCATAACACCATATGGGAGACCCGCTGGCAGCGACGAGCGAGGGGGCGTCTTTGCTGGGACCACGGTCTAGGTCAGCTTGTGACGGCGGGAACGTTGACTGCATAGCGCCGGTGTCAACCATGAGTCTATGGTTGGAGACGGTGTCGAGGATATAGAAACCATTCTTGCTTTGGTTTCCTGCAGCTGCGATGGTGGTAGGTGGTTTCTTATGGCGCCATCTTCTAGGGAAATTGCATGGTGCCCTACACTTCTTGGCGTTGCTGCCGAACTGCTGGTAGTAGAAGCACCATGCTGGATTAGGCCTAGGGTTCGGACGTGTCGGTTGCGGTGGTTTCCTACTTGCCAGAGCGTTGATCTCGTCGTCATCGTCAGGAGGCGTTGATGAAGAGTCTATGGAAGAGCAGCTGAAGGAGGAGAACAAAGACGATACTGATGATGCCCCGAGGCGAGATGCTTTGGAGGCCTCGTGGAGCTTCTGAGCCTTCGACAGGAGTTCGTTCATCGGAAGTGTGTCGGAGTCTGTCAATTGGGCCCTTACGTCCTGCGGCAGGCGTCGAAGGAAAATCTCGCGAGATAGGCTAATCTCGCGCCGTCGGCCGTTGCTGTCGGTCTCAGAAAGCATTAACAGGCCGGTCAACTCGTCCCACGCCTCGACAGGAGAGGTGTCACCCATGGGTTTGCCGGCGAGGTCCAGGACTTTCTGTGCCCTTGCTGAAACGGAGAGTGAGTAGATACTGATGAGTTTCGTTCTCAGGTCGTCGTAGGAAACTTGGCCAGCCCGGGCGTCGAGCCATGGGGAAATCTTGTCGAATACCTCCTCTGGGATGGAGGTGAGAACGATGTCGGCCTTGGCGCAGGAGTCGCTGAGCCTAGCGACTCGGAAGAATACGTCCGCTCTCAAGAACCAGGAATCGGTGTTGTGTTGAGAAAAGGGTGGTAGTTTGACTTTGGGCGTGGAGGCGAGGCCGTTTGGCTTGATGGGCGGGTTGAATCCGCCATTGTGGTCAGTCGACGAGTCGGCGAAGAGGTAGGAAGTTGATATGTCGGTTAAGCTCATCCTACTGCCTTACAAATGCACCGAGGTGTGGGAGCACCAAAGGCCGAAGCTCACGCCTAAGGTAACGGAGTAAAAGAAGGTAGCACGGCCGTAATAAGTCCGTTAATGGCAAAGCCAAAACCGCTGATGCTACTTCAACTCCAGGGTCACCAGTTGTAAGGACAGTGAGACAAGCTATCACCAACAACAACTGATAGGGTTAATATTAGTGAATTAGCTTTTGTACTGTCGCTTATGAAATGCACAATTATCTGCCCGGGAACATTGAGAAAAGGCCTAAAGCTTATAAGTAAATTGTTCTTGTTCATAATCGATAATTTCAAACTTTAACCCCTTATTCTATTTGTAAAATTAATATAAAAAGCACTATTGAAATATTATTCAATGCAGTTTGTTACATCTTATACTCATTTGAGTTCTTTGACACCCAAATAAAAATTTGCTTAAATGTGCGAAATTTAAATATCTGAAAAAATAATTTTCTTTTAAGCTGTTTTTAAACATTCTATTTACATAGACGTTTGCGTAAAATGTATAATCTAAAGTCTTGTGAAATTAACATTTTGGAAGTGTTCGTAAAGGTACTGTATGTTCACTAGCAATGTATTAGCCTTGAGTTTAGAATCTAAATGGAAGTCATCATAATTTTGAACTTTGCTATTTATAACTCGCCAATGGTAGTGGTTTGAAGTAGTTAGGTTGGTCATAAGTATTTGCTAGGCCAACAGGTTTATTGCAAACATGAAGGGAGTATCTAGCTTCTAGTTAGGCAAATAGTGTTTGTCGCTGAATCGAATATTTGATCAAAGTGTCGTTGGCATTTTTATAGAAGCATATGAAAATGTTTTAAACGCGAAATGGAAGTAATTGAGGGTTCAATACTCGAATTTTAGCAAATTAAAACATATGTGCTCATTTGAATTTTTTTCTCCGTCATTAAATTTACGTACTAGTGTGAATGTTATTTATAAAAAGTCGCAAGTATTTCACAGCAAATCTATACGAATTTCAGAGAATAAAAAATCACTAAATTTAACTTCTAAATAGTCTGCCAAGTGATGATGATAAAAGTACTCGGGTTACTTTTATTTACCACGCTCTCCATTTACTACAAAATACTGCAATCCTGCAGTTCTCCTCTTCTTGCACTGTAATTAGGTGGTTATTTAAATTCTGGGAAAGCAATAATTAGAAAGATATGTTGAGGAAGGGGGAAGGGGTTATAAAAAGAAAATAGCTCGGTTTCCTCACTAACCGACTTGGAACTGACGTGTCAACATAGTCAACCAAACAGAATTCGTGATGCCAGGCTGCCAGCGTACATAAACAGAAGTTCGTGATGCCAGCGTACATTTGATATACTGTATATTAAAAATATACTTAATAAAAAATTGAGTGATTACTCAAAAGTGCCACCATTGTAACTGGCATATTTTATGGACACTTTTTGAGTAAATAATCCATTTTTAATTAAGTATATTTTGAATATACAGTATATCAAATGTACGCTGGTATCACGAACTTCTGTTTATGTACGCTGGCATCACGAATTCTGTTTGGTTGACAATGCTGACGTGTCAGTTCCAAGTCGTTGAGTGAGGAAACAGAGCTATTTTCTTTTTATAACCCCTTCCCCCTTCAACATATCTTGCTAATTATTGCTTTCCCAGAATTTAAATAACCACCTAATTACTGTGCAAGAAGATGAGAACTGCAGGATTGCATTCTTTTGGAGTAATTTGAGAGCGTGGTGTTTTAAACAATTACCCTCACATTCAAAACGACACTAGAATTGCTTACTTGATAATGCCTAACAATAAAATTTCGTTGACTTGGGTTAGTTTAGATTTAAGATTCCGTAGTCAGCGGAATGTAAGAGGCCATGTTTTAATAATACATAAGCATTTTTACGACTTATAAAAACAGGCTCAATGATTTTTATTAGCGTTCATTCTGAAAAAAAAAAAATGCGCAAAAAATACCGTCGGCATGCTCTTCTAAATTTAAAAAGTATTGGTTTGGTTGCTTACTGACAAGTTTTCCTACTGTAGCGTTCATGTTCTACATCAGTGAAGTTGATTCCAAAACCTTTGAATTGCCATTTACAGATTAAGCTCCAATTTTGGCTATCGGGTAATTAGTCAGTTTTAGTATTAGCTCAGGAAATGTTAACCGGTAGTCCAAAAGCAAAATATAAAATTTGGTTAATAGTAAGTTTAGCATTTGTAGGTCTGCTTTCTATGTAAGCTAAATTGATGAAAGATTAATATCCAGTGTTAGGAGACACCAATATTACCAGTTTGTAGATCATTGGTAATTGATATTCTACCCGAGTTTTTCTCCTTCGAATAAAATGGGCAGGTTCACAAGGCTTATATGAAATAGTCTTATGCTAGGCTAGAGCATACCGTTAATACATTGTATAGAATTTAGGTTCGATTAAAGATATTTATGATTGTGAGAAATAAAACATTGATTTCCGTGATTACCTCCCCCATCCACTAATGTCAGGATGCCAGAAAACCTCAAATCAATCAATCAATCCCCCTCCACTAACCTCCCTCTGAATAAATTCACATGAAAATACAAACAGCATTAGTTACTTTGTCTTACATTAATGCAAGCACTAATGACTTGAATTTGGTCCACATCACTGAAATCCTTGTCCATAAGAATTGTACTGGAATAAAGTAGAGTTCCAAGGGTTCTGAAGAAAATTACTTCCCATATTTTCGTTTTTCATTAATCGACAAAGGGAACAAAATCTACTCAGGTCAAGAGCATCGAACCTCAACAGGAGTGTCTTAGGATTTTTTTATTCTTTTATGCTGGATTACGGATACTGAATTGGCTAGTACCAGGTAAGGCGGATATAGTAAAACCTATGTAATATTTTCCTTTTGTACGTAGATATTGTCTGTCCATACTTTTCCAAGAGATATGTTTTCTGAAAATAATTTGTCAAAAAATTAATCTAGCGATATTTTTTTTTATAGTTATTTTACTGGGATTTTTTTTTTTTTTAGATATTTGCCAGGAAATAATAAGGGGCTGTCTAATCAATAGATAATTTCCCTCGGAGATGTTTTAAAGATAATTTCCCAGATGTTGTTTTAGACAATTTTCTGCCAGATTTTTTGTAGATAATTTCCCAAGGGGATGATTTGGAGATAATTTCCCAAGGGGATGTTTTGGAAACAATTTCCCACGAGATATTTTGGAGATAATTACCAGTGAGATATTTTGGAGTTCATTTCACGCGAGATGTTTTGGAGATCATTTCCCCCGAAGACATTTTGGAGGTAATTTCCCAGGGAGATATTTTGGAGGCAATTTCCTAGGGCGTATTTTGGAGGTAATTTCCCGTGACATATTTTTGAGTTAATTTCCCGTGGGGAATTTTGGAGGCAATTTTCTTGGATATATTTTGGAGATAGTTTCGGGTAGTTATTTTTGAGATAATTTCAGGTAGTTATGTAGGAGAAATTTCTTAGACTATTTCCCTGTTGTTATTTTTGTGAAATTTCCCTGGAGTATGGAGAAATTCCCCACTAGGTATTTTTGAGACAATTTGCCTGGAGGTATTTTGGAGTTATTTTAACAGGATATATTTTACCCCGAGTTATTTTGAGATTTTACCAGAGGCAATTTTGTCAGATTTCCTCCCAAGGAGATATTTCATCAGGAGAGAGTCAAGAGTTACTGGTCGGGATTTTTTTTTTTTGGGGGGGGGGGGGTTATTTTATCAAATGTTTTATCCTGACTTATTATGTTGGAACTTTATTTTTTTTTCTTTTTTGCCTAGAAGCATGTCGTCAGGGGTTATTTGGTGGTAAGATATCTTATTTCTTTAGGAGATATTTCGTTCAGATTTTGTGCTGGGAACATTTTACCAGGACTTATTTTGTTGGGGTTTGTTTAATCCAAGAGGCAAGTCGTCAGGAGATAGCTAATTTCCCAAGGAGATATTTCGTCCTTGTGTTTTACTGGGAAGTTAGTCCTAGTGTTTTGCTGGGAGATGTGTCGTCGTCTGATTTCCCCAGGAGATATTTCAACATGTTTTGCTGGAGTGTATGTCGTCTTAATTTCCCCAGGAGATATTTTAACATGTTTTGCTGGGGTGTATGTCGTTTTAATTTCCCCAGGAGATATTTCAACATGTTTTACTGGGGTGTATGTTGTCTTAATTTCCCCAGGAGATATTTTAACATGTTTTGCTGGGGTGTATGTCGTCTTAATTTCCCCAGGAGATATTTTAACATGTTTTGCTGGGGTGTATGTCGTTTTAATTTCCCCAGGAGATATTTTAACATGTTTTGCTGGGGTGTATGTCGTTTTAATTTCCCCAGGAGATATTTCAACATGTTTTACTGGGGTGTATGTCGTTTTAATTTCCCCAGGAGATATTTCAACATGTTTTGCTGGAGTGTATGTCGTCTTAATTTCCCCAGGAGATATTTTAACATGTTTTGCTGGAGTGTATGTCGTCTTAATTTCCCCAGGAGATATTTTAACATGTTTTGCTGGGGTGTATGTCGTTTTAATTTCCCCAGGAGATATTTCAACATGTTTTGCTGGGGTGTATGTCGTCTTAATTTCCCCAGGAGATATTTTAACATGTTTTGCTGGGGTGTATGTCGTTTTAATTTCCCCAGGAGATATTTTAACATGTTTTGCTGGGGTGTATGTCGTTTTAATTTCCCCAGGAGATATTTCAACATGTTTTACTGGGGTGTATGTCGTTTTAATTTCCCCAGGAGATATTTCAACATGTTTTGCTGGGGTGTATGTCGTCTTAATTTCCCCAGGAGATATTTTAACATGTTTTGCTGGAGTGTATGTTGTCTTAATTTCCCCAGGAGATATTTTAACATGTTTTGCTGGGGTGTATGTCGTTTTAATTTCCCCAGGAGATATTTCAACATGTTTTACTGGGGTGTATGTTGTCTTAATTTCCCCAGGAGATATTTTAACATGTTTTGCTGGGGTGTATGTCGTCTTAATTTCCCCAGGAGATATTTTAACATGTTTTGCTGGGGTGTATGTCGTTTTAATTTCCCCAGGAGATATTTCAACATGTTTTACTGGGGTGTATGTCGTCTTAATTTCCCCAGGAGATATTTTAACATGTTTTGCTGGGGTGTATGTCGTCTTAATTTCCCCAGGAGATATTTCAACATGTTTTACTGGGGTGTATGTCGTCTTAATTTCCCCAGGAGATATTTTAACATGTTTTGCTGGGGTGTATGTCGTCTTAATTTCCCCAGGAGATATTTTAACATGTTTTGCTGGAGTGTATGTCGTTTTAATTTCCCCAGGAGATATTTTAACATGTTTTGCTGGAGTGTATGTCGTCTTAATTTCCCCAGGAGATATTTTAACATGTTTTGCTGGGGTGTATGTCGTTTTAATTTCCCCAGGAGATATTTCAACATGTTTTACTGGGGTGTATGTTGTCTTAATTTCCCCAGGAGATATTTTAACATGTTTTGCTGGGGTGTATGTCGTCTTAATTTCCCCAGGAGATATTTTAACATGTTTTGCTGGGGTGTATGTCGTCTTAATTTCCCCAGGAGATATTTCAACATGTTTTACTGGGGTGTATGTCGTCTTAATTTCCCCAGGAGATATTTTAACATGTTTTGCTGGAGTGTATGTCGTCTTAATTTCCCCAGGAGATATTTTAACATGTTTTGCTGGGGTGTATGTCGTTTTAATTTCCCCAGGAGATATTTCAACATGTTTTACTGGGGTGTATGTTGTCTTAATTTCCCCAGGAGATATTTTAACATGTTTTGCTGGGGTGTATGTCGTCTTAATTTCCACAGGAGATATTTCAACATGTTTTGCTGGAGTGTATGTCGTCTTAATTTCCCCAGGGGATATTTTAACATGTTTTGCTGGGGTGTATGTCGTCTTAATTTCCACAGGAGATATTTCAACATGTTTTACTGGGGTGTATGTCGTCTTAATTTCCCCAGGAGATATTTTAACATGTTTTGCTGGGGTGTATGTCGTCTTAATTTCCCCAGGAGATATTTCAACATGTTTTGCTGGAGTGTATGTCGTCTTAATTTCCCCAGGAGATATTTCATCCTTGTGTTTTGCTCTGAGGTTTGTCCTAATGTTTTGCTGGTAGATTTGTCGTCGTCTGATTTCCCCAGGAGAAATTTTAACATGTTTTACTGGGGTGTATGTCATCTTAATTTCCCCAGGAGATATTTTAACATGTTTTGCTGGGGTGTATGTCGTTTTAATTTCCCCAGGAGATATTTCATCCTTGTGTTTTGCTCTGAGGTTTGTCCTAATGTTTTGCTGGTAGATTTGTCGTCGTCTGATTTCCCCAGGAGAAATTTTAACATGTTTTACTGGGGTGTATGTCGTCTTAATTTCCCCAGGAGATATTTTAACATGTTTTGCTGGGGTGTATGTCGTCTTAATTTCCCCAGGAGATATTTCAACATGTTTTGCTGGAGTGTATGTCGTCTTAATTTCCCCAGGTGATATTTTAACATGTTTTGCTGGGGTGTATGTCGTTTTAATTTCCCCAGGAGATATTTCATCCTTGTGTTTTGCTCTGAGGTTTGTCCTAATGTTTTGCTGGTAGATTTGTCGTCATCTGATTTCCCCAGGAGAAATTTTAACATGTTTTACTGGGGTGTATGTCGTCTTAATTTCCCCAGGAGATATTTCAACATGTTTTACTGGGGTGTATGTCGTCTTCATTTCCCCAGGAGATATTTTAACATGTTTTGCTGGGGTGTATGTCGTCTTAATTTCCCCAGGAGATATTTCATCCTTGTGTTTTGCTGGGAGGTTTGTCCTAATGTTTTGCTGGTAGATTTGTCGTCGTCTGATTTCCCCAGGAGAAATTTTAACATGTTTTACTGGGGTGTATGTCGTCTTAATTTCCCCAGGAGATATTTCAACATGTTTTGCTGGGGTGTATGTCGTCTTCATTTCCCCAGGAGATATTTCAACATGTTTTACTGGGGTGTATGTCGTCTTCATTTCCCCAGGAGATATTTTAACATGTTTTGCTGGAGTGTATGTCGTCTTAATTTCCCCAGGAGATATTTTAACATGTTTTGCTGGGGTGTATGTCGTTTTAATTTCCCCAGGAGATATTTCAACATGTTTTACTGGGGTGTATGTTGTCTTAATTTCCCCAGGAGATATTTCAACATGTTTTGCTGGGATGTATGTCGTCTAATTTTCTTGGGAGATACTTCGTCCTGAGGTTTTGCTGGGATATATGTAGACTCATTTCCACAGGAGATATCTCGTTCTGATGTTTTGCTGGGAGCTGTGCCGTCCAATTTCCTAAGGAGATATTTCGTCCTGATGTTATGCTAAGAGCTGAGTGTGTTGTCTAATTTCCCCAGGAGATATTTCGTCCCTATGTTTTGCTGGGATCTGTGTCGTACAATGTCCCCAGGTGATATTTCGTCCTGAGGTTTTTCTGTTATGCGTGTCATCTAATTTCACCAGATATTTCTTCCTGATGTATTGCTGAGTTGTCATCAAATTTCCCCCCAGAGATATCTCTTTCTAAGGTTTTGCTGGGCGGTGTGTAGTCTAATTTCCCCAGGAGATATTTCATCCTTATGATTTGCTGGGCAGTGTGAAGTCTAATTTCCCCCGAGATGTTTCGTCCTGAGGTTTTGCTGGGATGTATGTCGTTTAATTTCTCCAGGACATATTTCGTCCTGAGGTTTTGCTGGGCGGTGTGTCATCTAATTTCCCCCGAGATATTTCGTCCTGAGGTTTTGCTGGGATGTATGTCATTTAATTTCCCCAGGACATATTTCGTCCTGAGGTTTTGCTGGGCGGTGTGTCTTCTAATTTACCCAGGAGATATTTCGTCCTGAGGTTTTGCTGGGATGTATGTCGTTTAATTTCCCCAGGACATATTTCGTCCTGAGGTTTTGCGGGGCGGTGTGTCTTCTAATTTCCCCAGGACATATTTCATCCTGAGGTTTTACTGGGCAGTGTGTCATCTAATTTCCCCCGAGATATTTCGTCCTGAGGTTTTGCTGGGATGTATGTCATTTAATTTCCCCAGGAGATATTTCGTCCTGAGGTTTTGCTGGGCGGTGTGTCGTCTAATTTTCCCAGGAGATATTTCGTCCTAAGGTTTTGCTGGGCGGTGTGTCGTCTAATTTACCCAGGAGATATCTCGTCCTGAGGTTTTGCTGGGCGGTGTGTCGTCTAATTTACCCAGGAGATATTTCGTCCTGAGGTTTTGATGGGCGGTGTGTCGTCTAATTTACCCAGGAGATATTTCGTCCTGAGGTTTTGATGGGTGGTGTGTCGTCTAATTTACCCAGGAGATATTTCGTCCTGAGGTTTTGCTGGGCGGTGTGTCTTCTAGTTTACCCAGGAGATATTTCGTCCTGAGGTTTTGCTGGGCGGTGTGTCGTCTAATTTACCCAGGAGATATTTCGTCCTGAGGTTTTGCTGGGCGGTGTGTCGTCTAATTTACCCAGGAGATATTTCGTCCTGAGGTTTTGATGGGTGGTGTGTCGTCTAATTTACCCAGGAGATATTTCGTCCTGAGGTTTTGCTGGGCGGTGTGTCATCTAATTTACCCAGGAGGTATTTCGTCCTGAGGTTTTGCTGGGCAGTGTGTCGTCTAATTTACCCAGGAGATATTTCGTCCTAAAGGTTTGCTAGGTCGGTGTGTCGTCTAATTTACCCAGGAGATATTTCGTCCTGAGGTTTTGCTTGGAGGTGTGTCGTCTAATTTCCCCAGGAGATATTTCGTCCTGAGGTTTTGCTGGGAGGTGTATCGTCTAATTTACCCAGGAGATATTTCGTCCTGAGGTTTTGCTGGCCGGTGTGTCGTCTAATTTACCCAGGAGATATTTCGTCCTGAGGTTTTGCTGGGCGGTGTGTCGTCTAATTTACCCAGGAGATATTTCGTCCTGAGGTTTTGCTGGGCGGTGTGTCGTCTAATTTACCCAGGAGATATTTCGTCCTGTTTGCTGGGCGGTGTGTTGTCTAATTTACCCAGGAGATATTTCGTCCTGAGGTTTTGCTGGGCGGTGTGTCATCTAATTTACCCAGGAGGTATTTCGTCCTGAGGTTTTGCTGGGCAGTGTGTCGTCTAATTTACCCAGGAGATATTTCGTCCTAAGGGTTTGCTAGGTCGGTGTGTCGTCTAATTTACCCAGGAGATATTTCGTCCTGAGGTTTTGCTTGGAGGTGTGTCGTCTAATTTCCCCAGGAGATATTTCGTCCTGAGGTTTTGCTTGGAGGTGTGTCGTCTAATTTCCCCAGGAGATATTTCGTCCTGAGGTTTTGCTGGGAGGTGTATCGTCTAATTTACCCAGGAGATATTTCGTCCTGAGGTTTTGCTGGGCGGTGTGTCGTCTAATTTACCCAGGAGATATTTCGTCCTGAGGTTTTGCTGGGCGGTGTGTCGTCTAATTTACCCAGGAGATATTTCGTCCTGAGGTTTTGCTGGGCGGTGTGTCGTCTAATTTACCCAGGAGATATTTCGTCCTGAGGTTTTGCTGGGCGGTGTGTTGTCTAATTTACCCAGGAGATATTTCGTCCTGAGGTTTTGCTGGGCGGTGTGTCATCTAATTTACCCAGGAGGTATTTCGTCCTGAGGTTTTGCTGGGCAGTGTGTCGTCTAATTTACCCAGGAGATATTTCGTCCTAAGGGTTTGCTAGGTCGGTGTGTCGTCTAATTTACCCAGGAGATATTTCGTCCTGAGGTTTTGCTTGGAGGTGTGTCGTCTAATTTCCCCAGGAGATATTTCGTCCTGAGGTTTTGCTGGGAGGTGTATCGTCTAATTTACCCAGGAGATATTTCGTCCTGAGGTTTTGCTGGCCGGAGTGTCGTATAATTTACCAAGGTTCAGAGGTTTTGCTGGGATGTATGTTGCTTATTTTCCCCAGGATATATTTTGTTCCGATTTGCTAGGCGGTCTCATCTAATTCTCCCAGGAGATATTCCGGCCTAATGTTTTTCTGGGAGGTGTGTCTCTCGTCCAATTTCTCCAGGAGAAACTCCATCATAAGGTTTTGCTAGGAGGTAGTAAGTTGTCTAATTTCACTAGGAGATAATTTGTTCTGATGTTTTGCCGGGAGGTGTCTTCTAATTTCCCCAGGAGATATTTCGTCCTGATGTATTGTTGGGAGCTGTGTATAGTCTGATTTCCCCCAGGAGACATTTCGTCCTAAGGTTTTGCTTGGAGGTATGCCATCTAATTTCCCCTGGAGATATTTCGTCCCGATGTTTTGCTGGGATGTATGTCGTCTAATTTCCCCTGGAGATACTTTGTTTATGTTTTGCTGGGAGGTGTCTTCTAATTTCCCCAGGAGATATTTCGTCCTGATGTTTTGCCAGAACCTGTGTGTCGTCCAATTTCCCCAGGAAATATTTTTTCCCGATAGTCTTCTGGGAGGTGTGTGTGTCGTCCAATTTCCCCAGGAGATATTTATTCATGTTTTGCTGGAAGGTGTATGAGTCATCCAATATTCCCAGGAGAGATTTTGTCCTGATATTTTTATGCGAGGTTTGTGTGCTGTCCAGTTTCCCAAGGATGTATTTCATCTGAAGGTTTTGCTTGCATGTATGTCGTCTAATTTTCCCAAGAGATATTTAGTCCCGATGTTTTGCTTTGCGTTGTCGTCTATTTTCCAAGGAGATTTTTGCTGGGAAATGTGTCCTCCAATTTCCCCAGATATTCCGTCCTGGGGTTTTTGCCGGGAGGTATGTCGTATAATTTCCCAAGGAGATATTTCGTCCTGATGTTTTGCTGGGTGGTATGTCATATAATTTCCCAGGGAGATATTTCGTTTTGATGTTTTTTTGGGAGCTGTCATCCAATTTGCCCAGGAGATATTTTTTCATGATGTTTTGCTGAGAGGTATGTCGTCTAATTTCCCCAGGAGATATTTTGTCCCGTTTTGCTGGGAGGTATGACGTCTAATTTCCCCCAGGAGATTTTCTTCCTGATGTTTTGTTGGGAGGGGTGTGTCTCGTCTAATTTTCAGACGAGATATTCCGTCCTGATGTTTTGCTGGAGGGTGTGTCGTTAGGGGAGTTGTTTGGAGATAGTTGCCGTGTATTAGAGGTATTTTGCCAGGGTATATCTTCTTCTGTGGAGCTTATTACTATTATGGTTGAAAGGAAACTTAATCTTGAAATGAGTAATAGTGCATGCGGTGCCGGTACTGAAACTGTTATTAACATTGAAATAGGCTAAATTTATCTTGAAATGCATGGGGCATTATTCTTAAGTTGCTGCTCATGACTTGCAAAGGGCTGCTTCAGATTTGGAGCTCAATATTTTCAGCAGTCAACATTGGGTAATTTCTAGAGCTATTGCAGTTAGGAATGTTATGGTTAGGGGTTTCGTATGTCAACTAATTGTTACATTTGAAGGTCTTTCTCAAACAGTAGTTGAGAGACCAACATAAAAATACCGAGAATATTTAGGACTTTTACCCAATTATAAACATAAATCTGTAAAGGTAGCTTATAGATTGGTATTTTTCCGCCACTAATAAAACTGCATTTAATAAGTACCTGCAAATGAAAATGTGTAAGGCTTTAAGATTTTTAGTTATTAGTTATGGTAAATCTACGGGGTATAAGGATATATTAAAAAAAAAAAAACTAAATTTAATCATAATTGTATTTTGAATTTTATATATCAAAAATATTGAAATTGTAGATCAAATTCTCATCATTTCTTGTCTAACACTCATTTCTGGAAAAAAAATAAAACATTAATACACAAATTGCTCATATAAAAATAGACTTTTGAAGTTAGAATTTACTTTATTTTAGTTTGATAATAGTTTTGGAGGGCAATGTCAAGTAGTATATAGCAGTTTTTATTCTCCGTGAACCCACGGTACATATTTGGATTTGCCAACAACAAAGCATAATTAACAATTGTAGTTATGGCTTTTTACCAACTGATATTTTATCTTGAATTTTGACGTTTTACCAGCTTTACCTTCGACAGGTTTTGTTTAAAAGGAATTTGTACCGA
The DNA here is from genome assembly GCF_036898095.1 of Palaemon carinicauda. NCBI lineage: Eukaryota > Metazoa > Arthropoda > Malacostraca > Decapoda > Palaemonidae > Palaemon > Palaemon carinicauda. The sequence continues at coordinate 51,172,139 of NC_090746.1, forward strand.
TGTAAATTTTTACCATCTCGTCAGTGTTGTTTCCAAAAATGATTAGTTGAAGCTCTTAATTTTTAAAATAATAGATTCAACGTTTTAATTAACTTAGTGACCTGGGTATTATTTGTATATAAATGTATTTGTTTATAGTGTAACTTTCTCAAATTCTGAGTAGCAAAGAGAAACTTTAATATGTTTAAAGGAACCGTCTCGTTACATCACGGTATACAGTATAGTGTACACACTGGAAGCTGGTTTACTTTCAGTAAATGTCAGAGGCTAAGTTGTAGTAGTAAAATGTATAAAAATGCATATTTGAGAATTATCATAATTACGATGACTGGTCTTTATAAATAGATTCTTGGAGTTTTAGAATTAATTTTAGGAAGTGCAGGGACATAATTGAAATATCTACCAATAACAAAACTATATGGTTGTAGCTTTATTTTATAGTATTTGAATTAATGTATGTAAGCCTTTGCAATCAAACTTATAATTCAGATTTCGCGAGCCGGACTTGAATCATTACACACAGCACAATACTAATGTGAATTAGAATTTACTAATAATTTCCTGGTTTTGATCAGCAAATTTATCAACTTAAATGTTTAATGTTAAATATGCCATCTATATAGATAAACATATTGCAAGTATAGTTTTTCCACTTAGTTTTGTCATATGTTTGTTGCTATAAAGTGAACATGCGTTAGTCCTTCCATGCACTCCTTTTTATGTAGTTTAAACAATTTATGTGCTTTATCGTTGCAGGGTTATTAAATATATGCTTATAAATATTCTCAAGTTGAGAGTAAAGGAAACTGATCACCGTTAATCACTTAAAATACCAGCAATTGTTAGGTATGCAAGTTATTCTTACAGTTCCATTGCAACTAATATATAGAAAGCTTTTTTTGAAGGGTAACCCTCGAATCCCAAATAAATTTCAGAGCTATGAAAATGTACTTCAAGACATCTGATTATCTTAACCCAAGAGTGTTTGAACGCGACTTACTGCTATAGATTATACAACACGAAAATCGTAATTTTTGTTCAATTCATAGATGTCACGTTAATTTATGATAATTTTCCAACTATCGTACTATGATACTAGGGACAAGACTGTCATGGTAACGGAATTAATTCATCCGTGAAAAGAAAGGCGCATAAGTAGGATCACATGAATTGGGCTATCGAAATGTGCAGAATTTGCCAAAAATGTAATTTTTGTGGAACGAGGTATCTCAAGCGTTACGTTATGCAATGAGCTTGTAAAGATAATGAATAGGTACTCTAGTGTGGTATTTAGATTTTGAAACTTTGTTCGAAACATATTTTGAAACTGTATAAAATCTGAAATGAGATGGAGGGTCGCTCTAAAATTACCAAAATCTGCAGAATAGAGATTAAGGTCTTCACGGGTAATTTAATAAAGTTTAGGGTATCTTTAAAGCAGAGTAAGGATAAAAATAGCAGTTGAAATTGAATTAGATCTAGCCAAGAACTAATTTTTAATAAAATGATTTATGGCGGTATATAATTAAATCTTTTGAAACTATGCAGGCTGTTCATATGGTAACACTAAGACTATGTGTATCGTATTACTGGTCCACGAGAGAATTAAATACGTTTAGGGTGAGGAAAGGAATATTGCTAACCTTATCTAGTAATATGACAAGAGGTAGAAAGAGTGGTTGTGTATCCAAAGTTCACTTGTGTAACTTTAGTTAATTGGGAAACAAAGGTTTTAACTCTGTTCTTGTAAACGGTAACTCTTAAACTTAGTGATGACATGCCTAGCTTTGAATTTTCCACATTTGAAGTAAGGTTATTCGATCTTCTTTATTAATAGTGTTTACGGATACCTTTTATATTCTTAGGTTTTACAAGTCTTAGGTTTTTTATTTAAGAAGGGATATTATAAAGGTCATTATACGGTTTGTGTAAAAATAGGTTATCATCTTCCAATATTTCTAATATATATTTCCAATTTCAGAATCGCAAATGGAATCACGACTTGGAAATATTATCCTACAGACCAAAATGACCAAGGAATATTGGTGATATGAAAAAGTCAACAGTTCCAGCATGCGGTTTGAGACCTTCATACACAGCGACAGCGTCTCATATGGTTGTCATCTTCTGTATGCAATCGGGAGACGGAAGGAGGTAGATTTGACCAGTCATTAGTTCAGAATGACCCACCTTCACTCGTGAGGGTGGCAAGTTTTGAACTAGTGACACATGGTTTCTTTCCTTATACTTATCTCCCGTAGCATATAGAAGATGCAACCATAACCTGTATTGAAAAGAGGCGGAGGTGGATGTGTTACTGACTAATTCCCATGAGTTTAGAAACTCCCCAACTTTAAGTTTACATAATTTCTCTTTATGAATAATCTTTCTTTTAAACAAAAAATTTAAATGTCATTCTGGTTGATAATTAAAAATCAATATGACTTTATCTCTTTAATTGAAAATACATCACTGATTCTCCGTTGTAGACAGATCTACTGGCCGTTTCTGTTTTCTTACCTATGGAATAATATCTATGCAATACAGGAGAAGAGATTTTTTTTCCCTATTGTAATGAACACTTAAAATATCTGGAATCTCAAAATTTCTTGAGCTTGAAATACGAGACGACTCTATAATAGTAGTTTTTGAAATCAACACAAATCAGTTTTATTTTTATATTTACATCGTAGTTAAAAACAGCTTACCACGATCGACTGCTAGATGAGTTTTCCCAAATCTGCCATGATTATCGGTTGTGAGCCGGGAAAAGTAGCTTTGAGCTTTGTGGTCAAGCAATAGGGCATAGGAAGCCAGTCGCGACCGGGAGGAAAACTATAATTTGAATAATGATGGAGTTTAAAGGACGAGTAAATTTGTTACTAATTTCATACTGTTCAACAAAACATTTATCCTCCACCCTCTTCTATATTTCTCCTTTCGTTAAATTCATTAGAAAGTTTTCTAAGGACTTCAGCTTAAATTCGCTCTGGAATGGAAATGTTGGATATTGGAAGAGATACTTCCAAGACCAAACTTATGCCTACTATGCAATGTATGGGGTGCACTGACCCCCCCAAATCCTCCATATGAACTGCAATGTACCGTAACAAAAGCAAGTTTGAAAACTATCAAAGGCATCAAACCGAAAGAGTACAGAAATACACTCCTTATAAAAAACTAATCAATATCCCTGAAAACTAGAACCATTTTGAAAATTGACACTAGAATATATATATATATATATATATATATATATATATATATATATATATATATATATATATATCAAAGGCATCCAACCGAAAGAGTACAGAAATACACTCCTTATAAAAAAAACTAATGAATATCCCTGAAAACTAGAACCATTTTAAAAATTGACACTAGAAAACATGAGCTGTGATAGTTTGGGAAATGGGGGAGTTGTATGGGCCTTGAAAACGTGATCTCTGAGAGTTTTAGAAATGGGAGAGTTGTATGGGTCTGGATAACATGAGCATTGAGAGTTTGAGAAACGGGAGTTTTTTGGGTCTCGAAAACGTAAGTCGTTAAGAGTTTGGGAAATGCAGGAGTTGTTAGGGTCTTGAAAACGTGAGCTATGATAGTCTGAGAGATGGGAGAGTTGTATGTTTTTGGAAAATGCAAACCCTGAGAGTTTGAAAAAACGGGATAGTTGTATGAGTCAACAAAACATGATCCGGGAGTTGTATGGGTCTAGAAAATGTGACCCATAAGAGTTTGAGAAATGGGGGAGTTGTATGGTCCCAGAAAACAAACCGTGAGAGTTTGAGAAACGTCGTAGTCGTATGGCCTGAGAAACGTGAGCCGTGAGATTTTGGGAAACAATAGAGTTGTATGGGTCTGGTAAACGTGAACTTTGAGTCTGAAAACGGGAGAGTTGTATGGGTGTGGAAAACATGTCCCGTGAGAGTTTGGGAAACGGGAGAGTTGTATGGGTCTGGAACACGTGAATCATGAGTTAGAGAAACTGGATAGTTGTATGGGTTTGGGAAACTCACGCCGTGAAATGTTAGAAACCAAAAATAAATTATAGAGGTAAGAGTTGCAAGAGAAGTGGAAAGCAAAACTGTTTCATTATAAGGATTACAGTTAACGTTAAATTAATTAATTCAATCAGAAAGGATTGATATTTGTGTCCGACTGTGGGGAATAGCCGTTCGGTCGTTAGCTTGACTCGAAGCTTTACCTATTTTTCTTAATAAATTAAAAGTAAATAACTTAATGCTACTTAGTATAATAACTATTAGCGTTAATGATAAGTAAAATGAATAATAAAATCAAACTTATGAATTAAATGACTTAAATTAGTAATTGCCTAATAGGCCTTAAGTTCGCGCGTGCGTAATATGTACCTGTCAAGTAAATTACCTCGAAGGTTACCACAGCCACGGCGAACAGTTCCAATAAAAAGTACTCAGTGGAAAGGCCGGCATCTTCATAGGATATTAACTCCGAACAAAACTAAACGTTCAACACCCAAGACTACGACAATTTTGGAAGACTTCAACGTCTACCTTGTGATAAGTGATCTGCATTATTCTGTATCTTAGGACATGTCTGGGGAAAAGGGTAATGTAGGGCAATATCACAAAGTATTACTAGTGGATCTACTATTTGATGTAAGTTGTTTTGGGTTTTGAGTAATTGTTTTGTTTATTAAATATAAATAAGGTTGGAATTAAAATAAATTCCAACAGAAAGTTTGAGAAAATGGGGAGCTGTGTGTCTGAAAAATGTGAGCCGTAAGAGTTTGGGAAACGGGGAGTTATATGGCCCTGGAAAACGTGTCATGAAAGTTTGGGAAACAGTGTAGTTGTATGGGTCTGGAAAACGTGAGCTGTGAGACTTTGGGGAAGAGTGGAGTTGTATGTATCTGGAAAATTTTAACCGTGAGAGTTTGAGAAACACGGGGAGTTGTATGAGTCTGGAAAACATAGAGCTGTGGGTCTGGGATACGCTAGAGTGGTACGCGTTTGAAAAATTTGAGCCGGGATAGTTTGGGAAACAGGAGTTGCATTGGTCTAGAAAACGTGAGCCATGAGAGTTTTGGAAGCGGGGAGTTGTATGGGTCTGGAAAATGTGAACCACGAGTCTTTGAGAAACGGGTAGTTGTATGGGTCTGGAAAACATGAGCCGGGATAGTTTGGTAAATGGGGCAGTTGTATGGGCCTTGAAAACATGATCTCTGAAAGTTTGAGAAATGGGAGAGTTGCATGGGTCTGGAAAACGTGAATCTTGAGAATTTGAGAACTAATGTAATTGTATGAGTCTACAAAACACGATTCCTATGAGTTTGGGAAATGGGAACCATGAGAGTTTGAGAAACTGAGAAATTGTATGGGTCTGAGGAATGTGAGCTGTAAGTGTCTGGGAAATGGGAGAGTTGTATGGATCTGGAAAACGTGAACCATGAGATATGGGGGAGTTGTATGGGCCTAGAAAAAGTAAGCCGTCAGAGTTTGAGAAACGGGAGTTGTATGGCCCTGGAAAACGTGAGTTGTGAGTGCTTTAGAAATGGCATGGTTGTATGGGTCTGGAAAAGGGAGCTGTGAGACTTTGAGAAGCAGGCGAGTTGTATGGGTCTGGTAAAACGTGAGCTGTGAGTGTTTAAGAAATGGGAGAGTTGTATGGTTTCGGAAACAGAAGCCTTGAGTTTGATAAATATGACAAATTTCGTAGATAATTTGTATTTTTCCTTACCATACAAACCTTAGCTATTTACATGGGGTATTATTTTGGCGGAGCTGGAATGACGAGCCATTAAATTTTAACGAGGGTTAACTACCCCCTTGCTAGTTAGCAGGGGGGTAGGGAAGGGGTAGCTAGCTACCCCTCTCCCCCCTCACACACTGTGAATAGCTCAATTCACTTAAAGTTAGGACTTGACTTGGGGGACAGGGGTGGCGGGTAACATTTGCGTAAATAGCTAAGGTTTGTATGGTAAGGAAAAATACAAATTATCTACGATATTTGTCATTTGTTTCGTAACCGAATACAAACCACGCTATTTACATGGGGTGACTTAACCCTTAGGAAGGGTGGAAAGTCCCCAGCCTACTGGCTTTGGCTTTACCCGGGAACTCCGATTCCGAGTGATTAGTACTCAAGGAACGGGAGTCCCTACCCTCGCACGTTTGTCATTATTGACAATTGTGCGGCCTACAAAGATCGTGTGTGAAGGAAAAACGTGACTCGTCCTAGGCAGTTGACCTGGAGATCCCTATGTGGAATTCTAGGTTAGGACGTTCCCAATACCACCTCGTCAGGGTATGGGGGACGCGACAGTGTTAAGGTTAATACTAGGAGCACAAGGGAGCATGGTTTACCTGCAGAGGTTGAGGTCAGCTATGCAGAGACCGGGATGCTGCTTTCCCCAAAAGAGGGGAGAATGAAGAAAGAAGTAAGGGCCAGACATACTCTTTCATTCACGCAGACTAATACCGGGTACAATGCCCCCAACCTTCTGCTGCTTGTCCAATGAGGAGCCTGAGGTTTAAACCAGCTGTTGTGCAGCCACCACAGGACCAACATACAAGGTCTCGAGGTTCCTGTGGGTCACGTCCTACAGGTAGTGGGCTATGAAAGTCGTCTGACATTTCCAGAACCCAGCTTACAAGACCTGCGTTACTGAATAGTTCTTCTTGAAGGCCAGGGACGTAGCAAACACCCCCGACGTCGTGGGTCTTAGGGTGACGTCACGGAGGAGAGTCCGGATATACGGCGTTGATGATCACCTTCCGACTCCAAGCCGAAATGGTGTTCTTGGTGACTCTCCTCTTCATCCTCCCTGTGCTCACAAACAATGCATGCACATGAGGATGGACTGCAGCTGTTCTATTAAGGCGGCTCCTCAGACTTCTGATTGGACAAAACAGCAGAAGGTCAGGGTCGCCTGTTACAGAACATAGACTCATCGCCCTGAAGGAGTCGAAATTCGATCCGACACCTCAGGGTTCCAAGTCCTGGCAATGAACTCAGGGACAAACCTGAACATTACCTCCCCCATCCTCCAGAATGGGAGACGTCGTAGGAGAGACCATGAAGTTCACTAACTCGTTTGGCCGAAGCCAACGCGAGTAGGAACACGGTTTCCCACATCAGGAGGCGATCAGACGTCTGGCGTAATGGTTCAAACGGGCTCTCTTCAGGGCTCTGAGAACCTGAACCTTGTTCCAAGTTGGAGGGCAGACCTCCGACTGAGGGCAGGTAAGCTCATAGCTACGTATGAGTAGGGAAAAGTTCCATTAAGAGGAAAAAGTCCAATCCCTTCAGCCTAAAGACTAGGCTTAAGGCTGAGCGATAGCCTTTCCCCGCCGAGACGGGAAGGCGTATTTCTTCCCGTAATACACAAGAAAATTCCGCTATTTCTGGAATAGTGGCATCGAGTGGAGAGATACCCCTTCCATGACACCAACCACAGAGGACTCTTCACTTCGCCTGGTAGACATAGACGGAGGATTTGCGCAGGTGTTGGGACATCCTGCCCGCAACCTGTTGCGAAAAAAACCTCTTTGTTGAGGAGACGCTGGGTAGTCTACAGGCGTGAAGCCGAAGCGACGCTAAGGCTATGTGATAGATGTTGCTGTGTGGATGTTTGAGTATCTCGTGTCGTGGAGGTAGTTCTATCGGGTGTTCCGATAGAAGCTGCAGAAGGTCCGGGATCCATTCTGCAAGATACCACAGCGGAGCTATTAGAGTCATGGGAAGGTTGACCGATAGTCTGGTCTTGTTGAGCACCCTTCTCCTCAGACAGAAAAGTGGGAAGGAGAATACGTCGATGTTGTCCCACCTGTGCTGAAACGTATCCTGCCAGAGAGCCTTGGGGTACGGGACTGGAGAGCAGTAGCGGGGCCGCATGAAATTCAAGGCTGTCGCGAACAGGTCCACAGTCGGGGAACCCTGCAAAGTCAAGACTTTGTTGGCTATCTGAGGATCCCAAGACCACTCGGTACTCACTATCTGCATTGCTCTGTTCAGGCTGACGGCGAGCACATTCCTCTTGTCAGGAATGAAGAGAGCCGAAAGTGAAATCGAGTGAATCTTGGACCATCTCAGATTCTCTACTGCAAGATGGGATAGCTGTCGAAACAAGGTACCTCCCTGCTTGTTGAGGTAAGCCACTACTGTGGTGTTGTCGCTCATTGCCACCACGGAGTGGCTGTCAGGGTCTGTTGGAACCATTGAAGAGCCAGGGATGCGGCCTTCATTTCTAGCAGGTCGATGTGCAGGTACCTTCTGATTCTGACCAGAGGCTGAGGTTCTCTGAGAGACCGAAACACAGCCCCTTGAACTAGTAGGTCCTGTTGTCTAGGCTGAATCTTAGGGACTTTTGGAAGACAGATGGATTGGGATCTGGAAGTACGCGTCCTTCAGATCCAATGTGTATATGAAGTCTTGTGATCTCACTACAAGACCGACGGTGTCCACTGTCTCCCTGCTGAAACGAGTTTACTTGACAAACTTGTTCAGAGTTGAGAGGTCGACGACTGGTCTCCAGCTTCCAGACGCCTCTTTACAAGAAAGAGACGAAAGAAGAAGTCCGGGGAGCCGTCGACGACCTCCTGGAGAGCCTCCTTCTTGAGCATGGTGACAACTTCTGCTCGAAGAGCCAACCCTTTTGCCGATCACATAGCAAAAGGGGGCTCAGTGACCCAAGATTCGTTGTCAAGGGAGTTAGGGATGCTATGAACGGGACACAAAAACCTTGGCTGAACACGGAGATCGTTCAGGAATCGAGCTCGAGTGGCTGTCACTTGAAGGAGCCACTCCAGGTATCCCTCCCTCCCCCCCTGGGGAATGCCAGAAGGGGATGCTACTCCTTCTTTTAGGATTATTGCCTTCCCTGGCGGGCTCTTAGCCCTTCGTTCCCGACAGGAGTGTGGGGAAGCTGCATAGAACGCCCTGTCCAGCTGCCCGAGCTGGTCCTAATGTCCTGGGCCGACGAAGCTGTAGCAGTTGTGGCGCTGGAGGTCTGTACGGACCGTATATAAGAGCCTTGGAGGAGAATCGTGATACGATCTCTCCACTCCTCAGCCGTTTGCTCCTTGTCCTAGGGCTGAATCAAGCCCTTCCATGGATGAAAGGACGTCTGGGATGCCGATATCCATAGTAGGGACCTTCGAGAGAAAGCTTCCCGGCCACAGCATCACGGTCTCGACCTCGAGCTTGACTCCAAGTTCGACACTTGGTGTCGGAAAAATAATGGAGTCCGTGCTTGAACAAGGAGGAAAAGTTCCAGGAACCTACCGGAGTTCCTAGTTTAAATGCTCGGGTTACGCGTAGATGGCCAGAGATTCAAGCTCGAAGGCCATCCACAAGGAACTCTTGCGACTTCCTCCTGGCTCAAGATTCCCGAAGTCGAGGATGTCAGATGCCGGGTGGAGAGCTTCTCGAGGGAACCAATCCCAGGAACGCCGTTGCACAGAATGGAAGAGAGGAAGGGCCACATGAGGCTATCCCATGATCTCCAAGTATTCCCCCTGTTGATGGCTGACAGACGCCGTGTCAGCAGCTATCTTCGAAGGAAGAGGGATCAGGTGATCCTACGAGAGATGATGGGGCCTGCCTGAAAAAGGGGGGAAGAATGTTACCCAGACCCTTCTGACGATTCTTCTTGTTTCTGTATGTCTCATGTTCTGCGCTCACCGGACAAAGATCGTGACATGCATAGGCGCGCGAATGCGTGCATGCACGCGGGAACGCGTGAACGCGTGGGTACGGTCAGAAGGCCATTAATTGTGCGTGCATGCGTGTGAGCACGCAGGCATACTGGCGTGCGGGCTCGCGGGCGCGCAGGCGTTGGCTGGACAGGAACAGGAGATTTCTTGGGGAGCGTGGGCACGTAGGAGCACGGACTCAAGAAAGAACGTGTGCACGCATGTGTGAATGCGGGTAGGCACGCGGGAGCGCTGGTGCGCGAGTGCTCAGACTCTTGACTAAGTCCAGAAGCGCAGGGGAACGTCGGCCAGGAGAGCGCGTTAGCGAGCGCCCCTTCTTAGGGTCTGCAGGAACCAAGGCATGCTGACGTGAAGGGCGAGCTGCAGAAGATCGTGGGCGCGGTTGCGCCAAACTAAGAAGGTGCTCAGCAAAAGAAGGGCGCGCAGGAGCAACTGGGCGCGCAGGGATCAATGGGCGATCAGGAGAGCGCGAGCGAGGCAAAGGAGAACCCTTGCGTTCATCAGGACCAGGTGAGCATGGGCGCACAGGGCGCGCATCAGGCACAAGCACAATGAGTGCTTGCGCGCGGGCGAGTGCTTGAGCGCAGGAGAATGATGGTGCGCAGTGCGCGCATCAGGAAGGCGCTGCAACTTCTCTGGAGGATGAGAGCGCCCAGGAGAGAGCTGGCGAGCAGGAGATTACTGGCGCGTTGGAGAGCGCTGCAACTTCTCAAGAAGATGAGAGCGCCCAGGAGAGCGCTGGCGAGCAGGAGATCGCTGGCGCGTTGGAGAGCGCTGCAACTTCTCTGGAAGGTGAGAGCGCCCAGGTGAGCGCTGGCGAGCAGGAGAGCGCCCAGGTGAGCGCTGGCGAGCAGGAGAGCGCTGGCGAGCAGGGGAGCGGTGGCGAGCAGGAGATCGCTGGCGCATTGGAGAGCGCTGGCGAGCAGGAGATCGCTGGAGCGTTGGAGAGCGCTGTAACTTCTCTGGAAGATGAGAGCGCCCAGGTGAGCGCTGGCGAGCAGGAGATCGCTGGCGCGTTGGAGAGCGCTGGCGAGCAGGAGAGCTAGAGCTCCATTGCACGCAAGCGCTCAGGTGGGCGCGCAGGGGAACCCTGCGTAGGCGCCCAAAGCACGTCAGCAGCCAGGAACGGTGAAGGGAGGTCTGGTAGGTGTAGGGGATCGCGAACGATCCGCAGGATGTTGCAGTGACGATCCTCTCCAGACGAGACGGGTCCTCCACAGGGGAGGAGACGAAGATCCAAAGAGGCACCTCCTAACTCCCTTGTAGGGAGAAGGAAGACCTCTCTCGCGAAGAGGGCGAAGCGAAGGCGACCTCTGGGTAGGAAGACGGGTCATCCGTCCTCTGAAGAGGAGTCTCTGTGGTGAACTTCCCTCACGGGGAAGAAACACTCGCAGGAGAGACCGGAGGACTCAAGTGCCCCCCGAAGGAGACTGAGCCTTCTGCAACAACAGCAACACGAGGCCTCCGAAGAGGGATCTCTGTGGTGAGCTTCCCCCACGGGGAAGAAACACTCGCAGGAGAGACTGAGGACTCAGCTGCCCCCAAGGGGGAGCCCAGAGGCCTGACGGGTCAACAAGTGACCTGAGAGCCAACCTCCGAAGAGGCGCCCCTGTAGCTGCTCAGCCCCTTGAACGTAGCCGCAGATGCAACCGCTCAGCCCCAAGAGCATAGTTGCACAATATCAATTATAAATTATTAAGGTAAGAGAAGTTTCCCCCGAAAGAGAAACAACTCAAACCTGGGAAAGGAACCTCCCTCGGAAGGGAAGTGTCCCCACCCAAGGAGGCGAGCCTCCTGAGAGTTCTAAGATGACCTGAGGAGCTGTCGGTATCACGGGAGGACTTCCAGGAGGAGAGATACGCCCCTGACGAAGATCCAAAGAGGAGGCAGTCACAGCCGACTCCACGAGTACCCACAAGACAGCTCTGCTTCGTAGACCCATAGGCAAACGAAAAGCAAATCATTAACTGTGAAAAAATAAACAGTAATTAGTTAACATTCATTCCCCCGGGAAGACTCCGAAGAGGAACCCGAGGGAAAAACACAAGAATTACATAACGGGCAAGCACCCTCCACCTCACCTATACTCATGGGAAGTGGGGGGAGGGCGCGGGCGAAAGCTGTAACAAAACAGAATTATAACAGTTACGATATGCAATTCAAAGAAAGTTCACTAAAAGTAAGAACGAACAACCCCGAAGGGAAAACGTTCTACAAACTGAAGTTAACAAAAAACAATTAGATTTATAACAAGTAATAAAATGATAATTGTAAAGCACAGCGTTGCAACTCCACCCGCATAGAGGAGTTATGTAATAATTATAGTAAATGTAGTAAAGGTGAATGAACTCCAGAGAGATCGCGATCCATGAAACTACAACTTAGTGGCCTGACTGCCGGCGGCCACACGGAGATATCGTACACACACACACACACACAAGCGTGAACACTGAAAAGGAAACTTACTGATTTCCATATTCAGATATATACATAAACATAAAATATGTTACATATATATATATGAGTACAAGAAATGTAAGTAGTTAAGTAAAGACAAAACAACAATAATGGCTGGCCAAGCGAGGACAGGAACGGAGACATCCGATCGCTGTCCGAGCCAAAAGTGAATTGAGCTATTCACAGTGTGTGAGGGGGGGAGGGGTAGCTAGCTACCCCTTCCCTACCCCCCTGCTAACTAGCAAGGGGGTAGTTAACCCTCGTTAAAATTTAATGGCTCGTCATTCCAGCTCCGCCAAAATAATACCACATGTAAATAGCGTGGTTTGTATTCGGTTACGGAACAAGTGGGAGTTATATGGGTCTGGAAAACGTGAGCCAGAAGAGTTTGAGAAACGGTAGAGTTGTATGGTTCTGGAAATGGGAAGCCACGAGAGTTTGAGAAACGGCAGAGTTGTGGGGGTCTGGAAACCATGAGCTGTGAGAGTTTGAGAAACGGAGTTATGTGAGTATGTGAAAAGGGTGTTAGTATGGGAGACAATAAGTCCATGTGTATAGTTTAGGGAAATGGGGACGCATAAACTGGAAGGTTTTGTGGATGTGGAAAATGGAATTTTATGGGTACATGAAATGGAAGTGTAGGCGCTTGGAAAATTTACTTAAGTCGGTTTGGCAAGAGGCAGATATATAGGTGAAGGGAAAGGCAGTTTCTGTATATGGGTGTGGGGAAAGGCAGGTACTGTATATGAGTGTGGGGAAAGGTAATTACTGTTTATGGGTGTAGGGAAAGGCAGGTACTGTCTACGGGTGTAGGGAAAGGCAGGTACTGTCTACGGGTGTAGGGAAAGGCACGTACTGTCTGTGTGTGTAGGAAAAGGGAGGTACTGTCTATGGATGTAAGGAAAGGGAGGTACTGTATTTGGGTGTGGGGAAAGGGAGGTACTGTATATCGGTGTATGGAAAGGGAGGTTCTGTATATCAGTGTAGAGAAAGGGGGGTACTGTTTATGGGTGTAGGGAAAGGGAGGTTCTGTATATCGGTGTAGGGAAAGGGAGGTTCTGTATATCGGTGTAGGGAAAGGGAGGTTCTGTATATCGGTGTAGGGAAAGGGAGGTTTTGTATATCGGTGTAGGGAAAGGGAGGTACTGTTTGTGGGTGTAGGGAAAAGGAGGTTCTGTATATCGGTGTATGGAAAGGGAGGTTCTGTATATCGGTGTAGAGAAAGGGAGGTACTGTTTATGGGTGTAGGGAAAGGGAGGTTCTGTATATCGGTGTAGGGAAAGGGAGGTTCTGTATATCGGTGTAGGGAAAGGGAGGTTTTGTATATCGGTGTAGGGAAAGGGAGGTACTGTTTATGGGCGTAGAGAAAGGGAGGTTCTGTATATCGGTGTATGGAAAGGAAGGTACTATGTATGGTTGGTGGGAAAGGAAGGAACTGAATTTGTGTGTTGTGAATGGCAGGTATTGAGTGTGTTAGGGAAAGGTAGATATTGCATATGAGCACGAGGAAAGGCAGGCATATGTGCGTGGGGGGAAAGGCAGGTATATGGGCGTGGGGAAAGGCAGGTATATGGGTGTGGTGGGTGTGGGAATAGGTAGGTACAGTAGCACCTTTGTTCACAAGTTTAATTCAGTCTTGGAGAGAACTCGTAACCTAAAATGCTTGTATTTTAAAACAAAATGTCCCACATGAAATAAAGGATATTCACTGAATTCATTCCACAAATTCCTAAATATACATATACACAAATTTTTAAAAAATTATGATGGTAATTGCTGATAAATTTATAACCCCTAACATCAGAAATGAAAATGAATACTTCACAATGAAAAATAAGAAATAATTGTTCTACAACAGTCCTTTTCTTTCCACCCTCCTCTTCAGCTTCACCACCATCACAAAGACGTCTCCAATTGGGAAATATAATCTTTTTCCAAATTAAGTGTATGTTTTACAGATTTAGTGTAATTTCACCTATGCCAGTAATTTTTCATGATGAAAATGCTCTCCGTTCAGTGTATAGCTGTTATTGCACATGTGAAAGTAAAATATAACCACAAAATAATGACCCACGAGGCTTGCAAGTGCAGCTCAATATGTACCGCTTGCCAAAAAATAGGAGCAGTGATGTAATGGTAATTTTGAGTGAGTAGTGAGCCACGGTGATGCAAAAACCATTAGAAGTTTAAAAACATATTTCCGAAATAATGACTCATGGGACTTGCGAGTGCAGCTTAAAATGTACCGCTTACCAGAACATAGAGCAGTGATGTAATGTTAATTTTGCGAGAGTAGCGAGCCACGGCAGAGCAAAAACCATTAGAAGGACGTGAAGTGAATCTTATATAATTGTGATACTTTAATTTTATGCCACCTATATGAACCATACATTTTTCCAACTGATTATCCTGTGTTTATTTTGCATTCCTGATCATTATTATTGCTGCAAATTACTGTTTTTGGGCTTTTATCCACCCAAAAACCCTGGTTTCCCACCGGGGTCCCCCGTAATTGTCTATATATAAGAGGGGCCCAAAAACTAAAATGTGTGGTTTGTCCCAATTATCCTGACCAGAAATGCATAAAACATAGAATAGAAAGTAGGAAAATAATTAGTTCATGTATTTGGCTAGCAATTAAGGTCAAATTGTAGTACAGCATGGGACAACATTTTTAATATGAAAAACAGCTTTTCCTATGGTAAATAGTGTGCTTTCAACGAATTAGACCTTTAGTTCCATTGCACATGAGACGTTCTACTGTTATTGACAACCCCCTTCCCAACAGACACAGGTGGGAACCTGAGACTTTGGATGTACAAAAACAGGACAAAACATAATTATTCAACGCTTTCAAGATTTGTAAAGGCCACAGAACCTAACAAACCCACCTAATCTAGCCTAGTAGTTCCCAGGTCACAGACCTGGCTGGGAGGCAACCCTCCGCAACCCCCTTCCCAGGTCACAGACCTAGCTGGGGGGACCAACCTTCCCAGGTCACAAACTAAAACTAAATCACAAATATATCCTTACATTATGATAACACGAACCATAAATAAATCCTTATATTATGATCCCGTAAATGGCAAATAATTCCTTATGATTGACACCATCTTTTTTTTTTTTTTTTTTTTTTGTCTTGGCAATCTTTATGATGGCGTTGCAGTAAAAAATGTGCTGGTGTTCTCTAAAAACCAAGTCAGAATTGCACTTGGGACACTAACCTTTGCGGGATAACACTAAGCTTTTAAGAGATAATTCACTAGACCAGGAGTACCATGATAATCACTGTGAAACTTGACTATAGCATTGAAATAGCCAAAAGAGCAGCCATTACACTGTTACGTTGGGCTCCATAACTCACACCAAACTCGCAACACAACTACAAAGGAACTGAAGAGTTTTCCTAAGAAAACGGGGTGTGTCAAAGAACTCCCTATGCCACACTCAAGCATGCATACATGTATTAGTGTGCTACTGTTATAAGCACACATTGAGTATTTGTTGTTTGAGATGTTAAGTCTTAAAATAAAGTTCATCTTTGTAACTTTAAAATCCTTTATTCTCTAAAAACAACAGTGTTAAACATCTCCATCACAGGAGTGTAGCTGGTTTGGTCGGATGACCAATTCAGGTGAAGTATAGATATGAACTGCCTAAATTATCGATATCACAGATATCGTATGCTTAGTTGTCTCAGCATTTAAACACAATATGGAAACTTTACATTCTTTCTCGGAAGACACCTGCATCCGGTGACGACACAATCTTTCACACGGTATGCATTGGTGTTGATGTTTCAGAAAAAAGTTACATTGCCGAGGGATGCAAAGTACATCCTGTTATGATTTTATATGACTACAGCAAATCAAACGCTAGCATCTTCATCCACAATGACATATTACGTAATGTGTTTTAAACATGTAATAATTAACTATTTCATTTATTACATTAGCTCGGCCAGCTATCTCAATTTTTTCAAAAAAATTTAACAACAAGCCAAAATATGTTTACTAGGTGTGACTGGATATATGTATTATTCTTTGTTTAACTTTAGCCATAAGCAAATGAGGACGAATGTCCAAATAGGCACATCAAAAAAATAATAACAATAACGCATATGAAAAGATATTACCAAAGCAAAGAAAAAAAAATGCAAGATAAATACAGATCATATATATGGTACATTGCTAGCAAATGATTATATGGTACCAAAAAAAAAATACTGATATACATATGATTCGGTAACTTGTTAAAGAATAATTGTTACCTTTATCAGAAACATAGATTAACACAATACGGTAACTAATAAAAATATTTGTTACCTTGGTAAAGATTCAATTTTAGTGCACAAACACGAATTCCTGGTACGTACACGTACCACGGTTTCGTACATATATATATATATATATATATATATATATATATATATATATATATATATATATATATTTATATATAGGGCTGATATATTTTATTAGATGCCCATAGATTCTGTTATTTCTATTTTTTTTTCTCTTTTCTTTTAACATTCCGGCTTATATATTTTGTTAGATGCCGAGAGAAAAAATGATTTATATATTTTTTTTTAAATGTTTTTGTTTTTTAAATGTATTCTAACAATGCAATGTTCAATAATTTCTTCAATTACATATTACTAGCGTACTAACTGCTTTTCGTACACACAATTTCCAGAGCATTTTACTCCTTTAGCGAATGCGGTGGCCACTTCAAACGGCTTTAAACTGAATTAAATAAGGAGTTTTGTCTGGACATGGCGAAACGTTCTGTTTTAGCTTCCAACTGTTCCGTAACCTACGCCAAACAAGGATGTTCACGGCGATAAATATCATCACCGTTACACTTAATCCTGCTAGTAGTATGGGGTGAAGAAATTCCTTATAAGTCGGTGACAGGTGGTCCATCTCGGTCAATTTCATCAACCGCTTGGCAACCTGTTTGTTGTATGGGAGAAGTAGTGCTGGCATTGTAGACGTCCACGTGAAGTTCGCGAAGTAGGATCGTTCTCTGACGATTGTCCTTAGCCCGGTCACCATGGAATTAGGGGAAGTCCCGATACAACCATCTGCTGCAACAAAGATGTGTGCAAAAGACGTGGATCCGTCCGGGCATGATACATTGAAGCCGTCCTTGTCGTATCGTATCCACGAGCCATTGTTCAGTCTGCAATTGAACTCATTATTGTCAAAGGGATAAAGCTTATCCAGACAATTTTTACTTGTATGGGAGAGAGCATCGTCTAGCACTATACCTAACTCGCATGAATCCATTAAGTTTTTATGGAATTCAAATGAGTCAGCTGTACATATTTTTCTATCCATTGCATCTGAACAGTGAGTTAATTGATTTAAGTCTTTAATGACCGTATATGTTTCCTTGTCTGGGGAAATCAATACGTGTCCTATCAAACTGGATATTACTGGATTTGAGTGATTCGTCATGAAAGTCGGAAATGGTGATATCCTGTAAGATTGCCAGGCATCAGAAGAATCAAAGGGAATTGTAATCCTAATCTTGTAATTTTCAACGCTTACTGTAATTAGGCTGTAATAAAATTCTAACCTACGTTCGCCTAAAAAAGGAACATAGCCTAGTTTATCCCTTCCGTTCTCCAGAACTAACTTTAAGTAATTTATAAGCAACAAATGGGGCGACAGTACACCTTTAGTTGCTAACGTGATAGCTTCTACATAATCCTTGGATTTCTCAATGAAATGTGCAATTCTGTTATGTATGTGGTCTATCTTTGAATCATAATACGTTAACGTCGCCAACAAATCCTGTACTTCCATAATCTGAATGATATTACTCGAATGTTCATTTACTAAATCCATAATTTGATTGATTGAAGCTAACTGATTCCTTAGTTCTGACATAATCAATTCATCTTCATGAGTCAAGAACTCAATTTTCTTATTTTGATTACTAATCTTAAGACGATTGGAAATTCCTAAACCTAAACTTGCAATAGACCCAAAGATGTTTAATGCAGCATAAATAAACGGATTTCGTCTTTCTTTATGTTCGTGTCCTACAGTCCACATCAAAAGCTCATAAGCCAAAGATTCTGTCTCGTAAGTCTTATTTTGCAAGTCATCAGATAGCATCTCTGCAACTTTTAATGTCGATCCAAGCGAACTCTCTGTAGTCAAATGAAAATGTCTTCTATGCAACTCATCCAATGAGACAGAAAACCTTGAAATGGCGGTTTTTAAGCTAGTGACATCATTCTCTGGAAGAAAAATTACTTGCATATTCACTTCTACAACTACGTTGCTCGGTGTAATAAACACGTCTTCTTGTCTTTCAACTATAGTGCCATATTTAAAATCTATACTTTTAGTTTTAGAGCTCATCCCACACGAGAAAAATGTCTGAGCGAACAATATCACTCCCAACAACAAAAAATTCATCTTGGAAACCTGTAACGAAAAAAATATATGTAATTACTCCTGTATTAAGAAGAAAACTTTTAATCACACAAACAAAAATTTTTCCCTCACTTCTTTCCCTCTCTCTCTTTTTTTTTTTTTTTTTTTAATTTCTTATGTGAGCCAATGGTACTATTCTCTCATCCGTGGGTTGGGATACGTTTTGAATTCTAAACTTATTGGCCGTTAATGTTTCCAAAATGTTAAATGGGCCTTCAAACTTAGGTGTTAGTTTATAATTGAGTCCTTTACGCACATTTATCTGTATATACACGTTATCACCCACGGTATATGTTTTAGTTGGCTTCGCTATTTTATCATGATTCCTTTTCATTATGATTTGTGATTCTTCTAAATTCTTTCGAAGGATATCATATCGACTTTTGCTTGCATTTATAAATTCTTTTAAAGGATTTGATAGATTAGTTGTAGGCGTTAATACATGAAAAGGCGTTCTAACTGGGGTACCATACAATGCTTCATGCGGTAACATTTTAATTGATATATGATATGAATGATTCAGAGTACTCAGTGCCGCCGGTATTGCAATATCCCAGTTGGGGTCTGATCCCCCTAGTGTTACTCTTAATATATTTAAAACTTTTCTATTTGCCCTTTCCACTAGCCCATTCGACTCTGGGTGATATATCATGGTATTTATTTTCTTTATGCTAAGGAATTCACACAATGAGGTAAGAAAGTGATTATTAAATTCACCACCCGAGTCTGAGATTATCATGTGTGGAATTCCATGTTTACAAATGTAACACTCGTAAAACTTCCTAGCGCATTCAATCGCAGTTTTAGTTTTAAGCGCTATTAGTTCTGTATATCGAGTTAAAGCATCTATAATTACTAAGAGGTGCTTATTTCCTCTGTCTGACTCGTAAAATCCTGTTAACAAATCTAAATGTATTCTTTCAAAGGGTTGATTGGGCACGTGATAAGCCCCTAGGCTGACAGGTGTTTTCGTATGCCCTTTGTTTTCCTGACATGTGCGACAATTAGCTGTGTGTCTTTTTTATATCTGTAAGCATCGTATGCCAATAAAACGATGATTTGGCTTTCTGTGACATTAATGAGAACCCCGGGTGTCCATGTAATGGATTTGAATGCAACCAATTCAGGACAGTGGAGATAAGTGAGATTGGTACTACTACCTGGTCGTTAGTTACATGTGGTGTATTGCGGGTTTTCCTTGTCACAGTCCTACACAGAATATTATCTTTGATTATATAATTCTGCTGCTTATACTTTATATAGGCTATCCCTTTTCCTTATGATTGCCTTTCAAAGCATTTATAATTGTTTCTATTTTCTGATCTTTTCTTTGCTCAGTCTGTAATAATTCAGCGCTCCAGCCTAAATCTTCTTGTTCAGATATCGTTCTAACAATAGGCATGGATGTTGATATATCTATTAATTCAGCTAAAGGCTCCGTACAAGATGACACGGGGTTGCGTGATAATGCATCCGCAATGATATTTGCTTTCCCAGGTAAATACCCGATTCTTGCGCCAAAATCTTGAATGATCAAATGCCACCGAGTTCGTTTAGGGCTGTGGTTGAAACCTTTAAAGAACTCGGTTAGTGGTTTATGGTTAGTAAGAACCTTAACGGGATAACCGTAAATTTTGAACTTAAAATGCACTAGTGAATTAACAATAGCTAGCCCTTCCTTGTCTATTACTGCATACTTACTTTCGGAAGTTCTGAATTTTCGAGAATAAAAAGCTATCGGGAAAAATTGTTTATCATATTGCTGAAGCAATACCCCTCCTACTCCTAAGTCTGAGGCGTCTGTTGCAATGAAGAATTCCTTACCGAAGTCAGGAAATTTTAAGATAGGAGAACTACACAGTTCATCTTTCAAGGTATTAAACGCCTGTTGATGATGCTCAGACCATATGAAATCTACGCCCTTCTTCGTAAGATCAGTTAAAGGAGTGGCTATTATTGAATAGTTGCGTATAAAACGCCTGTAATATCCACTACGACCCAGAAATTGCTGTATTCCCTTGACATTAGTAGGTATGGGAAAATTACGTATAGCCGACACCTTATCATGGACTACTTTAAGACCTTGGCTTGACACCATGAAACCCAAATATACCAATTCTGTTTTGAAAAATTCACACTTACTAATCTTTACCCTTAAGTTATGTTGTCTTAATCTCTGTAGTACTAATTCTAACTTACGTAGATGTTCTTCTAAGGTGTTGGAAAAGATTACAAGATCATCCATATAGGCATGCAATATATCCCCTAACAAGTCTCCAAACACTATGTTAATCATTCTTGTAAATGTTATAGGAGCACAACGTAAACCAAAAGGCATCCGTAAAAACTCAATGTCCCCTGGCTGTGCTGAAGGCTGTGTATGGGATACTATCTTCTTCTAATGATATCTGGTGAAAGCCTTTAAGTAAGTCCAAACTGGTAAAATATTTATTCTGACCTAACAAAGACAAAATATCGTCAGTACATGGCACTGGGAATCGATCAGGGATCGTCTCCTCGTTTAGACGACGGAAGTCGACGCAGATACGCCATGTTGGATCTTTTTTCGGTACAACTATTAATGGAAAATTATAAGGGCTGTTTGATTTCCTAATGACTCCTTCTTCTAGCATTTTACCTACTTCATCATTTATTTCATTCTGGAATTTCATAGGGAGTCTGTACGAGGGTACATAGATAATTTTCTGCTTGTCCTTTAAACTTATTTGATGCTCGATCACATCTGTTTTTCCTAAGGATCCATCCGTAGTGGAAAAAACATCATAATATTTAGTTAAAAGTCCAAAAATTTTCTGCTGAATTTCTTCGTCTTGAATGTCATTATTGATTTTGTTTTAAATAGATTGCAAAAGGGATTCATCCGCAACTGATTGAGAGTGATTGATTTCAGCAACGGTAAGAATACGATGTTTATAAACTTCTACATCCAAGATATGTTGATTTTTGTGAATTACTAAAGTGTTATTTAAATGATTACAGACTTCAATATTACATTGTTGATGTGAGCCTACTGTATAAATAGCTTGTGTGACAGACAATCCGTTAGTTTTCAAAGTGTCGGAAAGGATTAATATTTCAGATCCCAGTAATGTTTTCTTTGTTTGCACTATTAAATTCGAAGGTACGTTTGGCTCGATAGATTGCGTGCAAGATGATATTACGGGTGAACGAGAATTCTGCTGGGTCGCGTATATTATTTCTTTATTAGTGAGACAAGTTATTGGTTCTTCAACGTACGTTACGGTTACATTTGTCGTCTCCTTTTTATCCAAAACTGATTTTAAGGTATTAGAAGACTAATAAAAATATTTGTTACCTTGGTAAAAATTCAATTTTTTAGTGCACAAACACGAATTCCTGGTACGTACACGTACCACGGTTCCGTACATATATATATATATTTATATATAGGGCTGATATATTTTATTAGATGCCCATAGATTCTGTTAATTTTATTTTTTTTTTCTCTTTTCTTTTTAACATTCCGGCTTATATATTTTATTAGATGCCGAGAGAAAAAATGATTTATATTTTTTTAAATGTTTTTTTTTTTTTTAAATGTATTTTTAACCATGCAAAGTTCAAAAATTTCCTCATTTACATATTACTAGCGTACTAACAGCTTTTCTTACAAACTCAAATTCCAACATTTTACTCCTTTATCGAATGAGGTGGCCACTTCAAACAGCTTTAAACTGAATTAAATAAGGAGTTTTGTCTGGACATGGCGAAACGTTCTGTTTTAGCTTCCTGCTGTACCGTAACCTACGCCAAACAAGGATGTTCACGGCGATAAATATCATCACTGTGATGCCTAATCCTGCTAGTAGTATGGGGTGAAGAATTTCCTTATAAGTCAGTAACAGGTGGTCCATCTCGGTCAATTTCATCAACCGCTTGGCTACTTGTTGATTGTACGGGAGAGGTAGTGCTGGCATTGTAGACGTCCACGTGAAGTTCGCGAAGTAGGCTCGTTCTCTGATGAGTGTCCTTAGACCAGTCGCCATGGAATTAGGGGAAGTCCCGATACAACCATCTGCTGCAACAAAGATGTGGGCGAAAGACGTGGATCTGTCAGGGCATGATACATTGAAGCCGTCCTTGTCGTATCGTATCCACGAGCCATTGTTCAGTCTTCAATTGAACTCATTATTGTCAAAGGGATAAAGCTTATCCAGACAATTTTCACTTGTATGGGAGAGAGCACCGTCTAGCACTATACCTAACTCGCATGAATCCATTAAGTTTTTATGGAATTCAAATGAGTCAGCTGTACATATTTTTCCATCCATTGCGTCTGAACAGTGAGTTAATTGATTTAAGTCTTTAATGACCGTATATGTTTCCTTGTCTGGGGAAATCAATACGTGTCCTGTCAAACTGGATATTACTGGATTTGAGTGATTCGTCATGAAAGTCGGAAATGGTGATATCCTGTAAGATTGCCAGGCATCAGAAGAATCAAAGGGAATTGTAATCCTAATCTTGTTATTATCAACGCTTACTGTAATTAAGCTGTAATAAAATTCTAACCTACGTTCGCCTAACAAAGGAACATAGCCTAGTTTATCCCTTCCGTTCTCCAGAACTAACTTTAAGTAATTTATAGGCAACAAATGGGGCGACAGTACACCTTTAGTTGCTAACCTGATAGCTTCTACATAATCCTTGGATTTCTCAATGAAATTTATACTTTTAGTTTTAGAGCTCATCCCACACGAGAAAAATGTCTGAGCGAACAATATCACTCCCAACAACAAAAAATTCATCTTGGAAACCTGTAAAGAGAAAAATATATGTAATTACTCCTGTATTAAGAAGAAAACTTTTAATCACATAAAATAAAAAAAAAACATTTAAAAAAATATAAATCATTTTTTCTCTCGGCATCTAATAAAATATATAAGCCGGAATGTTAAAAAGAAAAGAGAAACAAAAATTAAATTAACAGAATCTATGGGCATCTAATAAAATATATCAGCCCTATATATAAATATATATATATATATATATATATATATATATATATTATATATATATATATATATATATGTACGAAACCGTGGTACGTGTACGTACCAGGAATTCGTGTTTGTGCACTAAAAAATTGAATTTTTACCAAGGTAACAAATATTTTTATTAGTTACCGTATTGTGTTAATCTATGTTTCTGACAAAGGTAACAATTATTCTTTAACAAGTTACCGAATCATATGTATATCAGTATTTTTTTTTGTACCATATAATCATTTGCTAGCAATGTACCATATATATGATCTGTATTTATCATGCATTTTTTTTTCTTTGCTTTGGTAATATCTTTTCATATGCATTATTGTTATTATTGTTTGATGTGCCTATTTGGACATTCGTCCTCATTTGCTTATGGCTAAAGTTAAACAAAGAATAATACGTATATCCAGTCACACCTAGTAAACATGTTTTGGCTTGTTGTTAAATTTTTTTTTTTTTAAATTGAGATAGCTGGCCGAGCTAATGTAATAAATGAAATAGTTGTTATTACATGTTTAAAACACATGACGTAATATGTCATTTTGGATGAAGATGCTAGCCGTGAGATTTTCTGTAGACATGTAAAATCATAAACAGGATGCACTATGCAGCCTCGGCAATGTAACATTTTTCTTAAACGTCAACACCAATGCATCAGTGTGTGAAAGATTGTGACGTCACCGGATGCAGGTGTCTTCCGAGAAAGAATGTAACAGTTTCCACATTGTGTTTAAATGCTACGTCAACTAAGCATACGATATCTGTGATATCGATAATTTAATCAGTTCATATCTATACTTCACCAGAATTGGTCATCCGACCAAACCAGCTCCACTCCTATGATGGAGATGTTTAACTCTGTTGTTTTTAGAGAATAAATACTTTTAAAGCTAATAAGATGAACTTCGTTATCCAGCCTTAACATCTTAAACAACACATACTCAATGTGTGCTTATAAAAGTAGCACACTAATATATACACGCCGTGCTTGGCAGGGGCTAAGATAATGTTTTGATTTCCCATAGATGGGTATCCTATAATTACAGCTGGATACATATCAATGTTTTGTACAACAACAAATGTATCGGCAAACGTGCGTTTACCGACTTTGAATTGAACATGAGTTATGCCTATGACATTTAATTCATTATTTCCAATACCCGAGATTCTAACTCCGGATTTTTCAATCGGAAAGTTCGAAAACAACAAATGATGTGTCTTCAAATCCATGATATTACGTGGACTACCAGAGTCAAAAATAACGTAAAGGATTTGTGTTCTAAATTTACAGCATAGAAGGTTGGTCGTAACTCATTTTGGCTTATTATTGTATGAATTCGTTGCAAATCTACGGGAGCATGCACTGTTTTACTTAATTCAGCCGTGTGTTTCATAGGAAAATCTATTGCCTCACAATTATCTGATAAAACATTAAATTGATTATTCAATACTATTGATGTTGACATGAATGACCTTGACCCAACATAACTCTCTTCCCCACTAGAGTTAACTATGTGGTATTTGCTTTGCTCTGCACATTCTGAAAATTAGTCTGACCTTGCGAGGTCTGGTTTGACGACCCAGGCTCAGCGATATTCGAAGAAGTGTTTGTTTGTTTCTGACTCTGAACTGCATTGACATTTGGTTGTTTCTTCTTATTGTTAAAATGAGGATTTTTCTTTTTATTTCCATATGGAACTGACTGTGGAATTGACTGTGTATTTCTGGGATTCTGTTGTGTCTTACGCGAGTAACATTGATTGTATGAATGTGTCGAACTATTATGTATCGAGCAGAATTTCGTTCTGCAGTCCGCGCTTAAGTGACCTTGACGTTTGCAATTATAACACATCATTCCCGCTACTTGACTGTTATTAACTACGTTCACTGTTTGTGGCTTTGTTTCATTCTTTGCAAAAACTTGAGTTAACAGGGGATCGAGATCTGGACACTTAGCCATGTGTTTTTTTATCTGTTTATATACATCCAATTCCGTACTTGCAGGCGTTAACTTTTTATCAAAACACCGCACTAAAGCTTCAGGCAACACAAGTGTCATGCAAGTTAAATACATTAATCGTAAAAAATCTTTCACGGAGATGTTATCTCTAGTAACCCAAGTGGAATGACCTAAAATATCCTGATATTCATTAAGCCTATCAGCTATGAGAGCTGCTCTCTCAATAACATTAAGCCGATTCATAGTGGCTTGATTAAGTGTATTTCTTAACGTTAATACTACATCCAAGGCTTCTTCACCCCCATAGACCGCGCGTAACCTAACTTTGAAATCATCCCAGGTAACTGCTTCTTGAAATGAAACACCTCTTAAATACGAACTCGCATCCCCCTTAGAAAAATCTATAAAACTTTTAGCTTCTTGTAATTGTACAAAAGGGTCTACGATTTGTTTGGCATTTAAATGGGCATCGACGGATGAAATCCATGACTCCACATTTTGAGGCAAGAACCCATTAACTCGACCCTGAAAAGGAAGGATTGCAGACCTGGCATTTACAAGCGTCACAATTGGGAGAGGATTAATCTGTCCTACGCCACTAGGTCCAGGGGTGGGGCTCACAGGGGGCGTCATGACTGCTGCATTTCTTTTCCTATCTCTTCGACCCCTTGCAATTCTATCAAAATATCTATATGAATACAGACGTCCACTGCGTAAACGCATAAGTACCCACTGATAAAGATTATAATAAAATTCCCCAAAACAATGTTACTAATCCCAAGACATTTCCCGAGAATTTCTGAAAGAAAACGGAACACAAAAATATTTCCCATAAATTTCAGAAAGAAAAAGGAATTAGCACAAAGAGAGAAAAAATTCTAGATAAGAATTCGGAGTTGAACACAGTTTCCTTTCCCTGGAAAGGTATGATGGGTCGTACGCGACCCCTACAGCATTTTCAAAACATGTTTTTTCCCCATAAATCATCAGCTGTCTCGAATATGGAACTGATCGACCTGCAAGGGGTGACTAGTCTACATGCCATTGTCTGCTTTAGGACTGATTTTCGTCTAACTTCCCTCCTTCCCCGTTTTTTTACCCCCACCCCCCCCAGGGGTCGACCTCGACCCTGACATACCTTTATAGGGGTAAGTGATCAAACAGCAAAGTTATTACATAATTATAAATTGTCGAACAGCGTTGATACTTGTTTGGTTCTTTATAGTTGGAAAGTGTGGATGGATGGTGTGTCTACTACTTGCATGACATTGGTTTTGGCTTAGATGCCATATATTGCCATGAGGTCCATTTTCCCTCAAATGCTAATTTCTGATTTTTTTTTTATTTTTTGTAAATTTGATTTTTTTTCTATTTATTTTGAATTTATCTTCAATAATGGCCAGCAGGCAGTATTCCCTCGGCATGGATGTCATCAACACACTTCTAATGGAGTTAAAAAGAGATGTTGATGATAATATGGAGTTTGCAACCCCATTCTTCATTTCAAGTGGTAGATTGGGCTGTAAGAGTTGTTGCGGTCTGCAGCCATTTTGTTGACATACCCGAAAGGTAAGTTGGCATATCTCTATATATTCTTGTTCTGTATAGAATTCGTGATATTTTGGTATATTTTAATGCATAAATATCATATTTTATAGATATAATGATTTTCATAAGAAATTTACATTGTGAAACTAGGCCGTCAAAAAATGACCTTTAGATTTTGCCCCTGATATAACAGTAAATTACATCTTAGTGCACATTTTATTATGTATTTCTGTTAGAGGATATGAGTTTATTCTATAAAAAAAAATTAGCCCCTTCCTATTTCATTTGGGTACCCAAAAAAATTCATGAAATCTGGACAATTTTTTTGGGCCAAAAAAAGTTACCCTTTCTTTCTCATTTCAGATCTTGACTTCTATGGGTCCAACTCATTTCCAGCAATTACACGCTGTTGCTTTGCCATCTAAGAAGGTGTCCCTAAAGGGATTTGTGTGTATATGTATATTTCTATTTTTTGTGAATATTTACGTCGTCTTTTTTTTGTATACTTAAATTTTTAATATATTTCCAATAAATAGTTATTTTGTAGATGGGTATCATTTATATTTTCAGTAGTTTTTAGCATTCTTTGAAGTATTTTTAGCAAGTCAAACAATACAGATTGATGCATAACTAAATTTTTCCTGAATTTTTTTCGGAGTCGGGGTCGCGCACGACCGAGTATACCCTTAAAGGGGTGTCCGAGGAGTGTACCTATCCAGGGTTAATGAAAGGAAAATAAAAGATTAGCAAACCACTCACCCCAGTAATAATCGACTAACGACTCGTGATAACTACACTTCACTGCCCAAACTGAAATGAATTTGAAAATTGTACTTAGCTTATATATGGTTCTGTGTGATGTCGTCACATCCTCTCTCTCTCTCTTGATGTTTGTTAGCGATGTATCGTCCGAGTTTCCGTTGAATGTAGTGCTTCCTGGATATGTTTTGTAAACGTTTAACGTCAGTCCTTGGGTTTCCTAGGATGTTGATTGAAGATCTAGTTCATCAGTTTGTATGTATAACATTCATCAAATGTTGTAGATTTAGATGGACTATGTTACTTAGTCAAAATTGTAGATTCATTAACGTTGATTTCTTGAAGATCTTTCTCTGGTTTTTACAGCTTTATTTTTGATTTCTTGAAGATCTTCCTCTAATTCTTAGAGTATCATTATTATTAATTTCTTGAAGATCTTTCTCTGGTTCTTAGAGTTTAAGCGCTGCCACCATTTATTAGTGTGCTACTGTTATAAGCACACATTGAGTATGTGTTGTTTGAGATGTTAAGTCTTAAAATAAAGTTCATCTTTGTAACTTTAAAATCGTTTATTCTCTAAAAACAACAGTGTTAAACATCTCCAACACAGGAGTGTAGCTGGTTTGGTCGGATGACCAATTCAGGTGAAGTATAGATATGAACTGCCTAAATTATCGATATCACAGATATCGTATGCTTAGTTGTCTCAGCATTTAAACACAATATGGAAACTTTACATTCTTTCTCAGAAGACACCTGCATCCGGTGACGACACAATCTTTCACACGGTATGCATTGGTGTTGACGTTACAGAAAAAAGTTACATTGCCGAGGGATGCAAAGTACATCCTGTTATGATTTTATATGACTACAGCAAATCTCACGCTAGCATCTTCATCCACAATGACATATTACGTCATGTGTTTTAAACACGTAATAATTAACTATTTCATTTATTACACATGCACAAATAAGGTAAACTTGGTCATATATTAAGGAAAGGAAGTAGGTGCCCTGGAAGTATAACCTCGTTATACGAACAAGTAGGAGGGCTTGCCGCTTGTGCACGGGAAGTATAAAATCGTAATCACGCAAGAAGCTATACACATACACACAAACAGTAGAAGAAATGTCCGACTTCTGAAATGTAAACTAAAAAGTGAAATTAATATATCAGGAGAAGAGGATCCCCATATTTTGTGCACTTTTTTTGTGGATTTACTATACGTCCTAGAGAATAATTCATGGAGAAGAAATGGTTAGTTGTACTATTATTAATTGATTCGCCAGTAAATTTTCCCCACCAAAAACCCCCTGGTTCCACTGGGTAGTCTCATGACCGTAGGATATATTAGGGTATATCTTATCAACTACTTATTTGCGACGGAAATAAAGGTCATTTTTGAAGAAAATTAGTGTTTTTCTGTATATAACCACATTTTTTTTATTTGTAAAGTTTTTTTTCCTGTTTAGTTCTATAATAATACCAAAAGGAAAGTTTCATATACATTATTTATCATTCTTACTACTTAATTTATTTAAGCACTGGGAGACAAATTACAGTCAAGTGTTACACCTAGATCACGAACGTTACAGGATATCGTTGGCACTAAAACCTCAAAACAATCTGTACAAATCAAATTACATCTAAAATTATTGGAGAGATTACTTTAATCAACAGTCTGATTTCAGATTTAAAAGAATTACGTGATGCTTAGAGGGCATCTGTGGGCTTTACACTTTTTGAACTATATTGGCGAGTACTAGGTAGTAGGTTGGCCAGGGTACAACCGCCCGTATAGATACTACTGCTAGAGAGTTATGAGGTTTTTAGACTGGCTAGACAGTACTACATTGGATCCTTTTCATCACTGGTTACAGTTCATTTTCCCCTTGCCTATATGTAC
Source organism: Palaemon carinicauda (assembly GCF_036898095.1). Classification (NCBI taxonomy): domain Eukaryota; kingdom Metazoa; phylum Arthropoda; class Malacostraca; order Decapoda; family Palaemonidae; genus Palaemon; species Palaemon carinicauda. The sequence goes on from NC_090746.1 coordinate 51,201,953, forward strand.
ATTGAATAGTTTGGCCTATTTTTTTTACACATTCTCCTCTGTCCCCGTACACCTGACAACACAGATTCCCAAACAATTCTTCTTCTCTCAAGGGGTTAACTACTGCACTGTAGTTG
>NC_090746.1:51219568-51239568 GCF_036898095.1 Palaemon carinicauda
TCAGCTTTTTACTTAATCCATTTTACGCCCATGTATTCTTTTTCATTTTAAACTTCAAACCAATATCAAATTAGAATATTAACTGTTTATCCTTTTGAAGTGCCGAATGCAAAATAAGTTAACGAGGTTCATGTCAGATATAAATCTATGATAATCCCAAGATACGAGGTTTGACGAAGGAACTATATTCGATACTTTATTTTTTTCATTTCAAAAGATATACTTCAAAGTAAGTTGTAAACAAGATTCCTTATACTAATCCACCACAAAGTTTCTTATGTCTGATCTAACGTCGAAGTTTATTGTTAAAGATTAAGCGAAATAGTACTGTAATCAACAGTGATATTGAGCACTCAAGAACGTCATTACTTGAAGACTTCCTATGAGTGTTAGAGAAATATTACACACCTTTAAATTACGTCTACCATTTAAAGTTGCGATGTTACCGAGGCTTGAAGTTGTCCTCAGAGAAACAGCTATGTTAAAACCGAATTCCTGTTGGAGAGTGGGCGGTTTGTTGAGTGTCTCTCAGAGCGTTGAAGGCTGCAACTCCTGTCCCGTTCAACTGCCAGTTGTTTAGTTGTTACCACTGGCATTGATATCTTGCAGGAAATTCATATTATTTTCCGCATTCTTCAATGAGTATTGCACTGGTTTGGAATAAATTCTACGGGTATTCAGTTGTCCTAAAATTATAAAATAAACTTTTCCTCTCTTTATGTGTATCATGGTACATAAGATATACATGCAGACGAAAAAATAGGCTCTTGATAATTACTGAAATCCATATAATTTTCTTCCTCATAGATTTATTTATAAAGATAACCAGTGGCTATAATAATTAGAGTCGTGAGTATGAACGAACCACGATTACGATTACCATGTTGTTAAAAGTTAGCACAACTTAACAAGTTGGCAAATGTTTCTAACAAAGAAATACAGTAGATAATTGATACTTCCGGAAAAGGTAAGTTTTCCTTTTTCTCAAGGAAGAAACAATATTATTATTATTATTATTATTATTACTTGCTACAACCCTAGTTGGAAATGCAGAATGCTATAAGCCCAGGAGCTACAACAGGGAAAATAGCCTGGTGAGGAAATGAAACAAGGAAAAATAAAATATTTCAAGAAGAGTAACAATATCAAAATAAATATCTCCTATATAAACTAAACAAACTTTAACAAAACAAGAGGAAGAGAAATAAGATAGATTAGTGTGCCCGAGTGTACCCTCAAGCAAGATAACTCTAACCCAAGACAGTGGAAGAGCATGGTACAGAGCCTATGTCACTACCCAAGACTAGAGAACAATGGTTTGAATTTGGAGTGTCCTCCTAGAATTGCTTACCATTGCTAAAAATTCTCTTTTACCTTTACCTTGAGGAAAGTGGCCACTGAATAATTACAGTGCAATAGTTAACTCCTTGGGTGAAGAAGAATTGTTCGGTAATCTTAGTGTTTTCAGGTGTATGTTGACAGAGGGGTGTAAAGAATATGTAAACTAGCATTCTAAACCCGACTGCTAGAAACGGTTCACAGAGAATTCTACATGAAGAGAATGAAAATCCGTGATGTTACATACCCTAGCTTTGTTGTGGTGACCTTAAAGACCCAAGTAAGATGTTGATGGTCTTTCTGAATTAAGGTCTTGTTCTTATTAGACGGAAAAAAATCCATAGGGAGGTCACCACAATACGGTTGATTCAAAATACACAATGACAGCAACAACAAATGCAGCCGTTTCTAGTTCACTGCAGGGCAAAGGCCTCAAACTTGTCCTTATTCATGCCTGGGGTTTAGCCATTTTTTATCAGCACGCTGGCCAGTGCAAATTGGTGATGGTGTGATATTTTTGTCTGATCGCTCACGGCAAACCAATCTAGTATGGGTGGCAATGACTAGTACAGTTTTGCTGATCAAGGCGATACGAAAAACCTTTCACCACGTTAAGGTATCCCCACTCAAAATATATCAGGAGTTAATTATTTTTGTTAACAAAAAATAGAGCGTTGAAATACGCGGCCCCAAGACTATATAACAAGCTTCTACTAGGCATACGAAAGACTAAAGATATTAAGGCTTTCAAGAGGAAAATTAAGACTTTCTTGCTTTCTAGGTGCTTCGATAACATGGATTTGACAATTACTGTGGAATACACATTCTGATACGCTGAATACCTAAGGATGAATACGATAAACACATCTTGTAGGTTCTGTAGCGCACAGGGTTTCCATGTGTGATAGGACCAGGAAAACAGCCCTTAAAGGAAAGTAAAAATATGATGAGTTTCTTCTGGCATAATGGATGTTTGGAAAATGTTAGAATCGATAATCATGAACATGTTTACAAGTCTCTACAAGAGAGAAAGATGGGCATATGTCTGATGAAAGCCAGAAGTTTTTACCTTGGAGAATGGATGGTTCAATTTATTAACAAACTTCTCCATAAAAGTGTGCTGGTCGTAGGAAATCTGGTAAATATAAATTACCACGAGAAGAGTAATGTTTATGTAGATAGCCACCCGATGTAAGAAAAAAAATCTACTTTTAGAAACGGGGGTTTTATGGATGGTCGAATGCCTCATGACCTAATTAAAACAATTGTTGCATGCAAACATCTCTAGTTTTCTATGCTGCAGTTTTTCGTTACAAACACAGTATCTTTTCTTTAAATCTTATAAATTTCATTTCAAAACACAGGGTTCACTGATAAAAATCAACTTGCTCTATGCATATAATTATAACATTAGCACTGCCGTCTCGTTCATTGTCATACTAATTATCTCACGTATTGACATGTTGGCAGCGTGTGAATAGAATATTGCGGTGGTGAAGTGTCATCAGATAACAGTTCTGTGACTAAGTGCATTTATAAATTTCAATAATCACTTATTTTGGAAGACTATAGCTTCAATGTTTTATATTTACACACAATAAAAGCTTCACACTTCGGTTCTTCTTTTAGCTTTGAAAAAAATTTCGTTAACTTTTCCTTCTGATCTATGTAGTCTCCTCGTCAACCAAAATGAATTCCTCGCTATCAAAACGAAGCTAACCTCTCGTTCTCCTCTTCAAACTATTTGGTTAGATACAGATCAAAACACGTCAAGTCTATTAAATTAATTACTTCGGTGCACTTTTGAGAGCCATCTCAATTATATTGGCTGCCAGAGCTACTAGGACGACTGATTTGATTTCTGGTTTGATGGAATGTCTATAGGTTTTTGGTACTGACAGGCAACCGCTCTTCTGTTGGGGTATTGCTCTGCTTAAAGGTGATGTACGCAGCAGGAATCAAGTCAAAAGAGGGAAAGAAATCCTCCATTCTCTTACTGACTTGGTACGAGGAAAAATTATGAACAAGTTCTTAACTCATCATGTTCGGTAATGAAATACTGATAGAATTTTCTAACACCAAATGTTAATGGAACTATCGCAGTTTAATGTCCTGTTTTAGACCAGAACCGACGAAAACCAGAAAAAGGAGCACTAAATAAGAATGGTGGCTCGCACCTTGAGGATTCCAAAGCCTAGCAGTCAATGGAAAGAAACAGTCACTATCCATATCAATTTCCAGAATAGATGATGTAAGAGGGACATACACATATTACGAGGCTGCCTGAGTTCAGTTTCAACAAATTTTAAATAGTATATTCAAATAAAAAGTCCAGTGTAGACTTTTCAACGAAACGTCAATTCTTCAAGTATCTGGTAGAACGTTAATAATTTCGGAGCAACAGCAACAATCAAAAATATTTACCTCTCTCAATACAACACAACGGAATACGCAAGGTTTGGACAGCTTTTCATCACTATTAATAAGCAAATATTATGAATATCTTATGTATAGTAAACTCATGTATTGATCCACAGGTTTTTTTCAACAATCAGCAAGAGTTTAGATAAATTTTTATCCATTTTTATCCATATTTGTATGCAGTAAGATATAATATTATATAACAGACATCCTTAAAGAGTAGGTTCGAAGCTAACTTGGAAAAAACATGCAATAGTCATTGGCATTTTGGGGTTCAAGGTTTTCGGTAAATGCATATTCAATTATATTAAGAAAGGAAGAACAGCGCTTTGTGTAGTAATCTTATTTACACACACACACACACACACACACACACACACACACACACACACACACATATATATATATATATATATATATATATATATATATATATATACAGTATATAAATAGATACAGTGACTACAAAATTCTGGCACTTTGTTATATGATAGTCCAGTATCTTACACTGTAAGGCTTAACGTCATATGGAAATAGAACTTCTATAAATATATGTTGATTCCTAAATGGCTCTGCTTTTAGAGCACTGGAACACGATTTGCACATGTACAGGCCTTTTGGAACTGAATACTTTAATGGTATTTGATGTGATATTACCAAATTAACATTGGTTTTTTGTCAAATGCTATTATGCATGTTGATAAGCATGTACAGTATATATGTGCATTCATCTCTCTCTCTCTCTCTCTCTCTCTCTCTCTCTCTCTCTCTCTCTTCATGCATACACACACACACACACACACACACACACACACATATATATATATATATATATATATATATGTATATATGAATGTGTGTGTGAATACATAAGCATTACACACATACACAACACACAAACATACACACACACACACACACACACACATATATATATATATATATATATATATATATATATATATATATATACAGTATATATATGTATATATATATATACATATATACAGTATATATATATATATATAATATATATATATATATATATATATATATATATATATATATATATATATATATAAGCTCACGTATGTGTGTTAGTTAGTGTGTATGCACATGCAATATATCTAGATAAATAGAGAGTTGGAGATATATTAATATACATAATGGTCATAAGCATAAATACAGATTTTGCTTTTGCTTCTTATTCACCTGTCCGATCACCCTGAATTTTGCTTTGGTAAGAACGAGTTCCTATAATCCTCTCTATGTTGCCTATGTATGCTGTTTACTATTGTATACTCTACTATTCTCATCCTCATTGCCTGTATGCTGCTCTCGTTGGGTCTAATTGGAGATCGGTGGGCTCTAATTGAATTAGCGCTGTTCATTTGTTTGCGGAGGGAGAGGTAATTGCTCCTCTTGTGTTTTGGTGGTAAGATGAGATGAGAAAGATCAAGGGGGGGGGGGGCGAGTGGGAGGCTTATAGACATGAAATAATGGGGATCGCATTGAAAAAGGTAGAAAGAAAAGGCCATTTCGTATTGTCCAACTTTTGGTTTGTGGATTATTTCCTAAAATGGCGCAATTGATAACAGAATAATAGCAGTCGAAATAGAATAATGGACTGGTTTTGTAGAGCATATGGTGTTTTCAAATGTTTTATAACCATATCTGTCTCTTTAATAATGATTAATCATACACTTGTCCATAACAAACTATGTAACTATATATATATATATATATATATATATATATATATATATATATATATATGTGTGTGTGTGTGTGTGTGTGTGTGTGTGTGTGTCTGTATGTATACACGTTTCAACAAACAGCTTTTAAGTATAATTCATATCAATCCTTTCAGGTGAAACAGCTTGATGTTAAAATTTTAACTTTTTACAAAGAGGCCTTTACTTAACAGATGGTAACTCAAGAAACAAACAGCAGAATGATTGCTTTCATTTTTATTCTATAATATTGGAGTCATGGACGAACCCCTTGTGCAGTTAAGGTTCCATAACATTAGCAGCTTCTTATATTTTCAAATAAATATCTTTAGCAACGCATTGAATCCTCATGCATGCACTGCACCATTCACATCTTGTGTTTCCTGGATATCAAGATTCTTCTCTCTGTTACTGATTTTTCACACCACTGGGCATTTCTGATTTGCAGCTTTTTTCACAAATCTATTGCACTACGTTCTTTCTACGTTACAAACCCATCTCGAAACAGTGTGGTCTGTTCTTTAACTTACAACCTTTTTACTATTTTTACGTATCTTCATATTTCTTAACCTTCCAATTTTTGTATTATACACTACACAAAATGTTCATATCAATAGCTTTAATCTTCTTCCATGTACATCAGTATCTACACTTCATTTCTAAAGTTTAATCTTGGTCAAAATAATTCAGTTTTAGGGTGGTTCAGTTATATTCAGAAGGATTCACGCTACCTGGGATGGATATTGGATCGCATAAAAGAATTGGCTTTGCAGTTGTTTAATACGTTCCCACCTTGGCTTCCATATAAATTCAAATATACACCCTGCTTCTTTCCCTGCCTGAAATGTTCTCACCCTACTGTCATCTGTTATATTCAATTCTAAATTCATGTGAAAATAAACTTTTTTCATCTTTTCATCCTCCATATTAACATTTATACCTGATTTCAATTTACCACTATAATCATGGGTTTACTCAAATTTACTCTAAACTTTTCCCACTTCCAAAGATTTTAAAACTCTTTCACTACCTAAAATTTCTCCTCTTGCAAAGATTTTCCAACTTTCCCAAGATCCCGCATTTTCTCTTCATTATGCTAGGCTTAATCTATACAATACCATTTTTAAATATCAACCATTTCGACTTAATTCACGACTATTTTTCTTATACCACAACTTTAAAGTCCCTTCTAACTTCCTTTCTGGAATTTTTCACATTACTATATTCATAAAATTACTAAAAAATAACATAGACCTTTTGATGAATCCTACTAACCAAAAGGTATTTTTAGTGCGCTGCTATTAACGTATGATTTCGATTAAAATAACATTGAGACTATTGTTTATTTGAGAGAATTATGGCGTTTAATGGTTTAAGAAATCTACCCTAAACATTTCTAACTTCGTCCGAACGATAAGTAGGTTTTTTTTTTCTATTTTTTTTTTTAAACTTTAGGATATTCTCTCCTATCCCTGGTCTCTCCTCCACCAATGGCATAAGAGAAACCCTGAGGGGATGGCATTATCAAGCAGAAAAAACTGTAAAGATTCAACATTTCTCAGATCTTTTAATTAAATGTAAGATTGTTTTCTCTGCTCTATTTCTTTTTCTGTGCTATATCATATTACTTAATTAGTCTTGCAAGGGGATCGTCTAATAACGCGATCCTCAAACAGATCTATCTCCACAAGAAAGTTTTAAGAACGATAGTTATCGAACAATGCGAAATCTATGCAAAATAGTATAATACAGAAGTATTCTTCTTTCAAAAATATGATATGAAATATACAGCATTTGAAATTATTATTATCATTATCATTATTATTATTATTATTATTATTATTATTATTATTATTATTATTATTATTATTAGCGAAGCTACAACCCTAGTTGGAAAAGTAGGATGCTATAAGCCCAGAGAAAAAGGCCAGGAAGGAAAAGGAAATAAGGAAATAGATAGAATACCAGAGTATTTTATGCCCAGTAACAACATTAAAACAGGTCTCATATTTAAACTATGAAAAGAGACTTATCTCAAGGGGGATACTTTCATCTACATTTTTTTTTTAAAAGAAATCTTCATACAGAATGCCATTTGTTCAAAAACATCTACAAATAGCATGTGGAGCGCTAGTGGCATAAGCCGAAGCAGTGAGAGCCAAAAGTCAAGTGAGGGGCCGTAGGCCTGACACGACTTCCATCCAAGAATCCGAACTAGTGACATAAAACGTCCATTTCCAGATCGAGATGAGAGATGCAGTGTATCGTTCCCCCACCAAGAGGAGGTGACAACTTTTTTGATGGATACTTCCAAGATACTTCTTATATTAGCTTTTGTGCACAGGGGAAGAAAAAACGGGAAAAGAAAAACTTAAGGGCCAGTTCATCAGGAGTCCAAAAGGAAAACTTCTGAACACCAGACATTGATTGCATTATGGAAGGGAGACGTAAGGCTTAAGGATTAGGGTGCGGTTTGAGGGACAAAATATGTCCTATTAGTAATGATCTTTCGCTTTATGATTGTCAGCTGTTTTCTTCTTTCGCTCTATGATTGTCAGCTGTTTTCACCTTTCGCTCTATGATTGTCAGTTGTTTTCATTTTTTGCTCTAAGATTGTCAGCTGTTTTCATCTTTCCCTGTATGATTGTCAGCTGTTTTCCTCTTTCGCTCTATGATTGTCAGCTGTTTTCATCTTTCGCTCTATGATTGTCAGCTGTTTTCATCTTATGCTCTATGATTGTCAACTGTTTTCATCTTTCGCTCTATGATTGTCAGCTGTTTCCTTCTTTCCCTCCATGATCGTCGGCTGTTATCATCTTTCGCTCAATGATTGTCAGCTGTTTTCATCTTTCGCTCTATGATTGTCAGTTGTTTTCATTTTTTGCTCTAAGATTGTCAGCTGTTTTCATCTTTCCCTGTATGATTGTCAGCTGTTTTCCTCTTTCGCTCTATGATTGTCAGCTGTTTTCATCTTTCGCTCTATGATTGTCAGCTGTTTTCATCTTTTGCTCTATGATTGTCAACTGTTTTCATCTTTCGCTCTATGATTGTCAGCTGTTTCCTTCTTTCCCTCCATGATCGTCGGCTGTTATCATCTTTCGCTCAATGATTGTCAGCTGTTTTCATCTTTCGCTCTATGATTGTCAGTTGTTTTCATTTTTTGCTCTAAGATTGTCAGCTGTTTTCATCTTTCCCTGTATGATTGTCAGCTGTTTTCCTCTTTCGCTCTATGATTGTCAGCTGTTTTCATCTTTCGCTCTATGATTGTCAGCTGTTTTCATCTTTTGCTCTATGATTGTCAACTGTTTTCATCTTTCGCTCTATGATTGTCAGCTGTTTCCTTCTTTCCCTCCATGATCGTCGGCTGTTATCATCTTTCGCTCAATGATTGTCAGCTGTTTTCATCTTTCGCTCTATGATTGTCAGTTGTTTTCATTTTTTGCTCTAAGATTGTCAGCTGTTTTCATCTTTCCCTGTATGATTGTCAGCTGTTTTCCTCTTTCGCTCTATGATTGTCAGCTGTTTTCATCTTTTGCTCTATGATTGTCAACTGTTTTCATCTTTCGCTCTATGATTGTCAGCTGTTTCCTTCTTTCCCTCCATGATCGTCGGCTGTTATCATCTTTCGCTCAATGATTGTCAGCTGTTTTCATCTTTCCCTCTAATCAGCTGTTTTCATCTTTCCATCTATGACTGTCAGCTGTTTTCATCTTTCACTCTATGATTGTCCGCTGTTTTAATCTTTCGCTCTATGATTGTCAGCTGTTTTCATCTTTCTCTCTATGATTGTCAGCTGTTTTCATCTTTCCCTCAATAATTTTCAACAGTTTTCATCTTTCTCTTTATGATTGTCAGCTGTTTTCATCTTTCTATCTATGATTGTCAGCTGTTTTCATCTTTCCCTCAATAATTGTCAGCTGTTTTAATCTTTCTCTCTATGATTGTCATCTGTTTTCATTTTTCTCTCTATGATTGTCAGCTGTTTTCATCTTTCCCTCCATGATTGTCGGCTTTTATCATCTTTCGCTTAATGATTGTCAGCTGTTTTCATCTTTCCCTCTATGATTGTCAGCTGTTTTCATCTTTCCCTCAATAATTGTCAGCTGTTTTCATCTATCTCTCTATGATTGTCATCTGTTTTCATCTTTCCCTCCATGATTGTCGGCTGTTTTCATCTTTCCCTCCATGATTGTTGGCTGTTATCATCTTTCCCTCCAGGATTGTCAACTGTTTTTATCTTTCTCTCTATGATTGTCAGCTGTTTTCATCTTTCCCTCAATATTTATTAACCGTTTTCATCTTTCTCTCTATGATTGTCATCTGTTTTCATCTTTCTCTCAATGATTGTCAGCAGTTTTCCTCTATCCCTCAATAATTGTCAACAGTTTTCATCTTTCTCTCTATGATTATCAGCTGTTTTCATTTTTCTCTCTATGATTGTCAGCTGTTTTCATCTTTCCCTCAATAATTGTCAGCTGTTTTCATCTTTCTCTCTATGATTGTCAGCTGTTTTCATCTTTACCTCCATGATTGTCGGCTTTTATCATCTTTCGTTCAATGATTGTCAGCTGTTTTCATCTTTCCCTCCATGATTGTCAGAAGTTATCATCTTTCCATCAATGACTGTCAGCAGTTTTCATCTTTCACTCTATGATTATCAGGTGTTTTAATCTTTCGCTCTATGATTGTCAGCTGTTTTCCTCTTTCTCTCTATGATTGTCAGCTGTTTTCATCTTTCCCTCAATAATTGTCAACTGTTTTCATTTTTCTCTCTATGATTGTCTGCTGTTTTCATCTTTCCCTCTATGACTGTCAGCTGTTTTCATCTTTCGCTCTATGATTGTCAGCTATTTTCATCTTTCCCTCTATGATCGTCGACTGTTATCAACTTTCGCTCTATGATTGTCAGCTGTTTTCATCTTTCCCTCTATGACTATCAGCTGTTTTTATCTTTCGCTCTATGATTGTCCGCTGTTTTCATCTTCCACTCTATGATTGTCAGCTGTTTTCATCTTTTGCACTATGATTGTCAGCAGTTTTCATCTTTCCCTCTATGATTGTCAGCTGTTTTCATATTTCGTTCTATGATTGTAAGCAGTTTTCATCTTTCCCGTTATGATTATCAGCTGTTTTAATCTTTTGCTCTATGATTGTCAGCAGTTTTCACCTTCCCCACTATGATAATCAGCTGTTTTCATCTTTCTATCTATGATTGTCTGCTGTTTTCATCTTTTCCTCTATGATTGTCAGCTGGTTTCATCTTTCGCCTTTCGCTCTATGATTGTCAGCAGTTTTCATCTTTCCCTCTATGATTGTCAGCTGTTTTCATCTTTCGCTCTATGATTGTCAGATGTTTTCATCTTTCCCTCTATGATTGTCAGCAGTTTTCATCTTCCCCTCTATGATTGTCAGTTGTTTTCATTTTTTGCTCTAAGATTGTCAGCTGTTTTCATCTTTCCCTGTATGATTGTCAGCTGTTTTCCTCTTTCGCTCTATGATTGTCAGCTGTTTTCATCTTTCGCTCTATGATTGTCAGCTGTTTTCATCTTATGCTCTATGATTGTCAACTGTTTTCATCTTTCGCTCTATGATTGTCAGCTGTTTCCTTCTTTCCCTCCATGATCGTCGGCTGTTATCATCTTTCGCTCAATGATTGTCAGCTGTTTTCATCTTTCGCTCTATGATTGTCAGTTGTTTTCATTTTTTGCTCTAAGATTGTCAGCTGTTTTCATCTTTCCCTGTATGATTGTCAGCTGTTTTCCTCTTTCGCTCTATGATTGTCAGCTGTTTTCATCTTTCGCTCTATGATTGTCAGCTGTTTTCATCTTTTGCTCTATGATTGTCAACTGTTTTCATCTTTCGCTCTATGATTGTCAGCTGTTTCCTTCTTTCCCTCCATGATCGTCGGCTGTTATCATCTTTCGCTCAATGATTGTCAGCTGTTTTCATCTTTCGCTCTATGATTGTCAGTTGTTTTCATTTTTTGCTCTAAGATTGTCAGCTGTTTTCATCTTTCCCTGTATGATTGTCAGCTGTTTTCCTCTTTCGCTCTATGATTGTCAGCTGTTTTCATCTTTCGCTCTATGATTGTCAGCTGTTTTCATCTTTTGCTCTATGATTGTCAACTGTTTTCATCTTTCGCTCTATGATTGTCAGCTGTTTCCTCCTTTCCCTCCATGATCGTCGGCTGTTATCATCTTTCGCTCAATGATTGTCAGCTGTTTTCATCTTTCGCTCTATGATTGTCAGTTGTTTTCATTTTTTGCTCTAAGATTGTCAGCTGTTTTCATCTTTCCCTGTATGATTGTCAGCTGTTTTCCTCTTTCGCTCTATGATTGTCAGCTGTTTTCATCTTTCGCTCTATGATTGTCAGCTGTTTTCATCTTTTGCTCTATGATTGTCAACTGTTTTCATCTTTCGCTCTATGATTGTCAGCTGTTTCCTTCTTTCCCTCCATGATCGTCGGCTGTTATCATCTTTCGCTCAATGATTGTCAGCTGTTTTCATCTTTCGCTCTATGATTGTCAGTTGTTTTCATTTTTTGCTCTAAGATTGTCAGCTGTTTTCATCTTTCCCTGTATGATTGTCAGCTGTTTTCCTCTTTCGCTCTATGATTGTCAGCTGTTTTCATCTTTTGCTCTATGATTGTCAACTGTTTTCATCTTTCGCTCTATGATTGTCAGCTGTTTCCTTCTTTCCCTCCATGATCGTCGGCTGTTATCATCTTTCGCTCAATGATTGTCAGCTGTTTTCATCTTTCCCTCTAATCAGCTGTTTTCATCTTTCCATCTATGACTGTCAGCTGTTTTCATCTTTCACTCTATGATTGTCCGCTGTTTTAATCTTTCGCTCTATGATTGTCAGCTGTTTTCATCTTTCTCTCTATGATTGTCAGCTGTTTTCATCTTTCCCTCAATAATTTTCAACAGTTTTCATCTTTCTTTTTATGATTGTCAGCTGTTTTCATCTTTCTATCTATGATTGTCAGCTGTTTTCATCTTTCCCTCAATAATTGTCAGCTGTTTTAATCTTTCTCTCTATGATTGTCATCTGTTTTCATTTTTCTCTCTATGATTGTCAGCTGTTTTCATCTTTCCCTCCATGATTGTCGGCTTTTATCATCTTTCGCTTAATGATTGTCAGCTGTTTTCATCTTTCCCTCTATGATTGTCAGCTGTTTTCATCTTTCCCTCAATAATTGTCAGCTGTTTTCATCTATCTCTCTATGATTGTCATCTGTTTTCATCTTTCCCTCCACGATTGTCGGCTGTTTTCATCTTTCCCTCCATGATTGTTGGCTGTTATCATCTTTCCCTCCAGGATTGTCAACTGTTTTTATCTTTCTCTCTATGATTGTCAGCTGTTTTCATCTTTCCCTCAATATTTATTAACCGTTTTCATCTTTCTCTCTATGATTGTCATCTGTTTTCATCTTTCTCTCAATGATTGTCAGCAGTTTTCCTCTATCCCTCAATAATTGTCAACAGTTTTCATCTTTCTCTCTATGATTATCAGCTGTTTTCATTTTTCTCTCTATGATTGTCAGCTGTTTTCATCTTTCCCTCAATAATTGTCAGCTGTTTTCATCTTTCTCTCTATGATTGTCAGCTGTTTTCATCTTTACCTCCATGATTGTCGGCTTTTATCATCTTTCGTTCAATGATTGTCAGCTGTTTTCATCTTTCCCTCCATGATTGTCAGAAGTTATCATCTTTCCATCAATGACTGTCAGCAGTTTTCATCTTTCACTCTATGATTATCAGCTGTTTTAATCTTTCGCTCTATGATTGTCAGCTGTTTTCCTCTTTCTCTCTATGATTGTCAGCTGTTTTCATCTTTCCCTCAATAATTGTCAACTGTTTTCATTTTTCTCTCTATGATTGTTTGCTGTTTTCATCTTTCCCTCTATGACTGTCAGCTGTTTTCATCTTTCGCTCTATGATTGTCAGCTATTTTCATCTTTCCCTCTATGATCGTCGACTGTTATCAACTTTCGCTCTATGATTGTCAGCTGTTTCATCTTTCCCTCTATGACTATCAGCTGTTTTTATCTTTCGCTCTATGATTGTCCGCTGTTTTCATCTTCCACTCTATGATTGTCAGCTGTTTTCATCTTTTGCACTATGATTGTCAGCAGTTTTCATCTTTCCCTCTATGATTGTCAGCTGTTTTCATATTTCGTTCTATGATTGTCAGCAGTTTTCATCTTTCCCGTTATGATTATCAGCTGTTTTAATCTTTTGCTCTATGATTGTCAGCAGTTTTCACCTTCCCCACTATGATAATCAGCTGTTTTCATCTTTCTATCTATGATTGTCTGCTTTTTTCATCTTTTCCTCTATGATTGTCAGCTGGTTTCATCTTTCGCCTTTCGCTCTATGATTGTCAGCAGTTTTCATCTTTCCCTCTATGATTGTCAGCTGTTTTCATCTTTCGCTCTATGATTGTCAGATGTTTTCATCTTTCCCTCTATGATTGTCAGCAGTTTTCATCTTCCCCTCTACGATTGTCAGCTGTTTTCATCTTTCTCTCTATAATTGTCAGCTGTTTTTATCTTCTGCTCAGTGATTGTCAGATTTTTTTTTCTTTTGCTTTATGATTGTCAGCTAATTTCATCTTTCTTTCTATGAATGTCAGCTGTTTTCATCTTTCACTCTATATTGTAAAATATTTTCATCTTTTACTCTATGACTGTCAGGTGTTTTCATCTTTCTCTCTATGATTGTCTGCTGTTTTTATCTTTCCTTTTATGATTTTCAGCTTGTTTAATTTTTCGCTCTATGATTGTCAGCAGTTTTCATCTTTCCCTCTATGATTGTCAGCTGTTTTCATCTTTTGCTCTATGATTGTCAGAAGTTTTCATCCTTCCCTCTATGATTGTCATTTGTTTTCATCTTTCCCTCTATGATTGTCAGCAGTTTCATCTTCCCCACTATGATTGTCAGCTGTTTTCATCTTTCTCTCTATGATGGTCAGCTGTTTTCATCTCTCGCTCAGTGATTGTCAGATTTTGTTTTCTTTTGCTCTATGATTTTCAGCTAATTTCATCTTTCTTTCTATGAATATCAGCTGTTTTCATCTTTCACTCTATATTGTAAAATGTTTTTATCTTTTACTCAATGATTGTCAGCTGTTTTCATCTTTCGCTCAGTGATTATCAGATTTTGTTTTCTTTTGCTCCATGATTGTCAGCTAATTTCATCTTTCTTTCTATGAATGTCAGCTGTTTTCATCTTTCACTCTATATTGTAAAATGTTTTCATCTTTTACTCTATGATTGTCAGTTGTTTTCATTTTTTGCTCTATGAACATCAGGCGTTTTCATCTTTTACTCGATGAATGTCAGATGTTATCATCTGTTGCTCTTTGATTGTCATCTGTTTTCATCCTTCCATCTATGACTGTCAGCTGTTATATTTATCTTTGCTCTATGATTGTCACCTGCTTCCATCGTTTGCTCGATGAATGTCAGCTGCTGTTTTCATTTTTCGCTATATGATTGTCTGCTGTTTTCATCTATCACTCCTATGATTTTCAGCTCGTTTCATATTTCCCTCTATGATTGCCAGTTCTTTTCATCTTTCCCTCAATGATTTTCAGCAGTTTTCATCTTTCCCTCTATGATTGTCAGCTGTTTTCATCTTTCCCTCTATGATTGTCAGCTGTTTTCATCGTTCCCTCTATGATTGCAGGGTGTTATCATCTTTTGCTCTATGATTGTCAGCTGTTTTCATATTTTGCTCTATGATTGTCAGCTGTTTTCATATTTTGATCTATGATTGTCAGCTATTTTCATCTTTCAATCTAGATTGTCAGCTGTTTTCATCTTTACTTCTATAATTGGCATCTGTTTTCATCTTTCCATCTGATTGTCAGCTGTTTTCATCTTTCCCTGTATGATTGTCAGCAGTTTCCATATTTTGATCTATGATTGTCACCTATTTTCATCTTTCAATCTAGATTGTCAGCTGTTTTCATCT
This sequence comes from Palaemon carinicauda, assembly GCF_036898095.1. Lineage (NCBI taxonomy): Eukaryota > Metazoa > Arthropoda > Malacostraca > Decapoda > Palaemonidae > Palaemon > Palaemon carinicauda. Next base: position 51,235,041 of record NC_090746.1, read on the forward strand.
TTACTTCTATAATTGGCATCTGTTTTCATCTTTCACTCTATGATTGGCAGCTGTTTTCATCTTTCCCTCTATGATTGTCAGCTGTTTTTAATATGTCTATCTAGATTGTCAGCTGTTTTCATCTTTACCTCTATATTTGGCACCTGTTTTCATCTTTCCCTCTATGATTGTCAGCTGTTTTCATCTTTCACTCCATGATTATCAATTGTTTTCCTCTTTTGCTCTATGATTGTCAGCTGTTATCATCTTTCCCTCTATGGCTGTCAGCTGTTTTCATCTTTTGCTCTATGATTGCCGGCTGTTTTTATCTTTCGCTCTATGATTGTCAGCTGTTTTCATCTTTCAATCTAGATTGTCGGCTGTTTTCATCTTTACCTCTATAATTGGCAGCTGTTTTCATCTTTCACTCTATGACTGTCAGCTGTTTTCATCTTTTGCTCTATGATTGTCTGCTAGTTTCCTCTTTCACTGTATGATTATCAATTGTTTTCATCTTTTGCTCTATGAACATCAGCTGTTTTCATCTTTCTCTCTATGATTGTCTGCTGTTTTCATCTTTCCCTCAATAATTGTTAACTTTTCATCTTTCCCTCTATGATTATCAGCTGTTTTCATCTTTCAATCTAGATTGTCAGCTGTTTTCATCTTTACCTCTATAATTGGTAGCTGTTTTCATCTTTCACTCTATGACTGTCACCTGTTTTCATCTTTTGCTCTATGATTGTCAGCTGTTTTCATCTTTCACTCTATGATTATCAATTGTTTTCATCTTTTGCTCTATGAACATCAGCGGTTTTCATCTTTCTCTCTATGATTGTCCGCTGTTTTCATCTTTCCCTCAACAATTGTCAACTGTTTTCATCTTTCTCTCCTTGATTGTCAGCTGTTTTCATCTTTCTCTCTATGACTGTCAGCTGTCTTCATCTTTTGCTCTACGATTGTCGGCTGTTTTCATCTTTCTCTCAATGATTGTCAGTTGTTTTTTTCTTTTGCTCCATGCATGTCAATATTTTCATCTTTCGCTCTATGATTGTCAGCTGTGTTCATCTTCCTCTCTATGATTATCAGCTGTTTCTGTCTTTCGCTCCATGATTGTCACTGTTTTCATATTTCGTTCTATTATTGTCAATTGTTTTCATCTTTCGGTCTATAATTGGCAGCTGTTTTCCTCTAGATATAACTATTTAAGAGATTTCACTCATAATTGTAACTAAGGTACTGATCAGACCTACCCTGATATTTTTCTCCTTCTATGCATACCGTAACTTGAGAGAGAAATTTGGTGAATTTTTCCTGCTTTCTTTTTCCTCTCCTCTCATCATTACTCTTTTTGATCGTTTTCTCTTTCCTTTCCACCATCTCATTTTTTATCTAATAGTTTTTTTTTCTATATATCATAATCCCTCCTTATTTCGGTTTTCTTACCATTATTTGTTTTAAGTCATCTTCACTTTTTCTTGCCCTGCTATATCATTTGTCTTTCAAAAGTTAACAATTACTTGAATATTATTCTTATGCGTTATATTCTCCCCATCGTTATTACCATACGTGGTATTTACTATATTTTGCCTCTTTTATCAAAGAACTACTTCAGCGGTATATACTGAACGAATGAGTACCATATTTATCTATAATAATATTAATGAAAATATTGAAATTATGAATTCCAATTTCTAACCTAATTCATTTCATAATCTCGTGTCCCAACGCTTAATATTTTCAGGAATTCGTATTGATTTTTAATATCAAAACAATTCATGTTTCAGGACACCTTATCCCATATGGTTAACGAAAGCTGATCGGTCGTACTGAGAAGAATGTGCGAGAATATCAGAGGGTAGAATCTGTTCCCCAGACTCCATGCAAGCCATTATTATCAGTCGTAATCCGATAAGGCAAATCCCTCACAGGCTGGTTAAATCTTTTCCCTTGTGCAATGATCTGTTATTAAGAAAAGCAGTGCTGTGAGTCACTCCAGGTCGATATTGATCCGTTGCAGTTTTCCTTCGGTAAATTTCACCAGATTGTCACGCCATGTTTCCCCATTTCTTTGTGTGGTGTGGCTGTAATATATCCTACTCTCTAACTTTGTAATCATGTGAAATTGAAATCTAATAATGCCTGACGAATATCTATGAAGGGTACCTGCATTTTGCCAAACGCTCCTATCCCAATGCTGTTGGGAAAACACGTTTCAATCATTTTTTCGATACTTCAACTCGAATCTGCTAAGATAGTTTTAAGACAAATATCGAGTATTGCATCGTAATGAAAAGTTCGTACCGAATTCATATATTACTTCCTTTTTTTTTACTTTCTCTAACTTTTTTCTTTTTTCCAATCGAAGTATTCCTTTTATATTAGAAATCCTTAAGCGGCTTAACAATGTATCATGTAATTCTGTACTTGTCTGAATACATCTTTAAGCTCATATCGAGTAAATGGTAAGAAATATATTGTGCGTGAATTGAGAGAGAGAGAGAGAGAGAGAGAGAGAGAGAGAGAGAGAGAGAGAGAGAGAGAGAGAGAGAGAGAGTCCCTTGATCTAGCTTCAATCAAAGGAATAATTTTTTTGTACGCATATCTTTTTTCCTACCATATTCGGCAGATACCTGATGGACACATTAAAAAAATCCGAATTGGTAGATTGTAGAGACAAGAGACAAAGAAAAGAAAAAAATCTTTTTATTTTTTGTTTTACGAAAAATTTAAAAGCACTACAGGAAAGGATTTTTATATCATATTTGTTTTACGTTTGGCAGATTTGGTTTTATATATCTAACGCTTGATTTTTCATCCAGATGTTAAGGATAACAGCTATCTAAGCTGAAAAAGGTGAGCTGACGAACTGCAGCTCGCTTTGGGGATGACGGTAAAAATCAACATCCGATTTCACTGAAGATCTTATTTTGGCCATGATTAGTTAGTGTACTGAAGCAGTAAAAAGTAAATACAGCGTCTGTATATTTTCAAATGGTGTATGATAGTGATAAATATTTGTTAAGAAAAAGCATCACTATCCTGTATGATTTAGCTATTTGACGAGATGATAAAATCAAGGCTTGTATATCCTATAAATGACAAAAGTAAGTTGAAAATATATAATAAGAGAACAAACTTTTCAACGATAAGTCTCATCAATTCGGCCAATCAAGATTGTTATTAATCATATCAGATGACGATATAGTCGATTTAAAAAAAAGAATAAGCACAGTCAATTTGTCTTTGTGTGTGTCGTTAAGGTTTTTGCAATAACCTTATAAGTACAGTTAGAATCAAAAGAACGCCGACACTCTGGGGAAATCTTTCGCCAGATGTCTCTAGTGTTCCCGTGACAAAACAGGCAAGGTGTTGCTCTTCTTATTACTACTATGAAATGGGCGGAGCCCTCTCCAATCTTAGCGAATCAAAGACAGCAACGAGGTGTTTTTGCTAGTGAAAGCATTAAAATTTTACAAATCGAGTTGCCATATTTCATTCTGTTTTATCATTTGACGTTTCGAATATCCACTGCAAATACTGAATACACACACACACACACACACACACACACACACATATATATATATATATGTATATATATATATATATATATATATATATATATATATATATACATACATATATATATATATATATATATATATATATATATATATATATATATATATATATATATATATATATATATATATATAAATACCATACATGAGTTATACCGGCCTAAATGACATTCAGAGAGAGAGAGAGAGAGAGAGAGAGAGAGAGAGAGAGAGAGAGAGAGAGAGATTCGGCCTGAATACATCGTTTTTAATCATATTTGTTGTACGTTGGTCAAAATTCGCCCCTAACATTTTGAGTTAGGTTGGTGACAAACAAATAGACAGAGGTGAAAACATGACCTTGGCGGAGGTAATAATAATAATAATAATAATAATAATAATAATAATAATAATAATAATAATAATAATAATAGGACCAAAACGTAAATTTTGACAGTTCTGTCAAGGTGAATATTGGCCCGCGCACTGAGCCCTTTGATAATTTGGAATTGCAAGATATTTCCTTGAATTTATTAAACGTAATTAGTTCTTCTTACCTTCTAAATTCCTGGAATTTATCCATTTATTCAAACAAACCAAATCTTGTAACTCTTCCAGAAACCACATAATTACTTCCATTCTCAACTCTGGGCTGTTCTCACATAGGGGACCAACTCTGCCTTACATAAATCTACATTAAGCCTTTATATGGGCGGTCAAATACTCAGACTTTCAAAAACTTTTGCAGGGACTATTCCAATATATCAAGAAACATATGTAAAAAAGCAAACATTTCAATATGAAATGTTTGCTTTCTTACATATGTTTCTTGATATATTGCAATAGTCCCTGCAAAAGTTTTTGAAAGTCTGAGTATTTGACCGCCCATATAAAGGCTTAATGTAGATTTATGTAAGGCAGAGTTGGTCCCCTATGTGAGAACAGCCCAGAGTTGAGAATGGAAGTAATTATGTGGTTTCTGGAAG
>NC_090746.1:51244568-51247843 GCF_036898095.1 Palaemon carinicauda
AGCAGCAACAGGTGGACAGTGGAAGATGAAAACGCATATCCTAATATGTATGACACTCCGCCATCTCTTCAAATCTAAACAATCAACTACTTTCCTAAACAAACTAGGTAATTATGAGTCCTATGCTTTTTCTCTTGAATTGGAAACTGTCCTGGCATATGCATGGTTGAAAGTGTTTCAGTAATCAGTAATAGTGATGTGGTTAAGGATCAACATGAAAGAACAGTGTTTCATGGCGACTGAGACAACTTCGATCAGCTGGTGTCTGATGTTTATGGAACTGGATCAGTTCAAAGCACAGTTGGAATCTACATGGAAGAATTTGGATTCTGTAAAGATGACGGATTGAAATTAGTCCCTCGTATGACTGAACCCAGTTTAAGAGTTTCCACCATGCTACCGGAGAAAACGACCTGAAGAACCAACCTTCATAGAGCCCCCAAACTGTGCTGAAAATTCCAGCATTAAGATTCTGATTTTTTTTTTAGATTATTGCTTGTCATATGCCCTTTGAGAGTCAATTTATCCCTGCTATAACGAGATCTGTGTCTAGTAGGCTACTGCTAATACTCCAAACTTTACGACAACTATGTATGTAGATATATGTATATGCATATATGTCTGTGTGTGTGTATATATATATATATATATATATATATATATATATATATATATATATATATATATATATATATATATATAATTACAGTATTTTTTTTAGATTTTTTAACGTGGAGCCCTGCCCTTCCAGCGGGAAGGGGTAGCCCCGCCCTGCCAGTGGGAAGGGGGAGCCCCCCTGCCAGCAGGAAGGAGGGGAGACCCCTGCCAGCAGAAAAGGGGAGCCCCCCTGCCGGAGCTCCCCCTGCCGGAGCTCCCCCTGCCGGAGCTCCCCCTTCCAGCAGGAAGTGGGGAGCCCCACCCTGCCAGTAGGAAGGGGGGAACCCCGCCATGCCAGCGGGAAGGGGGGAACTCCGCTAAGCCAACGGGAAGGGGAAAACCCCGCCCTGCCAGCGGGAAGGGGAAACCACCTGCCAGCAGGAAGGGGGGAGCCCCCCTGCCAGCAGAAAGGGGGGAGCCCCCCTGCCAGCAGAAAGGAGGGAGCCTCGCCCTGCCAGCAGGAAGGGGGAACCCCGCCCTGCCAGCGGGAAGGGGATGCCCCGCACTGCCAGCGGGAAGGGGGAGCCCCGCCCTGCCAGCGGGAAGGGGGAAGCCTCGCCCTTCCAGCAGAAAGGGGGGAGCCCCGCCCTGCCAGCAGAGAGGGGGGGAGCCCCGCCCTGCCAGCAGAAAGGGGGGAGGCCCGCCCTTCCACCCTTCCAGCAGGAAGGGAGGAGCCCGGTCGCTCCAGCAGGAAGGGAGGAGCCCCGCCCTGCCAGCGGGAAGGGGGAACCCCGCCCTGCCAGCGGGAAGGGGATGCCCCGCACTGCCAGCGGGAAGGGGGAGCCCCGCCCTTCCAGCAGAAAGGGGAGAGCCCGCCCTGCCAGCGGGAAGGGGGAACCCCGCCCTGCCAGCGGGAAGGGGATGCCCCGCACTGCCAGCAGGAAGGGGGAGCCCCGCCCTGCCAGCGACATGGGGGCACCACCCTGCCAGCGGGAAGGGGGAGCTCCGCCCTGCCAGCGGGAAGGGGGGAGCCTCGCCCTTCCAACAGAAAGGGGGGAGCCCCGCCCTGCCAGCAGAAAGGGGGGAGGCCCGCCCTTCCACCCTTCCAGCAGGAAGGGAGGAGCCCGGTCGTTCCAGCAGGAGGGGAGGAGCCCCGCCCTTCCAGCAGGGAATGGAAGAGCCCAACCATGCCAGAGGGAAGTGGGAAGCCCCGCCCTGCCAGCGGGAAGGGGGGAGACCCACCCTGCCAGCGGGAAGGGGGGAGTCCCACCTTGCCAGCAGGAAGGGGGGAGCCCCGTCCTGCTAGTGGGAAGGGGGGAGCCCCGCCCTGTCAGTAGGAAGGGGGGAACCCCGCCATGCCAGCGGGAAGGGGGGAACTCCGCCAAGCCAACGGGAAGGGGAAAACCCCGCCCTGCCATCGGGAAGGGGAAGCCACCTGCCAGCAGGAAGGGGGGAGCCCCCCTGCCAGCAGAAAGGGGGGAGCCCGCCCTGCCAGCGGGAAGGGGGAACCCCGCCCTGCCAGCGGGAAGGGGATGCCCCGCACTGCCAGCGGGAAGGGGATGCCCCGCACTGCCAGCGGGAAGGGGGAGCCCCGCCCTGCCAGCGGGAAGGGGGAAGCCTCGCCCTTCCAGCAGAAAGGGGGGAGCCCCGCCCTGCCAGCAGAGAGGGGGGGGGGGGGAGCCCCGCCCTGCCAGCAGAAAGGGGGGAGGCCCGCCCTTCCACCTTTCCAGCAGGAAGGGAGGAGCCCGGTCGTTCCAGCAGGAAGGGAGGAGCCCCGCCCTGCCAGCGGAAAGGGGGAACCCCGCCCTGCCAGCGGGAAGGGGATGCCCCGCACTGCCAGCGGGAAGGGGGAGCCCCGCCCTGCCAGCAGAAAGGGGAGAGCCCGCCCTGCCAGCGGGAAGGAGATGCCCCGCACTGCCAGCGGGAAGGGGGAGTCCCGCCCTGCCAGCGACAAGGGGGCACCACCCTGCCAGCAGGATGGGGGAGCTCCGCCCTGCCAGCGGGAAGGGGGGAGCCTCGCCCTTCCAGCAGAAAGGGGGGAGCCCCGCCCTGCCAGCAGAAAGGGGGGAGGCCCACCCTTCCACCCTTCCAGCAGGAAGGGAGGAGCCCGGTCGTTCCAGCAGGAAGGGAGGAGCCCCGCCCTTCTAGCAGGGAATGGAAGAGCCCAACCATGCCAGAGGGAAGTGGGAAGCCCCGCCCTGCCAGCGGGAAGGGGTAAGACCCACCCTGCCAGCGGGAAGGGGGGAGTCCCACCTTGCCAGCAGGAAGGGGGAGCCCCGCCCTGCTAGTGGGAAGGGGGAGCCCCGCCCTGTCAGCGGGAAGGGGGGAGCCTCGCCCTGCCTGCAGGAAGGGGGGAGCCCCGCCCTGCCAGCGGGAAGGGGGGAACCCCGCCCTGTCAGCGGGAAGGGGGGGAGCCCCGCTCTGCCAGCGGGAAGGGGGGGAGCCCCGCCCTGCCAGCGGGAAGGATGGGGGAGCCCCGCCCGGCCAGCGGGAAGGGGGGAGGCCCGCCAGCCAGTGGGAAGAAAGGAAGCCCCCCGGGCTAGCGGGAAACGGGCTGCCCCCGCCGAGCCAACAATATAGAGTTCCTGTATCTAGCTCATTTTTAAAAAAGCTTGAGGGCCTTTTGAAAATCTCTAACAGGCTCCAAAAATTCTTCAATGTCTTCAAAAAAATCTCAA
>NC_090746.1:51248343-51250843 GCF_036898095.1 Palaemon carinicauda
AACCTCCCCCAACTCCTTGCTTGTCTCCAATTTGTCTTTCGTCATCAATAGTAAAGTTGAATGCTTTCCTGTCAGAGCTCCAAAAGGAGAAATATGGAATACCGGTGCAATCCCAAAGTGCCTTCAAATTGTCATTCGTCTCAAGCATAAATGTTAGAGAAGGTATAAAGGTCGTTTTGATTGTTTTATTGACGAACCTAAATTTGAAAGCTTTTATCACCGACTCACCATGAGGCCATTAAAAAGGAAACAAGATTTGGGTTTTGCAGAAAATGCTCTGGTGAAAGTTAAGAGAATTGTTGAGTGTGACTATGAAAGAAAATCAAAATACTTCGTCATGAAAGTCTCAACGACAAGTGGATTCATGAAGGCAGTCATGAAAAGCAAAACAAGAATCTTGAAGACTAATAACTGATTTATTTGAAAGGATTCGGACAGAAAATACAGGAAGAAGAGGGAGACAGGAAGGAGAACGGGAGAGAACAAATAAAGAATCCGAAAAGGAGAACTAGTTATTATCTATTGATAATTTTACGGTAGGTTGGATATGAAAGGAGAAAGTAAAGTCCCTAATGTTGAATATCTAAAAATAAAGATTGTGCAGAATAAGGCGGAAACTGCACAGAAGTAGAGAATATTGAAGGACCAGAGAAAGATCTAAAATTTTTTCTCTCTAAAAAAGGAAGGACTTCTAAGAAAGGCACTCCAATTGGATGTCTTCCTTTTGGAAATTCCTAACAGGCTCCAAATCCGAAATATTCTTCCAAATTCTGTTCGACTTCATTTTCACTTCTGTCATCAATAGGAAAGTTTAATGATTTCCTGTCAGAGCTCCAAAAGATTCTTAGTCTCTCTGTTAGGAGGAATATGGAATACCGGTGCATTCTAAAATCGGCTTCAAATTGTCATTCGTACTGATCATGAGTGTTAGAAAAGGTAAAAAGATTGTTTTAATCGTTTTGTCGATCAACCTAAATTTGCAAGATCTCATCACCAACTTGCCTCTGAAGCCATTGTAAAGGAAAAAAGATTTGGGTGATGCAGAAAATGCTTTGGTGAAAGTTAAGAGAATTATTGAGTCTGCGAGTTTGGAAGAAAACCAAAATACAAAAAGGAATCAACGACAAGTGGAATCAGGAAGGCAGTTATAAAAAGCTAAACAAGAATTTTCAAGACTAATAATGGATTTATTTGAAAGGATTCGGACAGAACATACAGGAAGAAGAGGGAGACAGGAAGGAGAACGGGAGAGAAGAAATAGAACCCGAAAAGTAGGACTAGTCATTATTTGTTGATCACTTTACGATTGTGCGGATTTGAAATGAGAAAGTAAAGTCTATAATGATGAAGATCCAAAAATAAAGATTGTGCAGAATAAGGCGGAAACTGCACAGAAGTAGAGAATACTGAAGGATCATAGAAAGCTAAAATTCTTCAATCTGAAGTAAATTATTTCCCCTCTAAAAGGAAGAACTTCTAAGGAGAGACACTCCAATTAGACGTCTTCCTGTTAGCACGCTCTTATAAGAAAAATAATTATCTAGGACCGACGAAGGAACGGGTTTGGGATCGGCGATTTTTGGTTTACGGCGCCCCGGATTTGAACTTCGGCCTCCAGCTTCGGTCGTCATTTTGTGCCAGCCTCATCACCATCTGTCTGTCGCCAGCGTTCGTGTCATCCAACACAAGTAATAGCTTCCAAAAGATACAGAAAGGATATTCTAATTGCAAAGGGATCAATAGTTCAATTGGGTTCCGTCGTCATGAAACGCCTTCAAGATGTTTGTCAAAAGAAATTCGACCAAGAAGCGCAACGACAGGAGGAGAGGAACTGGTCAAACGAATACTCTGAGGAAAGAGTTTATTGCCCTTCATCGGGACCCCTAAAAGATTGATATGCAATCGAGACGTCAAAACGAATTGTTAGCTTACGGGAAGAGTAGGGACAGGGTACCTTCACACACGCGCACACGTGAATATATATATATATATATATATATATATATATATATATATATATATATATATATGTGTGTGTGTGTGTGTGTTTGTGTATGTATGTATGTATGTATGTATGTATGTGTATGTGTGTTTGCTGGGTATTATTTTCTTGCCTATTACTATTTTACTAATTTCTATGATAAATTGATTATAGGGGATTTTGTATAATTACGTTTTGACATAGCTGACCATAAAAGACAGTAAGTAGAGTATTGAGAAACTAGATCTTACTCAATCCTGTTTTTCTGAGGCTAAACTAACTAGTTTAGCATTTAAGTCATATGGAATTAACACTTCATGGATGTTGATGATTATGGAGGAGTAGTCGCAAATGCTATTTTTCCTTCGTTTTTTTTTATAAAGACCACTGATTTCTTAGCTCTTAAGTTATCCGCTATTTTCTTCAAGTTATCAAATCAAATATACATATATATATATATATATATATATATATATATATATATATATATATATATATATATATATATATATATATATA
>NC_090746.1:51255843-51264476 GCF_036898095.1 Palaemon carinicauda
AAGATTTCCCCCAAGTGACGGCGTTCTTTTGATTCTAACTGTACGCTAACATGGACAAAGTAAAAAACATAAATGGCAACTAAGTTACATATAATTTTTCAAGATAAAGACCAATTGGAGAATTATATCACCGTTATCTAGCCCAGACCCAAAATTAACAATATAAAATGGAAAACAAATTGATAAAGGGGATACTCAAGTTAGATTGAAACAATAGACATGTATCTGAAAGGAGAGACTGTTATAGGAGTAGGGGAAATCTCAGACAGGGATCAAACTTCAAAGCATGACAGTAGAAGGAAAGAAACAGCCATTGAAATGTGTAATAAAAAAAAATTACTAACTTCCAGTGTAAATAGGGGAGAACTTTGCCTTGAACTCACTGGAACAGTGGCAGAAAGGATGCATACATAAACATGTACAGAATATATACAATTTTATATATATATATATATATATATATATATATATATATATATATATATATATAATTTATTTAAGCACATGAGAGAGAGAGAGAGAGAGAGAGAGAGAGAGAGAGAGAGAGAGAGAGAGAGAGAGAGAGAGAGAGAGAGAGAGAGAGAGAGAATATAAAGTTTTATCAGCAAAGATGAAGATAAGAAATTACCCCCATCTTAGCAATATACTCAAATTTTCACTAGCAAATTAACCAACCTGAATATACCAATCTTTGCTAAACGAGTAAGGAACAACCCGGATGTTGAAAATATTGATAAACGTATAGTTTCGGTTCAACTTCAATGAAAAGTACAGTAACTGGAAAAATTGGATGGTATAACTAAGTTACTGGATTCCCATTCAATTCAAAACACGATGGTGAGCTAAAATTGGGGTCCAGAGAATTTTCCGATTTTAGGACATTTGTTGAAATAAAACAGATGCTGAGCAAGAGAAGAATTATTCAGAGAAAACTGCATTAGAGGTTACTCATTACTTTCTATTAAGCACATCCTCATAGTTTTTCAATGTTTAACTACATTTGAGAGGACTTGTATGTCTTGATTTTCAGAGCCATATTTGAATTATTACGTATAATAAACAGAAAAACGATTTTTTGTATCGGTAACATTTCTTAAGTAATTGTTTTTTTTCTCTTTGTCCAGTTACAAATCAATTACCAAATGGGAATATGATTTACATTCTATACTTTTTTTGTGTGGAAAAAAATGTAGCATTATTGTCCTTACAATCATTATAACTATGGACACTGTTTTCCTTAGTGAATTTCGAGTTTTTGGTCTCCATTACCAAAAGGAAGTAAATTATTCGAATCGCATCCTTCAAGTATTTCACTTCCTTAACATAATTTCACTTCCGCTGTTTCACTTCCTTCACATAATTCGTTTTTTGTCTACGGGTATTACTGTTTCTATATTTTTTAATCCTTGTGTGGTTCTATGTATGTCTAATAAGGGAATGTTATGAAGCTAAAGACTTAAAATCTTTATTTTCGAACGACAGCTGTCTAACCCAGCAGCAGGTTTTAATGCACCAACTTTAGTCGTAATTTCACGTCAATATATTGATCTCTGGTGATTATGGGGTTGTTTGTTCAATGAGCGTCAATGCTTTTATTGTATGATTGGAAATAGATATTATACACATGCTACATAGGCTAGAACTAAAGTATTGTTTCCAAAAGTTGAATCTAACGAAATCGTATATCTTAAATTTACAACGAAAAAATACCAAAGAATCTCAAAATTACTAAATAGAGACAATACGATAGATGACTATCAAACTATAGGTGGGGTTTGGTAGAAATACGTTCTCGAATTCGAGTTGTCTTCAATAGTCGGCAAACATCAAAGTAAAATACAAATATTCCGGTCCTATGGTTCGCTAGTTACGATATACATGAAATACGTTTTCAACATCTGGTGTCTCGGAAGCATTGATAATACTTTCTAAACTAAGCTCATTGATATTTATATTATGAATATTCTTTTAAAAAATACTGGTGAAAGTTACAGGGGTTTCCTAGTTACCTTCGCTAACTGCGTTGCGAAGCTTATGATTTGATAGGGGTGTATTTATTTGTTTGTTTGTGTTTCGCATAACTCAAAAACAATTTGACCGAATCTCATGAAAGTTGATGGGATGATTGTCCATGATCCAAGGACAATTTATCTAGATTTTGGAGTGATTGGGCAAGGTCAAAAACGTCTTTTTGCTATATCGTGGTCAATTTCTACCCGTTTGCCTAAAACTAGTGCCAAAATGTGCATAATTCAACTGGCATTGGCGAAGGTATGCGCTCTACAGGGTCCCAATTCTAGTTTATACCAACTAAAACCATGATGGTCGAGATTTGTTATTTTGGATATGCTGAAGCAGTTTGGGGTGAACAAACATTAGGACCAAAAAGTAGTAAATCTCTCCATAAAATATAATTTCCTTTGATAAAATGGTAATAACAACACAATAGTGTTTTGTTATCATTGTGGCAATGATGTTCAAAGCAAAATGGATTTGGCTTTAAGATTACAGGTGTCAATAGAAAATTTACATCTCTGTGCTTTGGTACATCCAGCCTTCATACCATAAACGTCAAGGATGTGGAACCTTCCTATGTTTCCCGATTTCTTTATCATACCTCCGTTCAAAAAAGCAATAAAAACCCACGAGAAGTCTTTTTACTCTACTCACAGATTCCTTTACCTATCTCTTTGCTTATCATATATCCAAAATATACCACAGCTGGTCCACCTGTTTTCGCCTACTTACATTTAAGTGATTACACTAAAAGGTTTGCTCATAAATTCTGAGGGATTGTCAAGCGACAAAATTGAATAGACTTAGGTTCGAAGATCGAAAACATTGCTTCTACGTTTGAAGTTCCTGACTGTACTGAATCACCAGATAATGCGTCAAATTAGAATATGCTTTAATACAGATTTACCCTCTGAGCAATGCTGATAAATAAAATCAGTAGCTCATCAGCTATGAGACAGGTAGGGCTATCAACCATAGTTGTTTTCATAGTCTGTGTCATTTCTTTCGGCATTTCGCCGTGGCAACGTGTTTTTGACTTATGATTTTCATTTGCATAGTAAATTAGTGTTTAGTCTTAGATCATCAGGGCGAAAAATCAAAGCGTGAAGAAAAACTCAAAACACACGTACTCAAAATAGTAAACAAACTTATCTAAAGGGTCTTTATAACAGAAGTATCCACGTTGCATATAAAACCTTTGTCTAGATTGGATGAAGACAAGTATGCCTCTTGAATACTTTATATACACTTCTTTATCATCATACACAATATCATATTTAATAACCTTGTAGTAGGCATAATTATCCATGTGATCACAACATTCAAAAAGAAAATTATTTTGTTAGACCACAAGACTGATGCATTCATAAGCTACTCCCCTTCACGGTCAAAATAGAGCTCAACATCAACACTTCACCTCAATATTTCCTTTATAGATACAAATTTAGATGACAGAGAGAGAGAGAGAGAGAGAGAGAGAGAGAGAGAGAGAGAGAGAGGGAGAGAGAGAGAAACACAAGTGCTGGAAAGAAACAACAGAAGTTAGGTAGTGTAGGCAACGTCCTTAGCCCACTGATAAGAGAGAGAGAGAGAGAGAGAGAGAGAGAGGAGAGAGAGAGAGAGAGAGAGAGAGAGAGAGAGAGAGAGAGAAACACAAGTGCTGGAAAGAAACAACAGAAGTTAGGTAGTGTAGGCAACGTACTTAGCCCACTGATAAGAGAGAGAGAGAGAGAGAGAGAGAGAGAGAGAGAGAGAGAGAGAGAGAGAGAGAGAGAGAGAGAGAGAGAAACACAAGTGCTGGAAAGAAACAACAGAAGTTAGGTAGTGTAGGCAACGTCCTTAGCCCACTGATAAGAGAGAGAGAGAGAGAGAGAGAGAGAGAGAGAGAGAGAGAGAGAGAGAGAAACACAAGTGCTGGAAAGAAACAACAGAAGTTAGGTAGTGTAGGCAACGTCCTTAGCCCACTGATAGATATCATATACAGCAATGAAGGAAACAACTATTTCATATGAATACTGTTCAAAATCATCATCTGCACCAAGGAATCGTCATGAAGGCCAAGTGACCCAAATTCATCATGTCTTTCTATAATTCCATTCACTTTAAGAAATTAGATATGAATAATAATTACAGTACTCCACTGGGTTGTACAAAATTATTCGGTATTGCAGAGTTCTCACGGTTGGATTCAAGTCTGGAGATTGCACTAACAAGACAAAAAAAATGAAGGAAAGAAATGGAACACACCAGATAGGCAATGTGGAATTTTGTAAATTTGGTGTGCTAGTTGAAATGAGATAAAGACTGTAAAGCCTTTTCATATTGTGAATGGTTTACGAAACAAAGGTAATATCTCCCACTTGGGATATTTGTTGATTAGGTTTTCAAGTGTACCATTATCTTCAAAGCAAGAGCCATTAGGCGCTTTGATTTCTCATAGTTGGTAGTTCCTGGCGCCATCAACGTAACCGTCCTGGAAAATGGAAAAAGGAAAAGCTATTTGTTATTTGATATATATATATATATATATATATATATATATATATATATATATATATATATATATATATATATATATATATATATATATATATATATATATATATATATATATATATATATATATATATATATACGTTAGAATAGTCACTTCGAACATGAATATACCAAAGGGTATGTAAGTATTTCAAAGTGAAAATACAGACACTACCACACAAAATAAACTGTGAAAATCCTTCTGAAGATTACTGCTAAAGAAATATATGTCCAGAAAGTTAAATTCCAAAGGCTGTCCAGTGTAAAGTACAAAACTGTCAGTTATTGCAGTATAGTTTTGTAGTAACTAAAGAGCACACTTACAGCAATTTTTTTTAATAAGTCAGCGGTATTACCACCACATGTTCATTTACCATTAGGTTTATTGGATTTGATTTATGAATTTGGGCCACAGGGTCTAGTGCTGGGGACGGGGAGGCAATTCAGCTCCGAGGACCAAAGAGGATTGGGGGGGGGGGGGGCTGCAGTAGCAGTATAAAACAAAACTCGAAAGAGGTTGAACAGCAAGATGAAAGACGGAAAATAAAAAGGGGGTAAAGTAGACTAGAAATTGGGTGCCATTTGGAATTGAATGGACGCTGCAAAAAGGTCTTTAACTGTTGTCAGATAATAGCACAGTTATAATCCTTTCTAATATTCTTACTTTAATGAGGCTTTCTTTCAAGGATAGTCTCACAATATGCAAATATAGCCAATATGGAACATATTCTCTGCCTACAAAAGCACAATGAACCCGGGTAATAAGAAAAGGAATTTGTAAGTTTTCATTTCTGTTTCTACTTTTCAACTAAAAGTAATTATTATTATTATCATTATTACTTGCTAAGCTACAACCCTAGTTGAAAAAGCGGGATGCTATAAGCCCAAGGGCCCCCAACAGGGAAAATAGCCTAGTGAGGAAAGGAAATAAGGAAAAACTACAAGAGAAGTTTAAGAACAATAATAACATTAAAATAAATCTTTCATATAAAAACTATAAAAACTTCAAAATAACAAGAGGATAAAAACTTTGAAATAACAAGAGGAAGAGAAACAAGATAGAATAGTGTGCCCGAGTCTACCCCCAAGCAAGAGATCTCTAACCTAAGACAGTGGAAGACGATGGTAAAGAGGCTATGGCACTACCCAAGACTAGAGAACAATGGTTTGATTTTGGAGTATCCTTCTCCTAGAAGAGCTGCTTACCATAGCTAAAGAGTCTCTTCTACCCTTAACAAGAGGAAAGTGGCCACTGAACAATTACAGTGCAGCAACCCCTTGGGTGAAGAAGAATTGTTTGATAATCTCAGTATTGTCAGGTGTATGAGGACAGAGGAGAATAAGTAAAGAATATGCCAGACTATTCTGTGTGTGTGTGTGTGTGTGTGTGTGTGTGTGTGTGTGTAGGCAAAGGGAGAATGAACCGTAACCAGAGAAAAGGATCCACTGTAGTACTGTCTGGCCAGCCAAAAGACCCAATAAACTCTCTACCGGTAGTATCTCAACGGGTGGCGAGTGCCCTGGCCAACCTAATACCTATAATAGTTACTGAATGATGGCTGTTAATCATCAGTATCTTTCTAGTGCGAAGTACTGTGTAAATTCAACGAATTCATTAAATGCAGAAACTTCATCAATTTTTTTTTTTCATATTAATTCATGAAGCTGTTATAAAGCAGATAGCTTTCATTACTAAAAACTCGTCTTTAAAGCTCTGCTTCGAATTCAGCACAGCTCCAGTAAGTCTCGGTTTATAGAAAAGATGCCACCGGGATTTTCCTGGTCACGTAGCGCTGTAGCACCCGCATTCGTTACCATCTTTCCTGTTCGTAGTTTAGCAGTGTTTATATTTAGCGATTCGATAGATACCATGGCAAGGATAAGTGTCGTTACATGGAAATGCATTTGGAGGTTAACCTAGCGTTTATATTTTTTCATAACTATCTATCTATAATTTTTATGTAAAAAAACTTATGAATACAGATTTTAAATGCTTTGCTTTATTTATTCTTTAGTTGTGAAGGTGGTGAGAAATTTCTTCTTCGAAAGTAAAACCAGGCAATGATGTTTCCTAACGGTAAACGTTGAAGACGTGATATGATTCCTGATGACACAATATTTTGTGATAAGAGATGTTCAATGTATGTTATTACACGCTAAAGAAAAAACAATTAAGTTTTTTTATGAAAAATGTATGAATATTAAATGATTTAGAGAAATAGGATACCTTTTTCGGCTACGGAAAGTTGCACAGATACATGAGAAGCCTTGATGTATATAGATGTATACTTCTCTCTCTCTCTCTCTTTCTCTCTCTCTCTTTCTCTCTCTCTCTCTCCTCTCTCTCTCTCTCTCTCTCTCTCTCTCTCTCTCTCTGAAACTAAATATGGAAAGAGAAAAAGTAGCTTGTTTGTACCTTTGCAATTTCCCTTCTCTCTCTCTCTCTCTCTCTCTCTCTCTCTCTCTCTCTCTCTCTCTCTCTCTCTCTCTCTCTCTCTCTCTCTCTGAAACCAAATAAGGAACGAGAAAAAGTAGCTTGTTTGTACCTTTGCAATTTCCCTTCTCTCTCTCTCTCTCTCTCTCTCTCTCTCTCTCTCTCTTCTCTCTCTCTCTCTCTCTCTCTCTCTCTCTCTGAAACTAAATAAGGAAAGAGAAAAAGCAGCTTGTTTGAACCTTTGCAATTTCCCTTCTCTCTCTCTCTCTCTCTCTCTCTCTCTCTCTCTCTCTCTCTCTCTCTCTCTCTCTCTCTCTCTCTCTCTGAAACCAAATAAGGAACGAGAAAAATTAGCTTGTTTGTACCTTTGCAATTTCCCTTCTCTCTCTCTCTCTCTCTCTCTCTCTCTCTCTCTCTCTCTCTCTGAAACTAAATAAGGAAAGAGAAAAAGCAGCTTGTTTGAACCTTTGCAATTTCCCTTCTCTCTCTCTCTCTCTCTCTCTCTCTCTCTCTCTCTCTCTCTCTCTCTCTCTCTCTCTCTCTCTCTCTGAAACCAAATAAGGAACGAGAAAAAGTAGCTTGTTTGTACCTTTGCAATTCCCCCCCCCCCTCTCTCTCTCTCTCTCTATTAATGGTATTCCATTAATAATCCTCAACATTTGATTAGAAAATGTGATGCCTGTCATGTTCCAACACACCCCACATGTGCTGAAATACAGCAAAAAATAAAAAATAAAGACACAAAGGTATTCCGCTCAACATGCTTAGTCTGGATAGAAAAGATAATTAAGTCGAGACTAAATCTGCAAATAGTTGAAGATAAAGAAGAGGAAGAAGAAGAAACAGAAGAAGAAGAAGAAGAAAAAGAAGAAGAAGAAAAAGAAGAAGAAGAGAAAAATGAACAGGATATGTGTAAGGATGCAGAGGAAATCATTGATATAACTTATGATGCCATCCAACAACATACTTATGAAGAAATAAATTACCAGATAGAAACAAATAATAGACCCAAGAGACTCTACCCCGGACCTACATAATTTTAGGGAAGAGCAAGAACAAGAAAAAAAAAGAAAAGAAGGATATAGTTTGCAATATGCTGAAAAGAGGGAATTGCAGATTTGGCGAAAGATGCTACTACAAGCATCCAAAGATATGCCATAATTATGAAATATATGGTAAATGTGCATATTCAGACGGATATGGATACGAATGCAGAGATCTCCATCCAAAAATATGCAAAAACCTAAAAGAAGGAAAAGGATGCAGTTTCAACAAAAAATGTCGATATATGCATCCTGCAACCATGAATGAAAGTAAGAAAACTCAACAAACTGAAAAGAAAAATGAAAGCAAAAAAGAAACAAAAAAAAGAAACAAAAAAGCAGGCCGTGTATATACCGCGCTATGAACCAAGAGCCCCAAGATATGAGGCCTTTCAACCCAAATCTGCTCATTTAGAGCCCAACTACAAAGAATGCATCTATAATGCCAGGAGTTGGTGCAGATATGGGGATAATTGCAGGTATACACACAAAAATAAATATGAAGGCGAAAGAGCAAATATAATAGAAAAGTTGGATTTTTTAATAGCAGAATTCCGGGAAATGAAGAAAAGAACATCATATCAGAACAGGAAGGAAGCATGGGA
>NC_090746.1:51264976-51267476 GCF_036898095.1 Palaemon carinicauda
AACGAACACTGCAGATAAGCTCATAAATAAAGAAAATAATATTTTCAATAAATATTTCATAAATCTGCTCTGAAAAATAAAAACTGTCTTAGAGTACCGAAAACAAATGTCTTAAAATATAGTCAGCCCAGAGACCACACACTT
Source organism: Palaemon carinicauda (assembly GCF_036898095.1). Classification (NCBI taxonomy): domain Eukaryota; kingdom Metazoa; phylum Arthropoda; class Malacostraca; order Decapoda; family Palaemonidae; genus Palaemon; species Palaemon carinicauda. Next base: position 51,265,121 of record NC_090746.1, read on the forward strand.
GTAGATAGTCTGTCAGTTAATCAGGTCCATATTGAAAAAAAAAAAAAAAGACTGAGTAATCCCTTTGTGTGACTTATCCAACAACTCTCGGGGTGACGATTGGAAGAGAACATAAAAAAAGGTTCCATACTATGAATTGTAAAAATAACCTCATTTTGTTCGGTTTGATGAATACACCTCTCTATGAAATTCTGGTTTGTAGGATTTTCATTTCTCCTCTGGCTTTTTTTTTTTTTTTTTTTTTTTTTTTTTTTTTTTTTCTTTTTTTTTTTTTACATTTCCCCTTCAAACTTGATTCTACTTTGTGGCCGACCTTTCAGGACTTAATTCGAAAATAAGAGTTTTGAATAATTTATAATTGTTAATAAAACATAAGTTGTTTACTTCAATACATACAAAATGCATCAAGGAATGAAACTAATTCTTTAGGGCTGTGTCTGACGAAGTACAATTAAATAAATGCAGATCATTCATAAAGAATTTGGAATATCTTTATTTCACAGCATACTTCCTGAAGCACCTACTCAAAAACTCTGTTATACGCTCAACTCGGCACCCCCCCCCCCCAAAAAAAAAAAAAAAAAAGATACTGAAAGAGAAAAAAAATATAAAGATTTCCCACATTCCATAAGGTCGCACCTGTAGTCATATCAGATCTATTGTTAAAGCAGTTATGGAAAACAAAAGTATGACGCATTTATCATCTTAGCATGAAATACCATGTCATCTTTCATATACTAATTTTATGGGAGTTGCGTAAAATATTCATGTTTTGAATAGCACAAGAAACTTTGAGGACGTGTAAGAATTTACAGTTTTTTCATATCGAAGACCGGTAGCCTTGTTGACACTGCAATAGCTCATGATCTTTAGTCTTCATCTCCAAATCACTTTCAAAGGACGATTTATTATATTTTTATTTTTCGTGTTATGTCTAGCCTAGTTTTCAAACCTAAACGGGAGTTGCTTAGTAACAAAATGATTTACAATCTATGAAAATCATTAACAGTAGTTCCAGCAACGTTTATTTTTCCTGAGTGTAAAGTCATTATCAGAATCCTCTCCTTACCCATTTGGAAGCTGGAAACCTCATTACCATCGACGGATCTTTTACGTGCAAACGTCAAATGAAAAGTAAATCTAATGACTTTATCAATTTATCATCAATTACTGGATACCAGATGTGCGACGTATATTCGATGACGCTAGATTAAGTATATTAATTAGGATGTACACCATCAACTTTACATGGAATAAATTGGGCCTTAGAATCTCCGTCAATAAGGTTTAAAATGGCTTGCAGACAGCTGTAAGGATGATGGCTAGGGCTATCTGAGAGAGAGAGAGAGAGAGAGAGAGAGAGAGAGAGAGAGAGAGAGAGAGAGAGAGAGAGAGAGAGAGTTATAACTTCTTGAAAAGCTGCATGATGCAATAAAAAAGAAAAGAATCCATTTCAAACGACCATTCATGAAATTTAATTCTGAATCTGAAATGCTTTGGGAGGCTGGAGTTGAGCAGTTGATTATGATTGGCTTGTTACGACCCTCCCTTGAATTACTATCATATCACTGTCAGTAATTAGGCCAATATTGTAAAGGCCCTGAGTGCTCTAGCGGGCCCCGATTTAATCACAGGATTAAAACAAATTACGTAGCAAAGATAAGCTTCCCAGGGGAGGACTACATTGGCTCCTATGGGATTAAACATATGAAGTGTTTTTATTACTGAGTATTTTTTAATAACATTATTAGAATTTTGCACTTTTGGTTTATCGGATCTAATTATGTGAAGCCATAAAAGAGAAAAATCCGGAGCGCGACAAAGAATAACAGTAGGTCTACTGCCATCATTAATAAACGTGATTTAATATTAGTAGAAAAATATTTGGTTGTGCTTCATGGTCATACCGAAAAATTTAATTTCTTTCTTAGCGAATACTCTTTTGGTATAACACTGCTGTCTCCTCTTAATGTATGGATAAAATATTTGTAATACGTGAGTATTCAATCTAAAAAAAGTCCAGCCCGATTTGATAAAATTGAAGAATAATTTTGGAGCGTAAAACACAGATGTACTATGCACTAATTTTTTTTATACCTTATTAACCTTTCTTCTTATTAGCTTTCACTTTAATTTTCCAGTCTCGGGGAACAATGATAAAATATTATGAAAATAGACAAAATTCATTTACTATTGTTCAAAACACTTAATTCCTGACAGGATATAAAAAAATTTCTCTTTGGTAAAATGAGATGGAAATCTGTTGAGTCGCTGTTGAAGAAAGGGGAGAGAAACGCATCATTATTAGAGGATTTAAAAAGTTAAATACGTGGTATCTAACTTCCTCTATTCCGAA
>NC_090746.1:51277476-51314976 GCF_036898095.1 Palaemon carinicauda
AATGACTTATCCGCCTCCTTACAATGTTTTCATTATTATTATTATTATTATTATTATTATTATTATTATTATTATTATTATTACTGGCTAAGCAACATCCTTAGTTGGCAAAGCAAGATGCTATAAGCCCAAGGTTTCTACAAGGAAAAATAACCCAGTAATGGCAGGAAACAAAGAAATAAATAAACTGCAAGAGAAGTAATGAACCACTGAAATAAGATATATTAAGAACAGTAACACTTTCCTCCATTGTCTGCTATTTCTATTGCAAAGTCTCTGCTAGTTCAGGATGACTGACTGAAAGATTAATCGTTTAGATTACTTTGAAGATTCTCTAATCTCCCTGTTCAAAATAAAAGGGTCATTTACATCTCCCTCTCATTGTGGAACTGGGCGTTGAAGAAAAGTTTATATTTATCTTCTGTATGTCCTGTAACAAGGTTATTCTAATGTTCGGTGATGTGTTTTGAGCAATTTTACAGATAAAGCTAACTTTTTGAAAATATTTTTAGTGAGTAGTATAACTTGCGTTATCTCGTTGTAGTCTCCTATAATATACGAAATAATTATGTATAATTAAAATTCAAGATTGATATGAATATATTTTATACTTCTATTCGTAACACTGGAAGTTATCAAAAAATGTGTCCACCTAATTAGCAAGCACATTTTCAATTCCCCTTTTATGAACAAGTAGCCTCGGTTCATTTTCATGATGATAACCACGATCTTCGCTACATGTTCTTTGTCTTTGTATATCAATATTTCACGGTAACCAACTATTGGACATTTATTTGTAAACATGACGAAACTATTCTCTCTATTATCTTCGTTCAATTTCGCATCATTGTGAAATCGTTGTAGACATACCAGATGATAGTTTCAAATCCCCCTCTAGATCAATATGTCCCGTTGTTGAACAAATCACTCACTTGCCTTTATGAATGTATAATTTACTAGAGCAATACACACCACTCTATCATCTCTATTTCTTAGGGCATAAACCTAATTGCCTTTTGTAACGTGAAGCATAGCCAGATACCCTCATCTGATCATATTTATTGTCCAGACATTTTTAAAGTTACCTTGTTATGACATTTTCTATGACAATTGGAATGCCTTGACATTTTCTTCTCGAATTTCTTGCCGTAGAAAAGCATTGCCGAGAGCATGAACTACATCAGCTAATTAAAAATTTAATATTAAATTTTGTTGAAATTGGTAAATATCGATTCTTTTATACACATCAATTTGGTACGAGGACAGATCTAAACTCACTGTAACTATTTACAAATAATTATCAAAGCCGAATCTATACACTAATTTGCTATCCTAACAATGCTTTCACTGTTGAAAAGTGTTCATCTGAAATTCTTAACCTCTCAAGAAAAGGCTACAAATTAAAACTTCTTTTCGATAACAATTTCATCCCTGAAGGAACCTATCACTCAAAGGTTATTCTATTATGTACAACAAACAATCAGCTGTTTTCATATATTTTATCCAAGTAATAGAAAATTCGCCCTTAACAAGATTTATAATCTCCATAATTTATTATCTTACTCATATGATGTACTGGGGTTGGTTGGAAAATTTCTTAATAGCCGAATGTTCTTGATTTTCATCGTTTTAGTTTATATAAAACTATAAATCTACAATAAGAGAAAGAGGATAATATTGATTTAACGCAAGACCGACGGACTGACGAGTAGTAAAAGGTTTTATAGCAAGTGTATTCTTATTGGCAGCGCGTAGAGAGCAAGTGAAGGGATATCAGAGACAAACACGGATCAATACGATTTTCTATGAAATAATTTCTTTCATAGAGGATAAGATAGTACTTTGTAGTGTGCGTACTAGGTTTTATCATTATCACATCTGCACGGTAAAGTAATAAGTTACCAGAGGCATATGAAATTGAAGACAAGAATGTTCCATCCTCCATCCCCTAAAATTACGTACAATTGAAACAGAAGTCAAGCTTCAGGATACAGATATTAATTTCTTCTTAAAAGCAAGTTCCGTTTCTATCTCCCCTCCAGGTCGAATGAAAGAAAAAATGATGAGAAAAGAATTTTACTTTAGGAGTTGGAGATTAATCTCGGAATCTGAGCAGACGTCATCGTTAAAGCAGCCCATTTCACACAAGTCACTGAAAATTGTAACAGATTGACCTCGATCTTACAGGGTCCAAATGTTCAGCTCTGTGACTGATCAACGTCTAAAAAGTTTAGAATTACTTTATGAAGTTTATTTAAGAAGCTATTTTTTTGCTACAAAATTCATAACTCTGAAAAAAATAACATCGAAAAAGAAAGACACTAGAACTGACCTAATTTGCATTAATTCATCGGATACTACCTGATAGTTATCCATTGTACAAAATCCGTTGTATTTTTAAAACGGTTTCTCGTTCCCATGAATGCTTCAACTGCAACCCAATTTTTCAGTCGAAAGTAACGAAATTCATGTATGATACCTTATCAATAGTAATTCTGAAAATTGAAATCAATAAAAATAATCGTATTGTAAGTGAAACACTACTGTACATAGAAAATGTCAGATAGACGTTAAGTGAAACGCAAAAGTTCAGTAATAAACTAAACTATGGTAGGCAGTTCTCTAGCGGAAGGACTACAAAATTAAACCATTGTTCTCTAGTCTTGTGTCTGTACCCTGATCTTCCAATGTCTTGGGTTGGAGTTATCTTGCTCGAGGGTACGCTCAGGTACACTATTCTATTTGTTTCGTTATTTGCTTTCTTCACTGGGCTATTTTTCCCTGTTGTAGCCGTTGGACTTACAGCATCCTACTTTTCAACTAAGGTTGTGGCTTAAATAATAATAATAATAATAATAATAATAATAATAATAATAATAATAATACTCTTATTTACTTGGTTTCCAGGCTGCGGTATCACATGATGATTTGCTCACTAACTCTCCTCGCCTAAGGAATAATACAAGTTCCAACAACTCTTGCTTTGTATATAGCAGGGTCGTAAACCTACTGCCTAACCATTCTCGTATAATTTACAGGAGTCCTCGTTATGTAAGGAATGAAAAGAATATCATATAAATTAATAATAGGGTAAATATGATATAAATCATTAGGTTCACGGTAATCGTGAAAACATAAACCCTTTAAAATGAAACGATTATGAAAGCATATCTTTCGGGAAAATATTCACTGCTCACATTATACACTATAAGGAAACTATGTTTAATTCATATAACGTTATTTTATCTACAGTATATTTGCAGAAGTTTAAAAACAATCATTCATAAGCTATTTCTAATATAGGCATGTTAGTTGGAGAAATGATACATTAGCTTTCATTAGAAATTATAATATTCCAGAAACTTTGAATAACATTAAGTTGCACCAAATGAATTGGGAATAGCCATTCCAATACTAAAAAAAATTAAGAATGAGGCAAACTTAAGGGAGGACATTCTGTCTTTTCATAGTTATTTGCCCATTACAAAGTCATAACCTCCATCCAGAGATGCCATAATTGCAAAATTTAATTATTTGCAACTGATATCTGGCTATGGGATTTAGCGGTGTACATTTCCTATGGATTTCAAATTTAAATTAACTTTTCCTGAAAAGTTCATCTTTCCTGGGAACCATATTTTTAATCATTCTTTTTTTTTTTTCTATTCCCAGACCACAGATATACTTCACGTAAAACACTCTGCTTGACATTCAAGAATGATTGTGCTACGATTTAAACATCCCTTTCGGAGTGGGTATACCTTAATGTAGTGAAAGGTTTTGCGTATCGCCACGATCAGCAAAGCTGTACTAGTCAGGTACACCCATACTAAGTTGGTGTACTGTGAGCAATCAGACGGAAATCTCCCATCATCACCAATTCACACTGGTCAGCGTGGTGATGAAAACTGGCCAAACTCCAAACTTGAACTGATATGTCTGTGGCCTTTGTCCTGTAGTGTCTAGAAATGACTGCATTTATTATTGTTGCTGTTGTTGTTCAATAATATAACAAATAAAAGTGGCTGCTTTATGTCTTCTCAAATTCTCAGACTGATAAAACTCTGATCTCAGCTTACGAGGATGACGTCAATTGGAAGTTTTAGAATTTCGATTGTAATCAGTCATGTAATGTAAGAAGAGTCGCTAAATCTTTATGTCAGTTACTAAATCTAATTATCTAATGGAACAAAAATACAAACCTTTTATGTGACATTTCAAATACTCCAATTCTCTTAAAAACAAAAGTGCCTCTGTTTCCGAAAACATGTCGGTTATTCCTCTGAATCTAAGCGATTTAAAAGACGATCAAAACTTGTAACCAATAAGTATTTTATCAGAAGGAAAAAGAACCCTCAGAATATCCAATTATTTTGTTTTTTACCAGTTTATCTTGATGTGAATTAATTGTCTCTTTCTTTTTAATTTTTGTTTTGGAAAGTCTGTTATTCTCCCCCGTTTACCTCGCTTTACACAAATTATATTTTTTTAATCGAAGTTTTGTATCTTGCTTATGAAAAATAGGTAGTATATCGTTATAAAAATAGTATTTTGTTCGTGCATGATCAAATATTCAAGTTCTATTTGCCATTTAATCGAGTTACAAGAAGGTTTTAAGGGAAGCTACTTGTAATAGAAAATTATATATTGTATCCAATATAATAGTTCCCTACTGTGATATAAAATGGTTCATATAATTTTATACGGTGCCGATATGACAGGATAGGTGACCATGCCTCCCTCTCTACTAACTATTGCAGGCGTGGACTGGAATATTAAAACATAATTGAATTTCATACTTCCTCTTTTCATTTTAATAGGAGGAAACTCTCCAAGTTTATTGGCCATTTTAGCACTGGTAACAATTCAGAAGTTAACAATGATTGGCTAAAGAGACCATTATACAGTCCAAATTACAAGTAAACAGTTACTATCATTATTATCATTGGTATCATTATCATTATTGAAATGGGCATGAAGTCTTGTAGAGCAAGACTGATGGTTCATTAAATTGAAAAGCGTGGTTCCACAGAATAGAATACCAAGAGGTTAGAAAAGAGAACAAAGAATACCAAATATATAACGATAAGTCAAAGAAAAAGAGGTAAAAAACTGATATTTACAGCTCCTGTTAAATTTACAGCATCGGCATCAATAACAGACAGGTAAACTAGACCAAGTGACATCGTGGCACCTCAACACAAAGTGGAGGCTGGCATCCCTTGAAGTAAAATGCATATACAAAGTACTAGGATACAAGAGGCGGTTGCAGAAGTTTCCCTTTGGAACAAGGCTCTCAAAAATAGCTAAGAAAGATATTTTTCAACGAATGTTTACGCCAATCACAGATGTGTGGAAAATTTTAAATATCCAAGGAGTCTGATGTCATACTACAGGAAAACATTCTAATAATGTTTTGAAAGAAAAACATGAAGCATGGGGTATTAATACCATCTCCTCTATAGATAAAGCAATTCTTATGAATAGTAATAAACTTTCTGTAGTATTGTTTAACAAATATTTTCACAGCCTTGTGCAAAGCTTGGAGTTGATGGCATTACTAATCATCAAATAGGGAGTACTACCAAGTGCAGTTCTAGGAATGCATACCAAATCAATGATAAGAAACACAGTAAGAGATCAGCATATCATTAAAGTTTCGAGGAAGTTCAGCACTAACCCCACCACTTGGTCACTGGGTCCAGGTATGTGTAAGTCGAAACAGCAATCTAATTTTATACTTTGAGGAAGCTAATACAATTAGATAGAGTTGCATTACCCACGTATTGTGGGTCTTCTACTTTACATTATCTTATAGTTCCCCTAATATGTCTGAAACAAAAACTATAATGATAAAGGTCCCAAAATGCAACACAGGAAGAAAACTAAGAAGAATAGTAAAATAAACTTACAAAAACAATTAAAAGCAGGGGGAGGAGCTGCTTATGCAACAAGAGCCAGACCATTGCATTTGATGAAGCACATCTCAAATCAACCAGCCAACGAAAACAACCACAACAAATTTTGACAGTTTCTTATGCACCTACAAATATCTTTAAGTAAGGGTTTCTGGCATCTAATCTATAAGTGCAACAACAACAACAACAACAAATACAGCCGTTTCCTGTTCACTGAAGGACTAAGGCCTCAGACATGTCCTTAGTTGTGTCTGGGCTTTAGCCATGTTCATCACTAGTCTGGCTATTGTGGGAGACTTCAGTCTGATCGCTCATAGCAAACCAACCTAGTATGGGTTGCCCTGACAATAGTACAGCTTTCCTGATCATGGCCATGCACAAACCTTTTCACCACGCTAAGGTATCCCCCCTCAATATATACAGTCAGGGTTAATTATGTCATAGACAACCATAAAACCATAAAATCATCTTAAAACAAATGTAGAATCTAATCTATTGTTAAAGTTAACTAGGAAATAACTAATGGCGACTCAATAACAATAAATTCTCAATCGTTTACCTAAAGCAAAATGGCTATTTGAAATACTTATGTAATAAAGTAAATTTTCCAGCCACTTTCTAAAGCACCAGGCGGATAGACACACTGCCATGGAACCGTTATAATCTCCTTTTTTACAAAAACCTCTGGAAGAAAAGGGAAGCCGAGCTTTTCTTAGTTTCTATTTTTGCAGGGCCGCATTTTGAGACAACTTTTGGCCGAACGAGGATTTGTCTCGCTTGTCAGGCGTCCTCTTTCCAGTTATCTTTCACACCAACACTTCAACAATTCAGCAGAGATGTGCGCCTTTGCAATATTAAGCACGATGGCTTCAGAAATTTTGAACAAAAAAAAGTTTGAAGGGGAAATACATAAAACTAATTTCTGATCCATGTTTTATTTGTTGATATGGACTTGAATTTTTTTATATTCGTAATAAACACTACGGACACAATTACAATTTCTTGTCTAAAACCTCCTCAGTTTTATTTTGTCAAGCCAAGCTCGGCTTTCACCAAGCAAATATCTTACGAAACAACCATCGAACAAAGACAAATAAGCAATATATATATATATATATATATATATATATATATATATATATATATATATATATATATATATATATACATACATATATATATATATATATATATATACCCACACATTTAAATTCAAAACATATAATTTCTGACATATCCCAAGATAGAGAAAACAGTGTAAAAGGAGAAGAGATACCTAAATTTCTATTGAGAAAGTTGTCCCTATCAAAATGGATTTTGTAACTCATTCTTCGTTTGGTTCACTTAACGTAATCAGCACTAAATTGTAACGTAAACAGCATTGAACACATATAGGGAACAATTATGACATATGTTCAAATGTCTATCAAATCAATGAATTAAAAAACAGTATATCATTGAATTCTGCGAAAAAGCACCGTCTCAAGTAATTTTCCTGTATCCATTATACTTCTGTATTTATTCATTGACCTTAAGAATGTATTAGATTAATTTACGCAATAATGAATTTTGCTTATAGAAAATAATAATTGAAAACATGAAGCACAATAAATTGAACTTTCTAAAAACTATTACAAAACTAGGGAGAAAATAAAATTCCTAAGAACGTACTTTTGATTTCTGAAATAAATTAATCAAGCACTAAAAAAAGGCCATGGAGCTGAGTAGGGTAAAATAAAAGATAATAAAAGGGAATTCGTTAAAAATGCAATAAATTATGGCTGAAAGACAAATTAGCAGAACGAAACAGCTGAATCTTTACTTAGATAAACCAGAAATTTGATCAACTATATCACGAGAGATAGCTCTTCCCTAAACTTTACCAACAAACTTCTGCCCAACATCTGCAATATGCAAGTTCTGTGTTGATCTAATTTCGCAGACAGAAGTCTACTCGCTTAATCATAGGTCACCCTTGTCAGGATTCTGCTTGCAAATCGCCTGGCTGTTAAATGCTTTTGATTACAAAACCAAATCCAAATAGCGAGAACGTCCTTGCTGTTCTCTTTCTTGCCTTTAATTTGGCCAATTCGTGCGCAATCTCGTATATAATCTATTTTTTTTTTATTATTATTATTTTTTTAGGTTTTGTCCATTTTCCCAACATCAATCCCGCAATTTCTATTATTATTATTATTATTATTATTATTATTATTATCATTATTATTATTATTATTATTATTACTAGCCAAGCTACAACCCTAGTTGGAAAAGTAAGATGCTATAAGCCCAAGGGCTCCAATGGGAAATATAGCCCAGTGAGGAAAGGAAATAAGGATAAATAATGAGAACAAATTAACAAAATATCATTCTATAAACAGTAACAACGTCAAAACATATATGTCATATATAAACTATTAACAACGTCAAAAACAGATATGCCATATATAAACTATAAAAAAACTCACGTCAGCCTGGTCAACATAAAAACATTTGCTCCAACTTTGAACTTTTGAAGTTCTACTGATTCAACTGCCCGATTCATTTTTGTATCACACGCCTGTGATATTTACTTTTAAATTATCTATCTGATAAACAATGGTTACCGACAACGATATGAATACCACTTGGATGCACTCATGTACAATAGATGCTCTATTGCCTCTTCTTGCCAATAGATCGTGAGCCAGTCCTCCTCAACCTCTGACGCTTTAATAATTCTAATACAAGTGGATATCGGTTTCAATTTTTCATTTACGTCATCTACTCTTATCCCAAATCTAGCCAAAAACAATCGTTTTCTTTATGTACATTCATATAATGAAATGAATGAGAATATAGCTCCATCAAACTAATGATATGTGCTCAAGTTATGCCGTTCAAGATTCCTCTATTCTTCCAAATGAAAAAGTATAACTTGTACGTCCACCATAAACAGCAACTTTTAACAGTCAATTTTTTTTCATTTTTTCAAATACAGACGAATTTCAAGAATTCCTACGAGGAAACTAACCTTAAACAATGACGGTCTTATCTTATTCTCATACTTTTCGCGCCATGAGAGGAGCCAAAAACTGTCAGACGCATGATGGAGTACATCACCTTATCTCAAACTTCCAAGAAGATCTTGATTTTCTATGCAGGTGGAAAGGGGAATATGAACGGCAACCTTTGTTTGTTTTTTCATTAATCGCGGGCAATTTATGCAGTCTAACCGGTAATTACGTGTAACTAGCCAGAGTTCCACCGACAGATTTAGCATTGAATTGAATAATCTCATTAGGGAATGATTTATCATCTAATCTTGTAGGTCTATGTTATAATTTCGTAAAAATATTGATAAATGATGATAATACTCTTGATTATGTTAAATGAAATACATGCTTGTAGAATAAATGGTCTGTCAAAACTAAATCTTTATCATAATAATAATAGACTACTTTTCCTTCGATGTTTATAAAAGGTTCAATATAATTACCGGATTCAAATTATTTTACAAAACATTAATCTAAACATTTCACGAATTTTTGAGGCGCATAACAAGTGATATACAAAGAGAGAGAGAGAGAGAGAGAGAGAGAGAGAGAGAGAGAGAGAGAGAGAGAGAGAGAGAGAGAGAGAGAGAGAGAGCATTCCTTTTCAAGATAGCATTTTACCCTTTCTGAAGCTTTCGAGTATCAACATTTATATCCCCAGTAATATCATATTCTATATTTTCACTGAAAGATACGAAAATTTGTATTTGAAGAAGAAATGTAAAAGGAAAACTGTCATTTCCAGACAACTGGGTAAAAGAATTGAACCTGTTGCCCTAGAAAAAAAAAAAGGGGGGGGGGGTGAGGTCCTGCCGATTATTTTTATCCCTTTTTTTTTTTGGAAACTCCTGACCTTCCCTGTCGGTGTGAGTGATATAAATGCAATGTGTTTCCAGTGTAGGATATTGATTTTCGAGCCTGCGACCTATTTTTGAAGGGGGCCAAAGGTCCACGGAGACAGGGCAGAGCCAACAAACATTGCACCTCAGGGGGAAAATGCTTGTTGTTGTATCTATATCATGTATAAATACGTGCAAGCGTAAATCAAATATGTGTAAATTTTACAAATATACTGTGCATACACTCATATATATATATATATATATATATATATATATATATATATATATATATATATATACATATATATATATATATATATATATATATATATATATATATATATATATATATATCTTCACACGTATATATGTGCACATAAATATTTTTTTATATATTTGCACATATGTACAGTATATACATAAATATATAAATTCGGCATATTCACATTTACATTATATATATATATATATATATATATATATATATATATATATATATATATATATATATATATATATATATATATATATATATATATATTTATATATATACATGCACATATATAATGTATAAATATCTATGTATATATAAACACACACACATACATACATAGATATATATATATATATATATATATATATATATATATATATATATATGTATATGTGTGTGTACTGTATATATATAGTGTGTGTGTGTGTGTGAGTGAGTGTATGGGCTTAATACCTAGGAAGTAAAAGTCTCTGCAAGATGAAGGTAGTTGGAGAAGGGCTTAGAATAGCCTATATAGCCAAGTCCCGGGGTGATTTTCTGATTAGATATATGTAATAGTTAATATGATATTTTTTCTACACGGAAAGATCTTCGATTCTTCTTCATCCGTTAAAGTAAGAAGGCAACACGACACAGTTTCCAATATCAGAATAGGGATCCCATAATTCAGTCAAGATATTGAGATTTTTTTTTCGTCTAATCAGTATTTTGCTCCACCCGATCAGTTAATTCCATTGAACGTCACTTTATTGAGAAATAATTTAGTAGAAAAAAATATTTCTCTCCTTTATCAATATTGCAGGTTTTCTAATGACTAAAATTTTTCTATGACGTAATCACAAAATCCCAACTGTACAATTTCTTCTAAAGAATTATCAACTGAAGTATTAATTTGTTATTTTCTATCCCTATTTTGAAGGTCTATCGTATTTGGGGAACTTTTTTTTTCCTTTTTTGACAATATGGAATAGAAAGACTGTCGTGTAATCAAGGAGCGTGCTCTAAGCTTCTTTCCTTCTGAAGGTTGGTGGTTTCATTTACTAAATGAAAACACTGTTTTGCTTGTTTAGTAGGTCTGTGCTCATATAAAATTCAGTGTTCATTTACGGCAATGTTCGAATGTTATTTCTTCAACACATAAACACGACACATACTTCAGATAGTTGATAAATAACAGATAAGTTAATAAATTCTTTATAATCTTTGCATAGTAGGTAGGTTTGTTAAGAGAGAGAGAGAGAGAGAGAGAGAGAGAGAGAGAGAGAGAGAGAGAGAGAGAGACTTCTTTTCAACCATCACGAAGAAATGCTTAAAATGGCAACTTCGGAAATCACGACGTAGCCGTGTCTGGAAGGATTCCAAATTTAAAAATTCCAGAGGTTTCCAGGAATCTACAGCATCCAGATAACCCCTTCTGAGCCTCTCAGCTGGCCTCCTTCCCCGTGTCCTCTAGACTTGCTATGTTGTCGTTTACTAAGGATATCATCTCGTTATAGTAATGTAATTACTAGTTTTTATAAAGATATTTTTTCCTTTCCTTGCAAACGATACTACTTCTAAATCTTTCAACAGATTTCATTGTCCGTCTATTCACAGTATTATTAAGAGACATACTAATAAATTAAAAGATAATATTGAATGTTTTGAATGTTTAAAACATCCCAAGGCCAGGAAGAAGGGAATGGGAAAATGAATCTTGAGGAACAGATAAAGCCCAACAGTTTCTTGGCGGGGACGGCAGAGAACTTGAGCAATGTTTTCTGACTATCAGGAAAGGTCAGAGGTTCTATGACAGATAAGACGATCCTTCATCGAACGTGCCTTGCGCCGTAGCCCACAAAATACAAAAATATTTTTCCTGCTCCTCGCAGGATGTCCAGTATAAGACATAAGAACATCTCAACTTTATCTGCACCATTGCAGGATTTTATTTAAGGTTCTGATTTCAACATTACATTTTAATATCAGAAATTGCGCATACTTTTCTATGAAAATCCACGGTTTATATGTAATGAAAGAGCCGTTATATACTGAACGTTATAATAAGGAAATCTCATTTGAATGGCTGATTTATGATAATAATGGGATTTCTTATGGACCAGCAGATCCATAGTTTCCACACTATAACATTAACTACTATATAAGCATTTATTCATCAACAACACACATCTCCAACCCGCTGTTTACAAGGTTTTGATGTCAGCCCTTTCTTCAAAATAATCTGTTGGATGTACTTTTTATGTATTTTTTTCAGAAAATCATTGAATATTCCACTTCGGTTTTAGGCCTTTTCTTCCCAATTATCTATTTTCCAATAGAGCCACTGGCTATTTTGTCTTGATAATACAACCGCAAAATCCTTATTGTATTGTGTTTTACATCTTATGAGTTGCCGCTGATGAATGAACTAAGTTAATTTAATTTTTAATATGAAAAAGACAATTGCTACTTGATGTTTGTTCTTTCGTATGCGATTCTGTTAATTTTCAATAAAATAATATTTTCAAAAAGGGGCAGAGGTGACTCATGAATTTAAAATTAAATATGATTTTCCTTTCTGAAATGTTATTAGATATATCACGAGTCAGCGTCAAAAATTCTCTTGATTAAACTGGGGAACAATAATAAAAGGGAACAACTATGCTCTATTGATTAAGCTTCAGCTCTCATATAAAACACCGCACGAACTCCAAACGAAACCAACGAACTTTGGAAATCATTTACACACTTTTGACGTTCAGCGTCTAACCCTTTTTTGTGGGGGTGTGGTTATGATAATGACGATGATTCATTTCGGCCCTATTACCACCTCAAACTACGTTTGATGGGTTGAAGGACTGTTATTATCTGTCCCCTCCACAGGCGTTGTGAAATTAGCTCCCATTCAAAGGTGATTGTTATCTCTTGAATTGCCTTTAGAAATGCTTTATGCACCTCAGTCTCCCTTTCACTCACTGTCTCCCCCTACACACACACTCTCTCTCTCTCTCTCTCTCTCTCTCTCTCTCTCTCTCTCTCTCTCTCTCTCTCTCTCAGCAAAAGACTTTATTTGTGAAGAAGTGCGTGCCTATTTCCCAATTTGCGGTACCCACATGCGATATGCATTGAAAGATGTGATTGGTGTTTACACTGCCCTTTTATACTATATTTGCATTAAATTGTCAGTTACGTAAAAGCTCTTTTATTTACATTACTGTAAGTGTTAATGAAGTGAAAGCTAAGAATATGGCAGGTAGATAATATGTTAAAACAATTGACATGTAAGACGCGACTATCAAAGAAGATATATTCTTTGGTTTTGGTTGGAAAAAAAATTGTCCCTATAAAACTGTGGATTACTGCTAACTTACCCAAGACTTCGCAGCTATAAAGGTGCTCTGTCCTAACTACGATAAACTTTTATAGTCATATATTGAATGTGAATTAAAGCAATCGAATATATATATACTTCTCCATTCATCATCTCCCACTTCACGCTTCATAGTCCTCAGCCATGTAGGCCTGGGTCTTCCAACTCTTCTAGTGCCTTGAGGAGCCCAGTTAAACGTTTAGTGAAGTAATCTCTCCTGCCCTGCCATTTAACTCCCAACATCCTCCTGAGGGCTTTGTTCTCAAATCTACAAAACCTGCTGGAGATTGTTTAATTGTCAACCATGACTCATGTCCATACAGTAACACCGATTTCATTAAACTGATATATAGTCTGATTTTTAAATGTATTTCAGGCGATTTGATTTCCAGATTTTACTTAACCTAGCCATTGTCTAATTTGCTTTTATCAGAGTTTCACTAAACTCTAATTCTATAGACCCTGTACTGGAGATCATTGTTCACAAATACTTGAATGATGCTACCTTATTAATCCTTACTCCTTCCAATGATATTTCATCTTCAATTGCATATTCCGTTCTCATCATCTCTGTTATCTTCTATTTATCTTGAGCCCAACCTCGTGTGATATTTCATGCATTCTGGTAGGTAAGCATTGTAAATCCTGTGGTGTTCTGCTAATAAGGAGAGCATCAACAGCATAATCTAGATCTGCTAATTTCCTATTGCCAATCTTTCTCCACTATCTCCGACTGTTTTACGCATTACAAAGTCCATGAGTAGGTAACAACACATTCCTTTGTAGTACTACGCTGTTCACTGGAAATTCATTTCATAGGACTCCACTAACATTAACTTTGTACTCATGAACAGACTTAATTAAATTCACATATTTAAGAGGAATTCCATGATAACGCCGGACTCTCCACAAAATTGGCCAGTGCACACTATCAAAAGTCTTTTTCATAGTCCACAAATGTCACCAAAAGTGGATTTCCATATTCTACAAATTGATGTACATGTCTCAAAATGAAAATTTAGTTAGTACAACTTCTACCTTTTTTAAATCATGCTTGTTCATCTCTCAACTTTTAATCAATCTTTCGTAATAGTCTTTTTGGAATAAGCATAATATATATTTTCATAACAACTGGTGTCTCTGTAATTATTGTAATCAGGCGGGATTCCTTTTTTTGCCATCACCAACACTGCTAACTCCCATTCATCAGGTTTTGTCTCTCTATGCCACATTCTACAAAATAATCTTGTACTTTGAAGGTCACTTTATTTTCAAACAATATTATATCATCTCAGCGGATATTCTATCGTATCCAGGGGCTTTCCATCTCTAGGGTCTTTTAATGATAGCTTCGACTTCAAACACACTAAATTTATCTAAGGGCACATCCAGGTCTTCCTCAGCTTTAGGTATATCAATCGAAATATTCCCTTCGTATCTCCTATTTATGACCTTCGTTAAGTGTTCAATCCAATGTTGTCTTTCTTCATCTTCTGTTGTTAAAACATCAATTTCTCTTATCTATGTAAAATAGGCGTAGGAGGAGATAATGATGTTGATATATACACACACACACACAGACACACATATATATATATATATATATATATATATATATATATATATATATATATATATATATATATATATATATATATGTATATATATATGAGATTAATTCTTTTATTATGAGATTATTGAGGGGCAATCAAACGAATGTTTTTCCTACACCTGCTTATCAGGTCTGGACCCAAGACAACTAAAAAATTAGATAAAAAACCGGACTCGACTTACCTTTCAAGCAATGGCTCAATAGAGGCAGTAGTAGAACACGTGGTTGTCTCCCCCATTAAAAGGAAATTTTTCATCTGCAAAATTATGATCTACATGGAGAATATGGTCATTAAGGATCTTCGCTTACTAACGCCAAACAGCATAGATTACCTAACATTCGGGTAATAATAAATACTTTGGCTTTTGTTCTTAAGGATACGGAGAACCCAGTTGTTTAAAAGATGAATTTCTTTTGTGGCCAAACTACGAAAAGACTTTCTAATCACGTTGTTAAATCACTAAATCTTCAGAAGTTCATATTTAATGCAAATGCTTTTATTTGAACATACCATATTAGTCTCACATTAAGGTATATCTATTCTATTCTACATGTTAGTTAATACTTATCTCTGCTTGTCATTGCAATTTCTCTCATAGAGTCTCTCTTTCAGTAATGATCGTTACACCATCAAGTTACCGCAAGTTTTCTTCACCTTCACTACATTCAGACTCATATGAATCAATTCATTATGTTTCCATCAAAAAACCTTGAGACATCCCAACACTTTTTGTTACTGTATATATATATATATATATATATATATATATATATATATATATATATATATATATATATATATATGTTAAACGCATACACTCACCCGTTGAGATACTACCGCTAGAGAGCTATGAGGCCTTTCGAGTGGCCAGACAGTACTACATTGGATGCTTCTCTCTGGTTACGGTTCATTTTCCCTGTGTCTTCACACACACACTGAATAGTCTGACTTATTTATTACATATTCTCCACTGCCCTCATACACCTGACAACATTGAGATTAGCAAACAATTCTTCTAAATACGAGGGGTTAACAACTGCACTGTAATTGTTCAGTGGCTACTTTCCTCTTGGTAGGGTAGAAGAGACTCTTTAGCTATGGTATGCAGCTCTTCTAGGAGAAGGACACTCCAAAATCAAACCATTGTTCTCTAGTCTTGGGTAGTGCCATAGCCTCTGTACCATGGTCTTCCACTCTCATGGGTTAGAGTTCTCTTGCTTGAGGGTACACTCGGGAACACTAATCTATCTTATTTCTCTTCCTCCTGTTTTGTTAAAGTTTTTATAGTTTACATAGGAGATATTTAATTTAATGTTACTTTTCTTGACATATTTTATTTTTCCTTAAGTTTCCTTTCATAAATGGGCTATTTTTCCCTATTGGAGCACCTGGGCTTATAACATCCTTCTTTTTTAAATAGGGTTGTAGCCTAGCAAGTAATGATGATAATAATAATAATAATAATAATATTATTATTATTATTATTATTATTATATACATAATATATACAGTGTATACATATAATATGCGAGCCTATGCATGTAATTACACAAGTACACATTTCAAAGCGAACACCGTAATAGCGAAAACTAAACACTACTCAGCTGTACACAATTAAATCTTGCAACAGTACTCAGGAGTAATGGTTCCCGTCTCTAATTTTCGAAGGGTAGAATTCCCTCAGGGAACAGCAACAGAAATTGTTTAATGGGAGGAGCTTGCTGCAATGAATAGTGCCTTGAAATGCTCCCTAACGGATGGGAGGTGAAAGCGTGGATGAGGAACGGAATAACAAAGAGAGATAAAGAACGAGGAAGTGGGGAATAAAAGAGATCACATGTTTAGATAATTTTTAGGACTGGGGTTGCTGTCATCAATATGTTGTGAAAAACATGGTGATTGTTGTCATAGGTCTACCTGTTAGGGGAATTGTAGAATACGGAACATGTACTCTTTCGAACTTTGTTCGAATTGGGAATTAAAAAAACAAGAGAGGGTTTTCGATTGTAGAATATGTACTTATCACAGCCATCAAGCACAGTAGAGGCAGTTTAAAACTAAGCTAAAATGTAATGCTAAATTCATACTAAACGGCAAATTTCGTATGGAGTAATAAACCACTGTTTAATTTACCCCCTTCTACTTTCATAAAGTAAAAAAAACAAAAATTGTCAATGTAAGGAAATTTTTCATTCGTAACCAAAGTAATATACAGTATATATATATATATATATATATATATATATATATATATATATATATATATATATGTATGATTTATAAAGCTGTATCACCTACTGTATTAAAAAGGAAAGTTTCCCTTTAGTATGTCTACATAATAACCTCTACCATTTAGCAACAACAAACCTAGGGAAGATAAGCAAATGTCAGACGCCAGAAAAAAAAAATCCCCTAAGAAAGGTTTGACAAGAAGAGTAAAGCGGTCAACTTTATATACACTTACGACGCCGAAAACGAGCAAAGAGATAACAGAATTACCACCAAGAAAATCTGCAACAACAAAGACATACAACTATGGTGCAAATTAAGCCTCCCTCCTTTCCACCTACCACCCTCCCTGCCACTCTCTCTTTCTCGACGCCTTCAACACCTGCAAGTGACGGGTATAGACTTCCATTTCTCCCTTTTTCGTTGTCTTCTTCTTCCCCCTCCTCCTCCTTCCTACCCTTCACTCACATCAACCCTTTCTAGTTCCTTTTTCATCAGCTTCTCCTTTTGATGTTGATGAACAAAATATTGCTCCTTCTTCGGTGCGGAAAAAAGAATTCCACAAAATTCTAACTTTTTTTTTAAAGATCTTTTGTTTTTAGATCCCTACCTATCCAATACCTCCCTTTTGTTATTACAGATTTGCCCTTTTATGGCATTCTATATAAGTTCCTCAATGGTACGAGATATGTATCATCATATCAGCCAACATTTTAGTTTCATTTAAAAGATTTTATGGTTTAAAATTCGCTCATGAATGGCAGAGGAAAGGGACAGTAAAAATGACCAAGTTAGTAGGACAATGACCTAACGACTGACCATATATTTACATATATATATATATATATATATATATATATATACACATATATATACATATATATATACACACATATATATATACATACATATATATATATATATATATATATATATATATATATATATCATATTAGTTACAGCATTCCAACTAATCAAATTAATATCACAGAAAATATCTTGCATTCCATGTACAATTTTTATAAATAAATGAATGCAAAACTACAACCTTAATGTTACTGAAAACCAATAAAAGTCTAAAGACAAAGTTGAATATATCATTTCAATATATATATATATATATATATATATATATATATATATATATATATATGTGTGTGTGTGTGTGTGTGTGTGTGTGTGTGTGTGTGTGTGTGTGATAAGCGCCTAAGCCCCCCTCTCCACCCAAGCTAGGACCAGGGAAGGCCTTGCAATGGTAAGACTGCAGACACTACAACAAACTATCGAGCTTTAGGGGGTGCTTGAACGTCAGTCCGGCAGAACGCTAGTCTCCAACAAGAGATCAGAGATAAATCTAATTTTGGAAAAGTATTGGTTATCTTATTGAACAATCCATTGTGTATTTGATCAGCCAACCAGCGAATTAGGTACGTGGCATCTAGTTGAATAGTGTGTGTCGCAGTTTAAAGGCTTTAAATGTCGCTCAAGAGAGGCAGAGGCAAGTGACAGTCCCTAACTCACAAGGACGGTGAGGTTGCAGACACTGCTTGATAATTATCGGGCTTCAGCACGGATCGAAACTCCCGACTACCAGATTGCGAGACATGGAGGGACATTTCTATTAGGCTCTTGCAAACCTAAGATGGATAAAAGACTGAAGGTAACAACCTCAACCAAAAAGACGCAAAATCATATATTTGCCTCGACCTTACGCAATTTTATTCAATGACCTACCATTATAGAGAGATGCACTATCTGAGGCTAATTATTTTTTAACTTGAGTATCTCAAGTAGATAATATAATAATGTTTGAGGGTAAGCAAATAACGCTATGTTTGTATACTGATGATGAGCAGGTCGAAGCAATGTTCAAACTTTAGGTAGATGAACCAGGCAACTCGCTTAGAGATTTGGTAAAGATATAAAGTGGGAAATTAACCTTCTCTGAAACCGTTTCCCATCTACGGGAAATGAAGAATAGTTAAACTTCCCTGCACTGTATTCTTCTGAGATCAGGAAAGTTTCTTAAAATTAAAGTCACGTATAAATTTACCCCAGACTTAACATATATTTCATTGTAATTCATGGCAACTCTTCAGAATCTAATACACCTAAAAGATTAGAATGAAGGCATTAGAACGTGTGGAATAAAGCTGTGTTTGCGCAGGTTTAAATTTACATACTGAAAGCATTTCGGGAATAGTGTTTGCGAAAGATAATACAGTGTAAGAACAGGAAGGTGTTTATTTTGGTCAGAGAAACGCCCAAGGATTCATTGCCACGATGCAGATACACTGCAAAAGAAAGGAAGGAGCCAGGTTGTGAAGATGCCCAAATAAAACACATGAAGGATTTACATCAAGTGAATGAAAGACTGCTTGGAAAATAAAAGAAAAAGAGAGAAAGAAGTTCTTCAATACTTCTTGGCTTTTGCGTCCGTTTCATAAGAATATATGCACATTATGAGGAACATTTTTGATTATTTTTAAGCCGGTCATAGTTACGTAAACCCAACGGCAGCTACAAGAGAAATTCTTTCCAAAAAATGGCTCACCCATGTCCTCATGAATGACAAGTTCACCAACTTTATTGTGTGTATGTGTGTGTGTCTGTGTGTGTTTGTGTGTGAGTGTCTGTGTGTGTTCGTAAAACAAATAAACCTCCCCAATAAAGAAGCTGAACTTGTTATTTATGAGGATTATGGGATACGTTAACGTATTGAAAGGGTTAATGTATCGTTATGATCAGCAAAGCTGCACTAGTCAGGGCCACCTATACAAGGTTGGTTTGATGTGAGCGATCAAATTAAAGTCTCCCACCATCACTGATCAGAAGTGGTCAGCGTGGTGATGAAAACTGGCTAAACCCCAGCCATGAATAGGGACATGCCTTAGGCCTTTGTCTTGCAGTGGAATAGAAAAGGGTGCATTTGTTGTTGTTGATACACAGCAGATATGTTTGTGTGCACGCGCGTAATGACCACATCCGATGAATAAAAGTATGCATATATATATATATATATATATATATATATATATATATATATATATATATAAATATATATATATATATATATATATATATATATATATATATATATATAACATGTATATATATACAGTATATATGTATATACATATATATATATCTATATATATATATACATATCTATGTATATATATAAGTATATTCATATATATATATATATATATATATATATATATACTATATATATATATATATATACATATATATATATATATGTATATATATATATAGATAGATATATATATATATATATATATATACATATAAAGCACTTGTCTGTAAACATAATTAAATGTTGTTACTACATATTACGGCATTTAATTGCAATAGTGCTAAATTAATCCAAACAATGTTATATTTCATAAAAATTGACCAAGTCCACCGAAGAATAAAATCGAATATTGGAGTTTGTGGTTTCCATTAGAAGTTGGTCTTGGAAATATACAACAAATCAGAGGGGGAAACCAACAGAAACCTGAAAACAGATAGCATTCTGAATTGCCTCATATATCACATCCATAAGAAAGATTCGATGGAACAGAAAATGTGTTTCTTTTGGTTAAATGAAGTTTTAACAGAAGGAAAAATTCCAAGTTTTTAGACTTGGAAATGAAAAAACTAATTACGACAGCCATTAGTCACCACTTTGTGTGTTCAAGTAATTTCATTTCAGGTATTAGATATCAAATTATTCGAAAATTTAATTCTTATTTATATTGTCTTAGGAAGAATGATTTGAAACAATTAATTTCAATCATATAACCTTATATTTTAAATCATATTGTCGCATTATAAAAAGCTGCCTCCGTTCTATTGCTTACATATACAGTATGTACATAGTTCCACACACAGACACACACAGACACACACACACACACACACACATATATATATATATATATATATATATATATATATATATATATATAAATATATATATATATATATACATATATATATATATATATATATATATATATAGGTGTGTGTGTGTTTGTTTATACGTACATACATACATTATACACATGTATGGTTTTATATATATATATATATATATATATATATATATATATATATATATATACATATATATATATAGAGTATATAAATATATATATGAGTGTGTGTATATGTGTGAAGTATTTTTGTGTATATACACTAAACAGAAATATCCCTGAAAATTTAAGGAAAATGCATATCTATTTACGTATTAGCTAATATAATGTCATATTGGATCCTTAAAATAGACAAAAATACTTGAAATTTTAGAATGAGATACACAAAATTTGATAGAGTGTGCATTATACAAATGTTCATAAAATATATCATTTATGCAAGTCTAGTGTATTATAGACTTTGAAGTAAAAATAAATATTAATTATAATATTATCGTGGCTCTATGTCGCGCTGGAGCTAGAAGTTACGATGTCATATTTTATTACATAATTCACCTGATGGCGCACGGCGGCTTAAGTGTGAGGGATGACTCTACAGGCTTTCTATATTTTGTCTTCTTAAAGAACCGATACACAGCAGGATCAGGACTGACTGTCTTTAACGCTAAACAAAATCACTACATAAAGATTAATGAGAAAATTGTCATTAAATGTTTAACATTTACACATATCTGAAGTTAACTTCCAAATGTAGATAAAAATAATTTGCGTTAAAACTAAATCTACTTTTTCAATTATACGAGTAAGTCAAGAAAACATAGCAATTTCCTAGATGCATAAAACTTGGACTTCATTTGCATTCAGAGGAATTTATAGCTGTAACTACATCTAATGTAGCATCAGACAATAATTTTGTAGAGTTCTGAAACTTGCATGGTGATAAGAAAATGGATTGAATATGAAAGATACGGGGGAAGTTCTCAGTGCATTGTTCATGTTATATCATATTATGACTGGAAAGGGGATAGGGACAGACTTAATATTATAGATAGGTCGAAATAGGTCAAAATTTATTGCAAAGAAGTTTGAGGGGGTAAGTTTCTTGATATGAAGCGAGCTTTCGGAGGAGGTTACACCATAGAGTATAAATCTTTCAGGATTATGATGATTATTATACCTTAATTCTAGTTCAGTGATGTATTTAATATTCCCCCTAGGATAGCATGGTAGCTTTTTGTTTACCAATAATCAGGACAGACTTGCAGGTGTCATTTACGGCCCTTCAACATAGGATTTTGTTGGGAAAGTTTCATAGAGGTTATTTTAATTAAAACTCAACAGGGCGCGCATTTCATCTTAGATAGAGCAATTCTCAAATCTATGTACATATGAACAACTATGTATGTATGTATGTATGTATGTATGTATGTACGTATGTGGGTGAGTTTTGTGAATGCTGTAGTTGTGATTTTTCAGATCTTCAAACTAGGTGAAAATGGTTTTTCTTTGAGCAGGTTCATATTAGTATCATTTCACCGTTTAAATTTTCTCTCTCCTTTGTCCTTATTTTTATAATTCTTTATCCTTATTTCAATAATTATTTGTGATGCCTTCCAAATTGAAGCCGTTTACGTTTTAAAGTGTTCTGATTTTTCAATTATATTAGCATTATTATTAGTCCTTTGTTCCTCTTTTTGGCGACGAGCAATCATGATCCGTCGTGTTATAAGAACTTAGGGAAATTATTCTTTATCAAAAGATTTAAAAAAAAAATTATAACTGGATTTTTGTGGACTTGGAGGTCATCAAAAACTTGTCCCCTAAATGTAGTCTTTAATGTAGACACCAATGTTATTTTTCATTCTGAATATTTATTAGTTTTTACTACTGTAGTTGTTGATGTTGATTACTTTCCTTTCAATAAAAACAGGCCTTAGGAAAAAAGTTTATAACATTGTGTATCTTACAGCCATTGTTACTGCTTTTCACCAATAACTAAAATCATGAAATATAATTCCTTAAGTATGGAAATCATATAGAATGCTATAAGTATTTATTAGCACAGGTACAGTATTGCCGAAGTATTTTTTTCTCTACTGTCGTGAAAGACTGAAATAATAAAATTGATTGTTCATATTGTAATGCATTTTCTCAACCCTACAAGGATATCGTTAATCAACAGGCACATGCCTGCCTAGCTTAGAAACCACAAACGAACAGTCAATTTTTCAATGAAAACTAAAAAATTTTGATTTAAAAATAATTAATTCTATATAAAGGGAGTCCCTACGTTTGTTAAAAAAATAGACGAATAAAACATTCGAAAATTTGGGGCATTTCATTAGAAAGAAACTTTGATTTGTCCATGCTTCTAAAACGCATATTAGCAATTTTAGAGGTGATTGTTAACGCTTCTTTCTATTTTGCACCAAAGCAACAGCCAAAAAAAAAAAAAAAATGCTTAATTCTAAATTAGAAAGAAATAACAGTTGAATACTTACTAAGAGACATATGTATTTAATTAACCATCATCTGAAACACCATTGTAATATAGCTAAATTACAATAGAAGATACCAATTACCCTTCACTACGTAAGGAATCAAGAACCTCTGAGATCACCAACCTTGTTTTTTTTTTTTTTTTTTTTTTTTTTTTTTTTAAGCAACGTTGACGAAAAAAAAAAAAAACATTCAAAAGGAGCATTCCCAAAAAAGTAAAACTACCGACTGTTTGCTTTGGCCTAGCGTTTGCACTGCAAACTATACATGAACATTAGGAACTTTCTTAGAAGACCGGCCGTTACACTTAATCTGCTTAGTCAGGAACTTCTCACGTTTATACAGTTTGTGTAACAAGTACTTCCGCGACTACAACTTCGAAGCTAACGCAATTACGAACACACTCTCTGAGGAATAGAGAAACAAGAAGGGATTGTAATATTAATTGTTAAAGCCTCGGGAAACTATCCTTTACATTTTCAGAACCCATTTATGTACGCGATTTAACTTAAATGGACCTAACATTAGGCCTATGTTGATTGAATGAAAAAATGGATGCTCTTACTAAATCTACAGTTGAGCGGATAATCTAATTTCCAGTAATAAAATAAAAGTTTTTCGATGTATTTTATACAAAATCCTCTTGCTGATTATGTATGTTTTTTTTTAAGTGTGATAAGCATTTGAATTAATGATCATCTTATTGTATTTAACATGGGATCAGTTATGTCAGTAAAATGAAATCCTTTTTCTTGGTAAAAGCTTACTCTTAATCATGTAACTGATCCCCTTTAGTTCACAGTTATCATCTATAAATCCATTCAACACATTCATATTTTCACCAGGAAAGTTTTTTATTTAGATCATAATCTATATATTATCATCTAATGGTAATAGAGTTCGATTCCCAGAAAATAATAGCAATGATAACATAACGGTCACTACTGTAATCACACTTTAACAACTCCGTTGTGACTAAATCCACTATACAACTAAATCTAAAATACATCCTTTGTACATAAACACAAGTCTTGTAATCAGTCAGTAATTCGAACACTCCTTCTCCATTTATGATTCACTTCAATATTTTATCCATTGTCTCGCTCCCTGGTTATTAAGATAATTCCGTCCCTGCATCTCTTCCACTCCATCGCTTCTATACTCTCCTTACAGTAATGACTTCCTCATTATGCGCATTTGACTAATTCATCGTCCTTTGAACTTTCGATGACAACACAAAATATTTCCAAGGAAATCCTATTCATCTGTTCTCATATGCATATTCATTTATCTCTTCTTCGTATATTCACACTTCTCGCCCTTCCACCATCCTTCATATAAACGGCACAAACAATTCATCTCAGTGATTTCCACCATTCTTTATCAAATTCACAACGCAGGAAAGTGGGTTCAACAAACATTTCCTCATTACCAATGTTGACTCTCAAAGTAAAAAAAAAACTTAAATAGTTTCCAATGTTTGCCTTCAAAGTAAGAAAATAATTGTTTCAAATGTTGGCTTTCAAAGTAATTCCACCTTTTTTTCTGCATGCTGCTCCTTTTCTGTTTCTGGAAATCACCTCTTCTTTCACCCAACTGTGATCTGTGACATAAACTACAACCACTAATGGTAACAGTTATTGCTCCAACTTCATAGGTTCCATTCGCCCTCAATATCCTATTAGTGTTTATATCAACTTTTAATGTATACTCTTATAACTCCTCATAGAAAAGTGGAGAAGGATTAGACTGGATTGGTAACAGGAAATTAGCTGACCTAGAGTATGCTGATGACGCTGTCCTTATTAGCACAACACCAAAGGACTTCTAAAATTTGCTTACCAGAATGCATGAAATATCATATGAGGTTGGGCTCAAGATAATTAGAAGAAAGACAGATGATGAGAAAAGAATATGTAATGGAAGATGAAATATCACTGGAAGGAGAAAGGATTAATGAGGTGGAATCAATTAGATATCTAGGAACTAAGATCTCTAAAACAATATCTTCAGAATTTGAGTTTAATGAAAGATTGAAAAAAGCAAATTAGACGATGACTAGGTTAAGTAAAATTTGGAAATCAAATCGCCTCAATCTTGCTCATGAAATCTCCTTTCACTGGTCCACAAAGAATTTTTTTCTTAAACTAAAAGTAAAAACCTCTAGTAATCACTGACATTTAATGATTAAAGTATTTAATTGCAAATATTATATTATTTTTTTACCATATTTTTCTATCACCTATGAGTACACTTCTCAGATTTTTTCCCACAAACTTTTGGGGCGAGGTTGTTAGCTGTGTGTGTGCGTGTATATATATATATATATATATATATATATATATATATATATATATATATATATATATGTGTGTGTGTGTGTGTGTGTGTGTATGTGTGTGTGTGTGTGTACCTTTCTGAGTGGGGATACCTTAACGTGGTGAAAGGGATGTACATAGCCATGATCAGCAAAGCTATACTAGTCAGGGCTTCCCATACTAGGTTGATTTGCTGTGTACGATCAGACAAGTCTCCCACCACGCAGTGGCCAGCGTGGTGATAAAAATGGCCAAACACCAGATATCAATATGGACATGTCTGAGGCCTTTGCCCCGCAATGCATTTGTTGTTGTTGCGGACATAAATACATGCATACACACATACATATATATATAAATATATATATATATATATATATATATATATATATATATATATGTGTGTGTGTGTGTGTGTGTGTGTGTATACAGTATATATAGCAAAATAATTTTCCCAACCAGTGGTAACTCCAAGGAAAGTAAAAACAACATACTGCCACAATCATACTTAAATTTCACGAGCCCAAATAATATCAATTCAATGCTTTGAAGAGAATATCTTAGCTTATACAGAAAAATTGAATTAGCCACAGTAATGGGGTTATTCACATAGGTCTGGTACGATTGAGGCATTTTGCTTATAAATATATATCCACTATTTTCACATAAAACATTATTATGATAAATTAGATTTATCATAATGATTAAAATCAACATGATATTGCATATTGCTCTATAACAATTATGTTAGTTCCTAAACTTCCAATCAACTAATATTTGTCAATAAATTATCATATAAATCTTATTATCGCCTGCGAGCTGTATCTATTTGAATAAGCTATAGACTAACAATCATATCAGAGGGATAAATACAAAGATATTAATTTTATGAGGAGGCCGCAGCTGCAGGGCTCAGAATAAATAAATAGCTAAATCTCTGTTTTAACTGTATATTTATCTATGCAAATGCTCAGCTGTGCACTGGCTTATATTCTCACAGGGTAGCTTTGCCTTTAAAACGAAATCTATCATTACTGTAATAGGGTATATATACTACGGGAAATTTCTATCCATGATGATGCATTTTGAATCACATTTACATCTTTTTTATACTTTAATAAGGTTAGTAGTTTATCATATATTATAAAAGAGATCGCTTTATATTCAAATATTCAGTAACCAATCGGCAATCTTAATTCCCTAGGATATTAAAAGAATAAGAATAAACAAGAAATATTGACAGTATAGCGTTAAAAAAAAGAAGAATCTAAGACCATTTTGTTGAAATTAATTAGTAGTACTGTACACGTTTCATACACGTTCAACTTTGATAAGCTCAAGGGTCTTTGATTCCATGTACTGTATCATGAAATTTTGCATGTTATTAGTAATGCTTATAAGGCATTAGTTATAACTATAAGGCTTAGAGTTATAGAATGGATGATAGCCTCACACACTATTCTATTAAGTTGTGATCTTAAGGGTTGAACACAGGAATTAAATAACATATTTCATCGAGAGGCTTTAATGAAAATTTGCATCATGTTGATTTTGTTTATTACTTGAAAGCAGGAAGCTACATTTGGGTGATTTACTTTCAGTTCTTTGCTATTTGGTATTTAATGTGCGTGTATATATAAATATACAGTGCAGAATGAATTAATGTAAATTTCGCCCCAATTTGCATAATCCGTTTTAATTTATGTATTTAACCTAATGCTCTATTGTTTATAGGACAAAACTTTCCTCATTAATGATTTCCTATGAAAACCATGATGGTCTTAAAAATACTTATTTGCATGCAAAATAAATCTCAATTAAATATTATGATTAGAATCATTAGTTTACATTAACCGACAGTGATGACCATAAAGTTTCCCGCCGTTTTTAAACGCCATCCATTGAATCTATATTTACAAAATAGTGTTAATTAAGACATTTCGCTTTTTATATGTAACACAATTGCTTTCTTTTGTGTATGAATTGAATAAATACAATCAGAAATTCTAAATGTTAATTCAAGTCACTAATTTTCATTCCTTATTGTTCAAAACCAAAAGGATTATAGCGTCGATGGCCTTAACTACCGCGACACGTTATTAGCTAGATACAAGTCAATCAACCTCACAGATTACATATTTCAAAGCCGTAAATTGTATAGCTTATGCGGAAAATTACCATTATGTCAATTGAATGCCTTATGAAGAAGAAGAAGAAGAAGAAGAAGAAGAAGAAGAAGAAGAAGAAGAAGAAGAAGATAACCAAGCCGAAAGCAATTGCAAGTGTAGTTAGAAAAGGAAAAGTTCCCAGGAAATGTGAAAGAAAGCTAAGGAATAACTTAATTTCTCTAAAGAGGATGAGAAAGTCATCGAAGCAAGAAATCAAGCTTGGTGTTTTCCGTTCACCTTTGCGAGAAAATTTTAATTGTATCTACAAAAGAATTCTATAAACATATATGACAACTTTTCTATATACACAGCACTCCATTTTTCATCCTTATGATTCTTTTTAGTTATTTTTGTGGGCATAGATCATTTCGTCGTTCTTGGCCTTAAAAAAGGGGAATGGTCTCTCTCTCTCTCTCTCTCTCTCTCTCTCTCTCTCTCTCTCTCTCTCTCTCTCTCTCTCTCTCTCTCTCTCTCTCAGAATTCAAATAGGCAGAAGCCAAAACCGCCCATCGAGAATAGAGACGATGATATAGCTACGGAAAATGGAGAGGGTTGCAGATAACTAAATTACCTATCGTTAATTTAGGCCTTGAAGGAAGGGAGGGGGGATAAAGAAACAGTAAACAAAAACAGTGAAGCATTTTAGCGCCAGTTAAGACCAATATGTGATTATGAATGAAGAAATATTAACTTTTAATTTTAGAAATATGTGGCTGTAAAATGAATTATGCGATCCAATGACATTTTTAGATCTTTTTCATCTAGCAAAAGCTTGGCAGGAGTCATCGACTTCACCAATTTGAAAAGTACTCACACACACACACACACACACACACACACACACACACACACACACACAAAATCAACAAGACGATTTGCACATAATTTTGTTATTTGGTTTACTATGATTACATTCAATTATTTTCGTTGTTCTCTTAACAATTAATACATTGTACTTGACGTTATTATGGTATATAAATATCTGTAGATTTCAATGCATTTACAAATGACTTTTATAAGAATTAATTTATCTATAATTCAAGACTTTGCAGATCTCATAATCTCCACTGCTTTCAAACATTGATCAAACCCCCTACTTAAATTCCTATATCATGCTCTTTACTTAATGTTCAGAAAAAAAGCACATCATAAAGGTCGTCTATTTATCAACAAGCACATCAATTTCCCCATATAAAGTATTTTCTGTTTATTCCTCGAAATTACATTTAACATCTCTACATTTTCAGTTACCAATCATATGCATCTTCCAATCGTTATTTAAACTGCAATGCATAAAAAAAAAGTTAACAAGTCATTAAAAAAATCTTGGAAGCTCATGATATGAAACTAATCATGAAATCAGTTTCATTATTGACATTTATACTTCAATTTCTACTCTCATCTGGTACTGAACTGTGAGTCCGGGGTTATGGCAGAAAACGCAGATTGGTTATTAAGAAGATTCACTTTGTTTTTCAAGTTTTAGCTGAAGGCAATGGGGGAAAATGATTCATCTGTGAAAAAAAGCTTACGTAAAAAACCTCTAGGTTTTTATCAAGAAAAACCGGTCTTTTACGGGAATATCAATACAAAAAAAAAATCATCTAGACAGTGTGCGAAAATAAAGCATTTAACAAACAAAATGCAAGAAAAACACATATACACGCACTGAATGACTGATTTTACTACTTCTTGGTGTACAGAAACGGAAATTGGAGGCTGTTTTCCAATTTACATTTTAGAGAAATAGTGACCTTTATGATATAAACGAGGATACGCTTCATATACTGTTTGGTATACATTACATTTAGGTTTATTGTTCAACGGTTCATTATTCGCTGTTATGATTATGTTAAAGGTCAGGTCAACAGGCGAGTAGTGTTCAAATGCCTTTGTTCCTTTCAACAGAACAAAATGGCAATTTTCCCGGACTGTTAACGAGGCTTTGTCACCCGAAATGCGAAGTCGTTTGAAACGAAATGTCAATATGATCGTATCCCATTCACACAATTAACTTTTTTTATCATGGGACCGTAATTAGTAAAAATATTGACGGCAGTACCTAATTATTCCCTAATTGAATGCAAACCAGTATGAGTTTCACTGGAAAATATGGATAAAAGAGAGACTGGAATACGAATTAGACAAAATATATTAGGGGACAATCTGGGTTAATTATTTAATGTTTGAAATAAAAAAGATAGATTTCAAAATCAAATAAATAAAGATAATGGACAATTAAAAGCTGTAGTCGGTATAAATAATTCCAAGGAACTTCGACATAAACATATTATGACACTGAACAAAACACGCAAGATGAACAGAAATGACACAGTAGACAGTACACAAAACCATACTTCTAATTACAGTACTTTAGACGGATAATACAAAGACAACCGGGTTATTTGTAACGGGTAGTAGACAGATACTAGATAGAAAATTAACCTAAGCTAGGTGACAAGTAATAAGACAGAAAATCAAGTTATTTTAATTGGGAAGAGTATACAGTACACGCTATATCACAGGAGAAAAAAGGGGCATTTTTATGCGTCAATAGAAGCGTATTGCCAAAAACAAAGGACTAACGCAGGCATGTGGATTGTTTTTCACAGTTTCATCGACGATATTGCACAGTGAATAGGTTTTTTAATAAAAGTCTACCATGGTAGTGATCTGAACACTTCGGCTGTATTTGGATATTTGTGCAGAGGTCGAAATTCTATTACGCACAGAACAACTGTTATTAAAAAAGAAAAAATCTATGAAAAATTATTTTGCCTTTAGTGCTCGTTCCTCTTATTAGGCTTGGGGTAATAATTAACTATAGTGAAGTTTCTCTTTGAAATAGCCTCATATGTTATAATTCAAAGTTAGCGTTTGAAATAATGAAGAGATGCTACGATGAATATTCCAGTCAGGCCATTTCAAAACTTTACTGCATGTTAGTATTCCTCGAATTTCTTAAAGTGATAACTCGTGTCAATAATTAAATCTCATCTTTTCTCCATACATTTCGAAAGATATATATTGCTTACCTTTGTAAAACGTGCACATTCTGTTTTTTCTGTTATATACAAATGCCTGTTAGACACATTTCAGCAAATTGGCATTTATAATCATCTACATAATTCTACATACATATACCAAGACATATACAAGAGCATTTACATTTATATATATATATATATATATATATATATATATATATATATATATATATATATATATATATATATATATATATATATATATACAGTATATATATATATATATATGTGTGTGTGTGTGTGTGTGTGTGTGAGTATGCGGCATTATAGCTAGGTCCAAAAGAGCTAGGCCCAAAAGAGCTAGTACAATTGAGCTAGTGCGACAAAATGGCTAGTTCCATAATAGTTAGTACCAAAATCGCTAATGTGACAAAATAGATAGTTATACATTTGAGCTAGTACAAAAAGAGCTGTTAACCAAAATAACTAGTTTCAAGAAAATGGAGTGTTATTTCTACTTCATTTTTTCTTTTAGTCTTTTTCTTATCTATGGAGAAAAAGTTAGTAGTATTCCACCCTTCATCATGGAAGTTATAAATTCCCAGAAAGGAAAGGATTTACTTAGCTACGGTGGATATTTGTACCGAAAAATACAACGAACAAAACCAGCCAGAACTGGAGATGTGTAATGAAGGATTATAGAGGAACATTGAAAACTGCGCCGAACTACCAAGAAAAGTGTG
This sequence comes from Palaemon carinicauda, assembly GCF_036898095.1. NCBI lineage: Eukaryota > Metazoa > Arthropoda > Malacostraca > Decapoda > Palaemonidae > Palaemon > Palaemon carinicauda. The sequence continues at coordinate 51,309,396 of NC_090746.1, forward strand.
AAGTAAAAACTGGACAAGAACAAAATCATGCCCCAGATCCCTCGAGGCAAAGTGTTAGAATTGCTTTAGGGAAAATGAATGAACAAGCTTCAAATTGTAGTGCACCACCACGAAGAGTTATTGCTGCTGTAGTACAAGAGCTGGATGACGAAGCAATGGCTAATGTCCGTAAAAAAAAGAGCGCTCCAAAAACGTATTCAACGTAGTCGTAAGGTTGAAGGCCATTTTCCTGAACCTTTAACAATTAACGAATTGATAATGCCAGAATTTAAAACTTTTAGTATAAACGGAAATACAGGACCCTTCTTACTGAGTGATGTAACAAGCGATTCAAAACGAATAATCATAATTGCAAGCCAGCATATGCTCGATCAACTTGCTAATTCAAAAATATGGATGTGTGATGGCACTTTCAAAGTCGTTCCTAGAATATTTTATCTATTATATACGATCCATGTTGTTAGAGAAAACTTTCTCTTTCCCTGTGCTTATGTCATGATGCCTGATAAGGCTCAGTCAACGTATGAACGAGTATTTTAGAATTTGAAAGACAAACGCCCAGACTGTGACCCTGAAAACGTTACCTTAGATTTTGAAAAGTCTGCTATCAATGCTTTTATGACAGTGTATCCTTATGCAAACATAAATGGATGTTTCTTTCATCTATCACAATCAATACGGAGAAAAATACAAATCACGGGATTATCAAATAGCTATATATCTGATGCCAACTGCCGTCTTTATTGCAAGATGCTGGCTGCTTTGGCGTTTTTAAATCCAGATGAAGTGACAGATGCATTCGAAGAGCTAAATGGAGACCTCGAACGTCTACAATTGGATGAAGACATGCAAATATTATTTGACTATTTCGAAGACAAATACATTGGTAGACGACAGAGAAGAGGAAGAATACCTTTATTTCCCATCGAATTGTGGAACGTCCGGGAAAGAACACAAAACGACAGAAGAAGGACAAATAACAAGTTAGAGGGATGGCATCGTGCTATTCAGGGAATGTATGACACTGCTCATCCAACCGTATGGCGCTTTTTTAAAGGAATAAAAAAAGAAGAAGCACTTCAGAGAAGCAATCTAATTGCGTATATCAATGGGCAGCAATTACCTGTCAAAATAAAGACTATGGAAATTAACGATAGACTAAAAACTTGATTAGCAAGCACACAAATAATGATATGTCTACTGAAGATTTGTTTTTTTTACGAGGAATAAGCTATAACATAACATATTAAAGATAGATTAAAATCTCTTCTGCTGTATAATAAATGTGATGAGACAGAATAAAATTTATTTTTCACTTTCTACCTAGGTAATCAACGTAAACACACACACACAGACACAGTTTTAGCAACACTACATTTTCTCGAAACAAGCTATTTTGGTTAACAGCTCTTTTTGAACCAGCTCAAATGTACTAGTAGCTATTTTGTCACAATAGCGATTTTGGCACTAGCTATTTTGTCGCACTAGATCAATTGTACTAGCTCTTTTGGGCCTAGCTCTTCTGGACCTAGCTCTTTTGGATCGCTCCCATATATATATATATATATATATATATATATATATATATATATATATATATATATATATATATATATATATGTATATATATATATGTATATCTATATGTATATATATATATATGTATATATATATATATATATATATATATATATATATATGTATATATATATATATGTATATATATATATGTATATATATATATATATATATATATATATACTATTATAAAAAAATGCTAAATAAAAGTTCTGTTAAATCTGTCAACAATACTAAAGAGATAATTCAGTCTATAGACATACGCTTAAAATTATATTTTTTCTTGTATAAAAGTGCAGTCAAATATCCCTACCTCTTCCCTTTAGTTGCTTAGTGATATGTTTTACACATTTCAGTGTTTTATGATTTCCGTCGCTGGCAATGTAGGGATAGCCCAGGAGTTCAGGAAGACAAACATGCCCACCATTTCACGAAAGGTTATCAATATCCACTCTATCCTAATTTCCAGACCTGGATAGTGCAGGCGATAGAGATTAAAGCTGAAAACCTCATTACAATACGCGGGCAACAATGTATCCTATAAAAGGAAAACAACATTTCACTGACTGGTAGGATATACTTCCGATAATGAGTGGTGGGATCCATTTCGACTTTTTGAAGTCTGGCATTGTTTCTCAAAGTTGCAAAATACGGAACATATAAGGTATTTCAAAAGCAATTTAGCGGCTGAGCTGACATCAAAGTTGTTAATATTTTTCCTATTCCCTGACTTTTCTTTTGTTAATTTTTTTTATTTTTCCCATATTGTTCGTGCTGTTCACAATCCTTTCAAAGCTGGTAAATCTACATAGGACATTTTATTCCATATTCCAATATCTTACACCAAATTTCTTTGACTCCTGCTCAAGAAACCCCACTTAACTGTTAGAATGAAAAGAAAAGAATAAAAGAAAGGTATGAATTTTACACACTACCTTTAGTATTCTTGGGTTTCCTTTAATGTCAAAACTTGGACAGTTCCCTCTCAATGCCTTCCTTTTCAGACCTAACACATCATCTCTATCATTCATCATCATCCGTAACATTTACGTCTCAATAACTTTACATAAGTAAATACCTTCCATGTTTCTTTCATAAATACCAAACCAATGCTCTATATTACTATCATATGTTAACCCAAGTTAACATACACTTTCAAATTCAATTTGTTGTAAGTACTTTCAAAGCCTTCGCCGGTTTCATGAATTCATATATTCCGATTCCATTTCCAAGTTCAGATTAATATCTCACTCTTTCTAGAACTTCTCTCATAAGTTCACCTGTAAGTATTAACAGCGCCAGATACGCAAGCCAACGTGACAAAGCAATAGTTTAACACAAAACCAATTAGGTAATCATAAGTGAACACACTTTCAAATTATGAAAAACTAAACGCTTTAAACATAAGGTCGCTCAAATGTTCAAATACACACAAATACACACACACACACACGCACACACACACACACACATATATATATATATATATATATATATATATATATATGTATATATATATCTATATATATATTTATATATATGTACAGTATGTGTGAAGGTATTCATGTATATGTATATATACATATACATACATATGTAACTTCATATATATATATATATATATATATATATATATATATATATATATATATATATTCTTGAAGTTATATATATTTGTATATACTTATAACTTTATATATATATTTGAAGCTATATATATATATATATATATATATATATATATGTGTGTGTGTATACACTTATACATACATATATAACTTTATATATATATATATATATATATATATATATATATATATATATACATATGTGTGTGTGTGTGTATGTGTGTATGAGTATATATTTCTTTCTTCCTGGTCCCTAATATTGTTCCTCCGGTCTGGGCAACAGGGAGAGTGAGTGCCTCTCTTGAGAGAGACATTAAGGAGATTAGTTTTCCTCTTCCTAGTGGCAATAGCAAGCCTTTAGATTATAGAGGTAGTATGGCATAATTTACCTTTATGGCTCATAAGAGTGCTTTTAGGGCGGAGTCATTCCTGGTGTCTTTTGTATTTTTACGTCGATGAAAAGCTTTATTATCATTTAACTCGACTCAATTGGCTTTCCCTCTCTTCCCTTTTTTGCTTCTTTATTTTCTTTATTAAGTTTAAGGGGTCTTAATAATATCAATGGGCCCTTCATCTTTGTTTCCTACATCATAAAGGTGTTGCAGGTAGATTGTTTTGCTGACCAGGCATTTCTATGTCCTTCGGACCTCCTGTATTTTTCTTCCTTTATTTTGTTCTTTCCCATCGGCATATCTTTATAAAATACTGACACAATTCTATAATTAGTGTTATTCACTGGCAAGCCGTTACGCATTATGTTTTATGACAGATATTGTTGTCCATTCCAACGTTATCCATCTTATCATCATATTTCAGTGAAGTTATATTTCCTTATTGCTAAGGAAAAAAAAAAATTCAAATCTCACCTACGTCTTTGTTTTCTCCATTCGAAAATTCTTTAAAATTTCCATTTCTACAGAGCTACATACAGTAAATGTGACATCGGGTGATTATTCCTAAAAAAAGACTGACCCAATCTTTAATATGGAAAATTGATTACGACACATCATCCATAATTTTTCTAATTTCAACCTTTCACTTCACCACCATTACTATTATCTTTGTAACTTTCCCATAGAATATTTGCAAATAAACTGCGATGATATCGGTATTGAAGATCGCAATAAGTCGCCGATGGTAATAATCTATATCTGAAATTGTACTGTCAACTTTTATAAACTAGTTTGGTCATTTTGAAGATTAAGACGTGGAGTTACATAATAGCCTATTTTTATAAAAAGAAAACACTAGAATTCTGGCGAAGAGAAAGGGTTGAAAAAGTAAGATCTTTGAATATTTTGTTTGCTTCCGATATGTTTTTCATTCACATAAAAAGATCATTTCATATATGCAAGCTAAAAGGTCACTTTATTTTCCTTAAGATATTTTTATAAATCCTAAAAAACATATTGTAAAGCAATTGCTTTGTAGCATATCGTATTGAATGCTTAATTTCACTCTGACTTCCATGAGAAACTTATCATCTTCTCATTTGCATTTTCAATTAGGGATCTAATGAGTTCGGCCATGATGGTTTGTTGATCTAAAAAAAAAATTTCGATTACGTAACTATTACTGAAAATGATCACATGCTTCCATCTATTAAGTTGTATCACACGAATGTTTTGTTCTAAATTCACTATCTTTTATCCATTCATAAAACCACACTTTGTTAAACTACACTAACATTCTTTTTATCACTAGTCAGTACTTTTCTACATGTCAGACATGACAAGGCTTGTTATTTGTTACTGAAGCTGTCTTTCATCTGTCACATAACCCACAAGCCCAAAAATAGCAAACTATTCCGATTTACAAACATTATAGACTGACAAGTGTTAATCGTAATTATACAATGATAGCGAAAAATAGCCTTGATGCTTATGATTCTACTGAACACCACAAACTAATTAATTTATTTACTAAATCACAATCAGGCTTTTAGTTCATCAAAGAATGCTTGATGAATAAGGATTTTCCAGAATTTAAGCTACATACTTATATGGCATTGTTTATGATTTAAATGACCAATAATTCGAATATAAAATATTAATACTATTGTTATAAAGCGTCGCTATAAATACCCAGTCTATCCATGTGATTATTCATAAAAACCCATTTTTTATTTCAACAATGGCCAAATAACGCTCATTTAGAATCATTTAAATAGTCGTAATTGTGAGAATTTTGAATACCGATTAATATCAATGATTTATGTTGATTAATCATAGCTATATCATAATGCATAAAAAAATTAGTCGTTCAATAAAATTCTTCAGTCCATTACGAAAGTGAGGTTGCATAAAAATTTCATGAATTGAAACATTATCCTTTCCATCTCATAAGAGCACTCTGAGAGTGCTCACCATTAATGG
>NC_090746.1:51322476-51347476 GCF_036898095.1 Palaemon carinicauda
CAAGAGAAATGCTTTAGCGATTGTTTTATCGAACAAAAAACCAGCGATAAAATTTGGAATTATATAGAATTACTCTCCTGGTATCTATTTTATAAGGAAATATCAAAAAATTCATAATACTGTATCCTCAAGATAAAAGATTAGCTGCCATTCTCATTCCAAGTCCGTTAAATATTACCAAATCCCCCTGGCCAGTTTCACCCGGCCCCCTTCATTATGGAACCCTTCAGAACTTCTTTCCCTCATTCTCTTCACTTCACTATTCTATAGTACGAGAAATTTAGGCAGATTGTCCTAAGATGAATTCCACAAGGCCGTTTCCACTCGAGGCGAACGAGCCTGGGCCATTACTTTCGTCTGAATAACAGGAATTGGACCGTTACTTCGCTTGAACTACGCCGCATTCGCCCCTCGTCTTTTGGCTCACTTTCTCCCCAGGGTGCTAATTCTCTCCCCTCAAAAAGGATATCTCATTTCCATAAAAGGGTTTTTTAACGTGTATGATAACGTAGTTCAAGATAAGAACGGCCAATAGAAAAAGGGGTAAGATGGATATTAGATAGCACGAAAAGTTCTATTAGATTTCCATATTCGGCTATGGATACCACTGCCAATATCTGCCGAAGGATAAGAATTATAATAACATGTGCTGAAGGCTTGTGCATTCGATATCATAAAAATAAAAGGAAAAATTAAAACAATGTAAAAACTTTCTTCATTAAAGTTCCACAGTGAAATTTGCATGAAACGGGAAAGGTTTATTACTCCTAACCTGAACGCAATCTCATTTTGAATTAGAAATGAATACCGTCAGTTTAAAATAAAATATCTGCCCTTTGCAACCTAAATCAATCATTTACTACAATTGAAAAAAAAGTGACCAAGTTAAACTACGTATTGGCTGTTAAAACGCCAACATTGAAGTAAAATACTGTACATAGAAAAGCAATTGTTTTATACGCGTATTGTTTAACCACTTCATTATTCGTAAAAAAAAAAAAAAACTTACATTTATCTGATCTCATATAATTTCATGTTATTCCAATATTCATTTTCTCTCTTTACCTTTCGAAAGCAGTAATTATATGATGATTTTTACTAGATAATAAAGGCATATTAATTAAGAGTAGAATTAGCTGCATAATATTCCATTGTGATAAACCCATTTTATTTTATTACCTAAAAATCATTACCTATACACACAAAAACCTGGTAAGTTTTCCGCTATATTCTGTTTTATTCGTACATCGCAAACCAAGAAGTAAGTTTAGCTTCAGTTGGAGAAAATTTATAGTGATCTATTGTTCATCCACGGAGGTGAGCTACACACAAAAGCTAGGCAAAAAATTATTCTTCATACTCCTTGAATTCAAAGACGAATTATTAGTTATTTTACTGCTTGTTTGTATGCTGGGTAAAACAATCAAAAGAAAGAAAAAGAAAAATAGAAGACAAAGAATAATCAAATGAAAAACTGGGGACTCTGTCACAGGTACTTAAAATGCCGTACTAGTTGTTGCATTTAGGAAAAAGTTTGTAATAACTTCCTGGTGAGAGGGACTTGCTTATCTCCGTGTAGGACTTTCTTTCAAGGATTTTTTTTTGAAGAAAAAAAAAAGAAAAAAAAAAACAATAAAGTACCAAAACAACTACTTTTCCGAGTAGGAGTATAGTTTTCTTCTAGCGATTTTTGTTTTCGTTTTTGTTTTGTTCATATTCCATGAAAAATGTGGTAATGGAAATCATCTGCATGCAAATGACATGTGGTGCGCGTCTCTCCAAGAGCATTCTTTAGTTAGACAAAGCTTGAGTCTAGCAAGAATCATATATTCAAATATATCTTCTTTGGGATCTTTTAAACTACAAAATGACGGTGTTTATGCACAAGCATGGAAGCCATGCTCACCAAACGCCAACTACGCAGGCCTGAAGAACGGCTCCCAAAACTAAGTTGAATCGGAAAATTTAAAAATGGCCACGAAAGACGTGGATGGTCAAAGATGAGATACAAAGACAAAGTAAAATTAATCTTAAAGAAATGCAAAATTCCACCAGCGACCTAGAAACCCTGGCTAAGGACCGTAGGGTATGGAAAATGCATTTTGATAAAAGGGGCACTGCCATGGAGCAGGGCCAAGAGGCATGTCTCATCTTTAAAAAAGGTAGCAGCGACATGCCATAAAAGAAGTCCCGATAGCCCCGAATCCTCATTAAAATTGGCCTGGTAAGCCATGTCAATGCACACAAATGGCGAGAGTACTCACACTTCGGTAAAACTGGATGTCTATTAGATCATTGTTACCCTGGTTATTATTATTTTTACTAGCCATGCCCTAACTATAATTGGGAAAACAAAATATTACAAGCGCAAGGGCACCATGAGGGATATCAGTCCAATGCAAAAAGGAAATAAACAAGTAATAAATAAGAAATAATGAGAGATTGAAAAATATATAAAGATCAGTAACAATGTTAAATTGAGCAGTCATATATAAACTATGAAACTAAACTTATGTCAACTTTTCAACAGAAAAACACTACTAACAAGTTTGAATTTCTGAAGTTTTTCCGATTCAACCACCAGAATAGGAAAATCCTTCCGCAATCTTGTCAAAGCTGGAATAAAACTTCTACAAACCTGTGTAGTGTTGAGCCCTATGATGGGAAAGGCAAGACTGCTATAATTAACTGCATCTCTAGCACTATACTGTATATTGGATGGTACATTCTGGGAAGATCCGAATGCAAAGGATGGTCAGAATCATGAAAACTCTTTTGCAACATGCATAAAAAACTAACTCGACGACGGTGTCAGAAATTAATATCCAGTCCAGGGATAAGAGATTTATTAGATCATCTTAGTGAAACAAAATAAAATGAGAGTCAGAAGCTAAAGACCAGACAAGATAACAATACTCTAAATATGAAAGAATAATATATATATATATATATATATATATATATATATATATATATATATATATATATATATATATATATATATATATATATATATATATATCCTTGGGATTGATATAACAAAAATCTTGAAAGGCTTTCTTAGCATGCGAAAGAAGGACCAGACCAGATGTGTTTCTCAAGAGCAGATTTGCTGTCAAGAATTCTAAACGAGTTGTATCCAGTTAAGGGTTAAGGAATGATCGTTAATGAAAAAATCTGGATATTGAGAAGCGACAATCTTTTGCCTAATTACAATTATAATTGAGTTTTGTTAGCGTTCAACTTCATACCCCATAATTTACACAGGCACTCATTTTAGCTAATTTCTAAACAGGCATGTTGAAGGTTCATTAGTTTGCAAATTGGCTTTCGCAAGGGCCTTGGAGCATGTGATGCCCTTTTTACAATTTCTAATAATGTGCATAAAGACCAATATCACGAACTTCCTAACCACAATCAATATTGTAAGAAGGGCATCACATGCTCTAAAAGGCTTTTGCTAAAGTCAATGTGCAAACTAGGGAACTTTCAGCATACCTACTTAAACATTATGCCAAAAGTTCAAAAACTTTGGACGATATGGGAATAGTGGAAATTTAGCGGTATTCAACAGGTCTAGAACTATTTCAAAACATTTACCCATTAGAATAACACTACCGATTTTCTAACAAGTACGGAAAAAAACTTCGAAACTTGCGTAAAACAACACAACTTTAGAGCTAGGAAATCATTAATTTTTACAAAAAGAAAAAAAACATTTAGGTCTACATTGGTAACTCAAGGTTTTGTTTCGCAATTCATTTGTAGTGAATTTACCTCTATAAAGGAAGTCTATATTAAATGAATAACAAATTCAAACTAGCAGGATATTAAATTAATATGCCGAGAAACAAAGTACTAAATAATAACTAATTGGACAACCATTTTGTGATGACCTAGCTAAGATATATACCATTAAAATACGTTTATAAAAATTAAAAACAAACTTCTAATAAATCTTAGCTAATTTTACTTTGTTGATAGTTTAGTCTAAATTTCGTTTTGCAGGAATTGAATAATGCCTAAGGTATTTATATACTATATATAATGCTAGAGTATGTATCGATATTGTATTTTTTTGGTCTTTAAATTTCTGAAAGCCACATGCAGTATGACGGATAGGTTAATGCTAAAAAATAAATACACGGGATATTGCCATATTGCTCTTTCGTGGTGAATATTAGTTTTGAAAACATTCATAGATCTTTCCTTATACATATCCTATAAAACGCTTGATAATTAATGGTAATTATTATAAAACCTTTAAAAATTCTAAGAGTACTATATACCTTTTTCCTTTTTTTTTTCTACATAATCAAGTTATTTTTTCCAAGGTTTAGTATTTTATGTTCACTTTCGATTATCATTTATAATAGCTATTTCATCTTCTTATTTCTAAAATACAGTTGTCTTTTTTTCGCAATCATTATCTGAAATCCAAATCCTTTATTAATATAAAATATTTAAAGAACACAACTTGTTTGTCATATCTTACAAAACTTTAAATAATAGGGCAGAAAGACATGTTTACCTCTATGAAAATAAAGTATATCCTCGATTCAGTGTCTAGCATAAATTACTTGATATTTTTGAGCTTAAATAATATTCTTTAGATAATTGCTGCTAATATTTATTCTTCAGATTTGTTCCTTCCTCGTCATTGGTGGCATGCATTCGTCACTATCCCCCGTGCCAACCGACGAGATCAATACTGCTTTGCAGTTTCATGACATGCACACGTACTGCTCGCATCCTGCAACAAGCTCCAACTTCTGTTTTATAATTCAGAGATGTTCCTGGAGAGTCCTAATTTTTCACGGGACGATGAAGCAGCAAGCAGCCTGTAACCATCCTCATTCCAGTTTGCATTACGTTCCTTGAAGATATGTTTCATATATTCATATACTGGTGTACGCAATCCAACAAAAATGGCAGCTTAATATCTAAATTCTAGATAGATAGATACACACACACACACACACAGACTCAACCCTTCCCATCCCATACCCCCTTCATGGCTACAAAACGCTAGCTTGGGCAATTTGTGGGAGTTTGTTCTTTCATTTATCTATGCATCTCTATCTATCTATCGATGTATCTGTATATATATATATATATATATATATATATATATATATATATATATATATATATATATATATATATATATATATATACACACTGTATATACATATACATATATTTATATATTTATATATATACAACACACACACACACACACACACACACATATATATATATATATATATATATATATATATATATATATATATATATATATATATCCAGACACTTGCTCTTTATTATATAGGGGAGATCTCTACGCATGTGTATATTTTTCATGAGAAAAAATACTTCGACAGAAATCTAGTAAGAAAATGTAATTAGCCCAAGAGAAATTCATAACTTTAATTCATGAAGGCCAAAATATTAGATGCATCGACAGTATCTTTTATGTAAGATATGGCTTTCACGCTAACAATAATGGCAGACGGTCACGAGTATGATGTAAATAAGTAAAGGGCTCAGAACTTTCGCATTCTATTTAAATTTGAATGAAGTAACTCCTTTTAGAGTATTGACATTTTCCTTTACGTGAAGGTGGACTAATATTTCATCTTCTTTCGTGGTGAAGTTACCTTCCTTAAACTTTTTCATGTCGCAATGCTTCAGTGTTTTAAATTAATGAAAGATCCCGCTCTAAAGACTTCCTACGGTTAAAAACGGTTAAAAACAATGAAAATGTGAGGAGGTTCCAGAATTTTTCTCTCTACCAAGAAATAAGAAAGGCATTATATAACATATGGCAAATAGTGCTCGGTTAAGATTTAAAGATCAATTATCAAGTGTATCAATTGCCTACCTTAAAATTAATATTATTCATCAATGAATAGATTTGAAAGACTAATTTTGAGGGTAGAATAATAAAAATATTTTTTCCTAATCATTCTCCCCGAATTCTAAAATATGAAAATACCGGCCATTCGCGACCGTTTTTGAGTCTGCGATTGACATTTGATCCAGTACTTTTGTTAAGTGGTTCATTATGAGATATACATTTTCCTTTTTTTCTCTAGCTTTCCTTCATTGCATAACCCAAACCAGATATGAATAAATTCAGCAACCTAAGACCGTTCTACATATAAGATACAATAGGACTTCGAAACCGCAACCTCCTCCATAAAAGTTCTTTACGTAAATTGTGATAACTTCTACCAGAATCTAATTACTTGTTGCTAGCCAAGAGAAACAACTTCGGTAAAATTTTTGTTAAAACAGAGACAACCATTTACTCATTCCAGCAGACCAGCAAACGACCTGAACCATAATCACAACTTCTTTTTCAAAGTCTAAGGCAACAAAAAATGACTAGCATCTAAAAAAGATTGAGTGTCAAGCCAACAAAGCACCGCGGAGATAAAATTAGATGAATGAGGCTCTATATAATCAAAGTAATGGCTGCCTCTAGCGTCCTTATCTTTATCGGTGTAGAGAAGATAAAGATGTCAGGAGTTTAAAGCAGAGCGATGATAAGGGATTGATAATTAAATTCAAGATCTCTTTGAGCAAAATATAAAGAGAAGGGGCGCTTATGGTTGAAAAGACGACACGTCCTTGATTAGTAAATAATAATCCATATCATCTCCAAAATATTTTCCGCTCTATGAACAGGAAGAAAGTAAGAGAAACATTTGCTAGAATGAAAGGGGGAGAAAATGGCTAATTGTATTATTAATGAGGGACTAAAGGGAAAATGATAAAGACGAATATGTAGGGGAGATGCGATGAAGACGACGAAAAGGAAAATGACCATTTGAAATACCATCCGTGGGATTAACACAGTGCTACAGTAGGAAGATTTACATCAAAATCAATCATGCCGAGACCTAGAAAGGTGGAAATCTCTTTTCAGCACAATTATAGAAGCAAGGTTTCGGCATTAAAAAAAAAAAAAAAAAAAAAATGAAAGTGAATAACGAGCATTGCCGTAATAAATTGTTTAGAACCTTGTCAATGAAATGAAATATATCTATATTTAATTATGAAGTGTCTGGATAAAAAAATGTTTAAGAGGATGGAAAATCTATATTCTATTGTTTTAATTTTTCTCTTTAAAAATTAAGTAGGCTACAGTTAGAATCAAAAGAACGCCGACACTCGGGGGAAATCTTTCGTTAAATGTCTCTATTGTTCCCATGACAACACAGACAAGATGTTGCTCTTCTTTCTACTTCTACAAAATGGGAGGAGCCTTCTCCAACCTTAACGAACCAAAGACAGTAAAGGGCTGTCTTTGTTAGCAAAAGCATACAAAAGTTACAAATCGATTTGCCATATTTCAATTCTTTATTATCATTTGACGTATCAATTATCCACAACAAATACAAAACACACAATTATTTATATATATATATATATATATATATATATATATATATATATATACTTATATATACACACATAATATATATATATATGTATATATATATATACATATATATGTATATATATATATATATATATATATATATATATATATATATATACACATATATATATATACATATATATATATATATATATATATATATATATATATATGTATATATATAATCTATTTTTGGGTGAGGTAGCCATGTCGTCCTGATGGAAGTTCCTAAAGGGTAGCTTCCTAGGGTATATTTGACTACAATGATATTCCCAGAGAATTTTACCTTAAGGTATCCAGAATTTTAACTCCTGGAGCGAATATCCCTAAATAATCTCACAGGGATATCGCATAATATCAGAGGACGTATTCTTGACACGTCACATAGCTATCTTCACCCCGAACAGTATTAACGCTTCGAGGGGTTACAGTGACAAGAATCTGAAACGAGAATGAAAAGAGAGCCGCTCATAAGGCATCTTTCCTATTCCGTTTCCAGTGTGTATCTGATGAAGGCGGTAGCGCCCTCTTTATTCCTTGTAGCGATATACGAGGTGCTACAGATACTGTATTGTAGGGAGGGGTCAATAAGCCCTTTTACAATAAAAGGAAGGGCGGGTTCATCAGGACGACATGGCTACCTCACCCAAAAATAGATTTTTCGCTTCGCTCAAAATCCGTTTTTTGGGCTCAGGCTATGTCGTCCTGATGGAAGTTTACCAGAGCATTACTGTATCAGTGGATTCTCAATCGGTGCCGTACTCTCAAGAAAGTATTTTCCTGGTCCGTCTAGACTTAGAGACCTATGATGTTACCATCATACATCATTTCATCTAAGCATGAACTATGTTAGTGCTTCCTGCCCCCTACAGGGAAGAATCGTACTAGACTCTGGAAAAAGTCTCGAGGAGTACATAAAAACTATGGATGACAAAATGACAAGCTTGTATAGTGGTCTCGCCCTATACATTATAAAACAAAGTTCGTATAAGAGTCACCAATGTCAGTATGAATTTGTGACACCTTCCCCAATGTGACTACTCTTATAAACTATTGGATAATGGTTGTATCCGCATAGGAACAAATTTTGCATCTCTGCCACTATCCCGTTAGGGAACCACGTCCACCCTTCCTAAGGAAGGGCTAAAGTGAGTGGACTTTTGCTTGAATCAAGGAACAATCTTAAAAGACATACCATGATAAAAATATCCATATTTTAATCTTAATGCTCAGTACATTTCTAATAAAATGAGTGTGGGCGAATAGAACGCAGGGTTCACTATGAACAAGTTTATTAAAATTTAATAAACGTACATATCAGATCAACCTTTATAAAATTTAATAAACGTACATATCAGATCAACCTTTATAAAATTTATAAACAGTGGATGATATGCATCAAAGCATAAAGAAAACAGTCAACAGAAAACATTGTTTCGTCTACCAGGAAACAGATTTGCCACTTCAATTGAATTATTAATAATAAAGATACATTCTGTACACTGTTTATTTACACTAGCGTAAGAAACGCTTGGCACAAGTGTCTGTATTATGCTATAGTTCACCGACGTCAATGGAACAGTTCGTAAGGACACTTTCGTGGCCCATCGCTCAGTGTGTAGTAACATACAGTGACCACACACGCACCCTCTTAATTAATCGTCCCAAATTAATTACACTGTTCCTCGCAGATTTAAAACAGAAGGTTAAAGAATTCTACCTGCTGCTACCACAGAGCTCTTAAGTTGCTCCACTTGCTTAGCATAGTGCATACAGAACACCTTGGATGACTACCAGCCGGTGTACGAACAAGGATGTTCAAAGTCCATATAATTAAAGAAATTTTATGGAAACGGCAACTTTCCTCGGATCATGACTAACGGGTGTACTGTCTGGATCTATTCTGCGAATAACACGGGTGATTTTCGCCCTTAGTATAGATAACTTTGAACCCAGGGTTTCTCTTCTGAACAGCTGTCCTCCCATAAAGTCTGAAGTTCTATGAAGATAGACCTTTAGGCACTCCACTGGACATAGAGATGCATCTTCCTTCAGAGGGCAGATTCTCTAGGGACCCCACCTGTTGGTGGGTAGCTTGTTCTTGGTAAGAAACGTTGGGTCTGGAAATAGATTCAGTTCTCCCTCCAAGAACTGGATTAGAAAGGTCGACCTGTAAGGCATAGGGTATCTGTCTTGTCAAGGCAGACTTGAACAAGAGAATTGTGTTCGCTGCTAAACCTTGCTCATGAAGGTGAATGAAGAATGATAAATAGGAATCTGTCGAGATTTCTTTTGGTTTCTTCGCCTTGACAAAGGATATCTGTTTCTTCCCTGAAGCCTCAATATGGCCAACATCACTTGGTTGATTTGAGGTGACCTCGACCCTTGTCGATTCAGGCATCTCACTATCACCTCACTGTCTAGAACCAGTCTTATATGGGTCGAGAGGCGAGGAGAAACTTTCTTTAGTGTCAGAAGTACTGCCATGGCTTCTAGAAAGTTGATGTGAAATGACTTGAAAAGATTGGACCAAGCTCCTTGGACTCTAATCTGATGAGAGTGACCTCCCCAGCCTTCCTTTGAAGCCTCTGTGTGGATAGTTACTGACGGGGGAGGAGGTTGAAGAAGTACTGATTTCTTCAATTGCTTAGCATTGGACCACGGCTTGAGAAGCGTTCGCAGTCGAGTCGGTAGTGGTCTTATTATATCTCTTCGCGCGTTTGATGCGTATTTTCTCCAGACTCCTGTTGCATCCTTTACCTGTGCTCTTAGCACTGGATCTGTTATCGAAGCAAACTGTAGAGAGCCCAGCACTCTCTCCTGTTCACGTCTTGATATCCGTTTGGATTTCAATAATCTCTTGACAGATCCTGCTATTTCTTTCCTCTTCTTCCCAAGAATGGAAAGTCGATGTGACTCCAAATTCCAGTGGATTCCCAACCACTGAAATTTTTGAGCTGGAGAAAGTCGAGACTTTTTGATGTTGATCTTGAATCCCAGATGTTCCAGGAACTGGATCACTATCTTAGAAGCTTGCATGCATTCTGTCCTGGATGCTGCCCACACCAGCCAGTCGTCCAAGTAGGCTACTACTTGGACCCCCTTAAGGCGTAATTGATGGACGGCCGCGTTCGGGAGCTTCGTGAAAATCCTTGGGGCTTTGTTTAGCCCAAAAGGCATGGCTCTGAAGGCGTAAAGTTTTCTATGTAACTTGAAGCCTAGGTAGGAGGAGAGGTGACAATTAATTGAAACGTGCCAATAAGCGTCAGACAAGTCTATAGAGACAGTATATGCCCTTCTGGACAGTAGGGTCCTTATGTGTTGAAGCGTGAGCATTCTGAACTTGTAGTTCACTATGAACTTGTTGAGTGGCGACAAGTCTACAATGACTCTGAGTTTTTCTGAGTCCTTCTTTGGAACACAAAACAGCCTCCCTTGGAATTTTATGGACTTAACTTTCTGGATTACTCTTTTGTCTAAGAGTTCTCAGACATATTCTTCCAGAACGGGGGTTGAGTGTTGGAAGAATTGAGGGAATTAAGGTGGAGGACTGCTCCAGCTCCAACCTAGTCCATTTTTGATTAGGCTGTGGGCCCAGGGATCGAAGGTCCAGCGATCCCTAAATAGCTGTAGTCTCCCTCCTACTTGAAGTATCTCACTTCTGCTGTTGTGGACCTGAGGCCTTGCCTCCTTGACCGCGTCCTCCCCTGTATCCCCTTCCTTTTGAAGGGCATCTAGACGAACCTCTGGCTGTTCCTCTAGCTCTCAAACGAAAGGAAGAAGTCTGCCTTTCGAAGGCTGGGTTAAAAACTGGCGACTGTGTCGCCACTTGTTGAGGTACCAGCTGGTACGTGGTTGGAGGTTGTGCCACTATCTGAGGCACCGCAGTCACAGGAAGTTGTTTTTCTTGTTGCTGTCGGTAGGGTTTAGCCGGCCGAGAGGATGGCCAAGGCCTTTTTGTCTTCTTCTTGGGTTGAAACCCTAATCTGGAGAAGACTTTCTCTTAAGATCTAAGCCCCACTTTTTGAGAAGGTTCCTATTCTCTGTGGTGGCCTTGTCTACTACCTCTTTAACCACTTCATTGGGAAAGAGGTCTTTACCCCAGATACGAGAGGAGATCAGTTTCCTCAGTTCGTGCCTCACCGCAGCCGAGGCGAACACGAACTCTCTACAGGCTCTCCTAGCTTTAATAAAGCTATAGAGATCCTTCGTAACTGTGGCCAGATGGGTTTTGGCCACCAGCATGAACATGTCCTGGTTCTTGGGGTCACTTGCCATCGTTTCTAATGTCGTTTGCAACGACATCAATGCCGCAAGTCTTTCCTTTGTCTCTTGCTCTCTACGCAAGAGAATCTCCGACAGTTTTGGAAGTTCCTCACCGAACTGACGTTCAGCAATATCAGCTTCCAGCTTCCCGACTGAGAAGGTAAGGTGTACGTCCTTCCAGTCTTCTTGGTCCAAGGGCAAGGTCAGAGATAACGGCTTGCACTCCTCCAAGGAGGGGCATGGTTTCCCTGCCTCCACCGCCTTTAAGGCTGCCTTATATCCCTTTTCCAAGAAGGGAAAGGCTCTGGGAGGAGAGGCCACAAAGGAGGGAAGCTTCTTACTCAAGGCGGGCACCTTTGAGTTAGTGAAGCCCCTCTCTTTCATCGAGCTCGCTAGTAACGCCCGAGCTTTACTATGGTAAAAAACTATGACCTCCTTCGGCTCCGTCTCCTCCTTTGAGGCTGGCTCCTTCCTAAGACGGACATAGCAGTCCGGATAAGAATCTTTGTTGGGCCAAAATGCCACCTCTTCCAGGGGAATTGCTCCCAACTTTTCTGAGATCACGATCTCCCCGGTTGTCACTGGCATGTGTTCGGCATACCTCCAAGGATTGGTATCCAAGCACAAAGGAAGATTCTTCACGCTGAGCCGCTTCTGGGGCCCACGTGATGCTGCAAGTCTGCATATCTCCAGTTTCATTGCAGCTTCCTTCTCATCAGTCTTCCTTTGAATTTGTTGGATCATCTCAACAATGGAAGAAAGAGTCCTTCCCAGTTCATCTGGGATAGCAGACGATGTAGAGGGAACAGGTCCTGGGTCCGGAACCGATGTAACCGACACCTCATCGATTTCCTCCTCTACTACTTGAGGAGCCTGGAACAGATCCTCCTCCTGACCTTCTCCTAGAAGGTAAGGTCCTTCTCAGTAGAATCCGACACCTCCGACATCTTATCGTCCAATTGGATGTCTTGAAGGGCGGCCAAGACTTCAGAATCTACCGGATTCTGGGCAGTTGGTATCTCCACCTGAGGCTGGGGGATGATTGCATCAGCCGATGCTTTAGGGAAAAGGTAGGCCCTCATCTTCTCATTTGGAAGGTAGGGGCCAGAGGTGTTTTTCTGAAAACCCCTCACCCAGGATCATAACATTTCTCTGGCAGCATCCCTTGACTCCGTCGACTTAGGGTCGTCAAAAGCCTCGGTAATCAGGTTGGAACAAACTGTACAAACCTGAGGGTCCCAATACCGGAGATCACTTCTGGAGGCTGTGCATGCTGTGTGCCTCCTGCAAAGTTGACGTCCACAGAAGTTCTTACTGCGGACATTACAGAAGACACTCCCGCACTTCGGATGGTCCTCCTGTAAAGAGAAGAAAAATCCATGAGTATCAAGTGAAGGCTTTTCACTTATATTGAAACATTTAGCTTATATAGAAAAGCTATAAAAGAAAGAAGGAAAGACACATACTTGTATTCCCTGTCCAGTCAATTGCTGTAACCTCCCAAGATATTAAAACTAAGGTTAATTCTATTCTAGAATACCTTATGTAATTTCCTAAACGGAAATTTAAGGTGTAGTTCACACCTTGAAATAAAGTTTTAATATACGGGATAGAAAGAATACAGAAAGAACTCACTTTCTATATATTGTACGGTCTCAACAAAAGGCTGTACAAGATAACATTAAGTATGTTGAAGAACTTTAGTGTTATCACAAACTCTGTACTGCAGTTACACTAATGCAGTGTGTACTACACTACAAATATAGTAACTACTGTACATCGCATGCTGTTGTGCCGGCCGGCATCTACCCTTGTATAGTTCAGCCCACTGATTCTCAAATGTGTGCCGGCCGGCAATCATTGCCGGATGACAGCTGAAAACACTAATACCCGGCTGCCGGCCGCTCCGCTAATCGTAGTGGCCAGCAGATTCGGGATGTGTTTCCACTGCCAGCAGGCAAAGGCAGTACTACCCATGCCCGCCGGCAGTAGCTAAGAACCAGAGAACCTCCACCTGCCCGGCTGCCGTCTTAACAGCCGACAGCCGGGTTAGGGGTACAACACAATAGTCAGAGAAACAGTATGGATGTAAGGTTATAAGGCGGCATTGCCATACGACCTTCCATCCAGAAAGAGTGAACTTATGGAAGGGGAGAATGTAGCATTCAGGCTTCCAAAGAATCCATAGCCTGCCGGGCTCTACCGGCAGACATGGAAGGGAGACCAAGGGAGGTCTGGGGTTCACTCTGCAAAGAACAAAGGGTCTCTGCCGGCCGACAGGTAATTGCCAGCCGGCAGAGAGCTGAGCTGGTCCTCCATCCTAACCTACACAAGGTACGGAAGTAGGATTGCGGCCAAAAGATAATAAAAGAAAGAGAGGTGGGGAAGGGATAAGGGTCCTATAAACTTCGTTCTAGCAAGAGACACACTCAGCAGTTAGGGAAGCTCATCCTAACCTAGAGTTGTCTATTAGGGAGGAAGACTGGCAATACTTGCTATCCTCCTCTCAACCAGAACAAAGTTAGGTGAAGTTATTTCGCCGGGCAACAGAAAAAAACTCATTCTCCAGCTCGAGAAAAACAACACAGGACAGTCTGCTAGGCCACTAGAGGAAGGAATCATCTCGTACAGAATCCTTCAGACGTGGACTAGGGAAGCAAAGCTTCCTGTATCCGCCCGTAACCTAGCAAAGGAGACTCATTCTCTATGCTAGGAAGAAGCAGGCCACAGACAAGAAACTCTGATGTTCTGCCCTAACCCAAAAAACCAGTCACTCTGGTTATCAGGTCAGGACAGACATATCCTAGAAAACCGCTAGAATTAAGCCAAAGGCTTACTCAGAGGGAGAGAGGGATTGAACTTAGCCTCCGGAGGAGAAAAGAACAATCGGGGATGTGCGAAAGTATACTGCTGTACCTAGGTTACTAGCCTAGGTAAGGCGAGAATCGATTACCTAATTCACCGAAACTCTCTCGTATACAATCTTGGAAAGAACATTCAATAATATCTTACATGTATAAAATATTTGCCTAAAGCTTCAATAAAATAACACTCGGAAAAACTTATATCATGCATGAAAGAAATAGGGCCAGACGCCTAGGCTACTAAGCCTTGCGAAGGGCAAGATCGGTTACCTAAAACACCGAACTAAAAACTAACGGCATTATATAAGCATTCCTAGAGGAGCTAAATAGCTATATTGTTAAAGCAAAACAAACCGGGAACGTCGCTCTAGCTAACTAAATGACCCATAAATAGCGAGCGATAGCATCCAGGATGAATCCGGTAGGCAACAGCTCTTGTTTACGTTAAAATCATTTTTGATTTAATAAAAAACGACAAGAGCTTACATTTATACATAGTAAAGATAATACTCACCTTTCCAGAAGCAGAAGAGGCCGGAGAAGTCATCAAAATGTTGAATTAAATCCAAAATAACGAGAGAACACAAGGGAAAACACCGAGTAGTAGAGCTACACGAAAAGGAATGAAGAGGGCGCTACCGCCTTCATCAGATACACCCTGGAAACGGAATAGGAGACATACCTTATGAGCGGCTCTCTTTCCATTCTCGTATCAGATTCTTGTCACTGTAACCTCTCGAAGCGTTAATACTGTTCGGGGTGAAGATAGCTATGTTTCGTGTCAAGAATACGTCCTCTGATATAATGCGATATCCCTGTGAGATTATTTAGGGATATTCGCTCCAGGAGTTAGAATTCTGGATACCTTAAGGTAAAATTCTCTGGGAATATCACTGTAGTCAAATATACCCTAGGAAGCTACTCTTTAGGAACTTCCATCAGAACGACATGGCCTGAGCCCAAATATATATCTATCTATATATATATATATATATATATATATATATATATATATATATAAACATAATATATATATATATATATACATAATATATATATATACATAATATATATATGCATATATGTATATATATACATAATATATATTTATATATATACATATATATATATATATGTATATATATACAGTACATATATATATATATATATGTATATATATATATATATATATATATATATATATATATATATATATATACAATATATATATATACTGTATATATATATATATATATATATATATATATATATATATATACATAATATATATTTATATATACATACATACATATATATATATATGTATACAGTATATATATATATATATATATATATATATATATATATATATATATATACATATATGTATATATATACGGTACATATATATATACATATATATATATATATATATATATATATATATATATATATATATATATATATATATATATATATATTTGGGCTCAAGCCATGACGTCCTGATGGAAGGTTCCTTCAGTAGCTTCCTTGGGCATATCTAACTACAGTGGATATTCCCAGAGAATTAAACTAAAGGTTATCACAGAATTCTTACTTCTGGTGCGAGTACCCTAAAGGTTTCCCTGTAGGATATCGTATATCAACAGGGGACGCATGTATTAACACGCCACATAGCTATCTGAACCCCATATAGAGTTAACACTTCGATATGGAAAGGTGGTTGAGTAACTGAGGAGCCGTTCCACAGTTACACTCATCCGTGGCTGCTTTTGGTACTCGAGACGTAAACAAACGGGCGCCATTGCTAAATGACGTCATGTCCGTCCTCATCCTTTTGCCTGTAGCTTCTTTGCTAAGTCGGATTTTTCCAAGTGCTTTCTTTATCAGCTTACATCGCCGTTATGTTGCTACCTTCAGCCTCGCCTTCTTCTGGAAAGTTGAGTACCAGGTCCCAGTATTGTTTAAATAAGCTCTAGCCATAAAGTAACTTCTACTTTTCGTAAAATATTGTGTTTTGTGGCAGAGCTGTGCCGACACCGGACGCGCCATTTTATGGCGCCGCTGTTCATGTTGCATGCTTTATTTAGTTAGCCAGAACAGCCCCCTCCGGTCATTTAACTAATTAATATTATTAGTTATTTAGTCTTCATAGCTAGGGAATCCTTATATCGTGTTTTAGCGCTCATTAGACTCGGTCGCTGTTCGACCCCATACTAGATCGCTAGCTTAGCCCCTAGGCTGGACAGCCTAGTGCTTGTTTTCATGCATGATATATACCAGTGTTCCTAAGTTAAGTTATGAAGATTGTGGCATTATTAAACATACTATTTGCTGTGATGTAAGTGTTTTCGCCTTCGGGGACCATATAAGGGACAGTGTTGATTGTGTATCATCCCCTCCTGACCTAATGTAGGAACCCTTATATGCTCCCTATTCCCCCTGCCTGCGGGCATTCCGTCTGGTAGACTTGCTTCCCCTTCTATATAGGGGAATCTCGTCTACAACCAGAGTATTTATCGCTTCTCTACCTACCCTAAGGGAATGACCCTCCCTTAGGGTCGTGCCTGAGATAAGGAAGGGCCCTGCCCTTCCTCAGTTGCACCTGGTTGGGTTACTCCTTCCTCCCAGCAACTGGCGATGTGTCTTTCAAGCTTTCCTAGCCTAAGAGTTAGTCCTCCTACTCTAGGTTAAGCTCTGGGGGTTGATTCTGCCTTCTTATAGTTTGAGACGGTACATTAGTACCATTCTCGATCTGGGCTACCTAGCCTAGGTTAGGGAGCGTTCTCCCTTACCCTGGTGGCCGTTCTCATGAAGAGTCTCCTCTTTAGAAAGACCCATTCTTCTCCCTCTCCACCTATCCCTTGGTGTAGGCTTGCCTACACACCTCTGTCCTTAGTCCTACATCTCCTCCCTTGGGTGGAGTGGTAGGGCTAACATTGTTCTCCTGCTGAGCTGGCCGCTCTGGTACACATACCCTTCATAGCGTTCTATGGGGGTGGTTGCCGGCGGCGGTCCTGCCGGCGGGGGATTCCCCCACCCCCTCTCTGAGTGCCCTCTATCCCTCCCTTGGGTTACCACAGGCACCCGGCCACCTGCCGGCTCCCTGCCGCCGGATGTTAGGAGTATCCACTCCTATCATGAGTGCACTCTCTCCGGAGGGATGCCGGAGGGGTATAGGATCTTACCCCCTTCCATCCCTCCTTACCTTTCTCTCTTTCTATCTTGGTGCCGGTCCCTTGCCGCCTCTACTGCCGGCGATAACCGCCACTACCTCAGGTGACATTCTTTCATAAGATGCCTCCCCCCCCTTTAAGACGTCAGCCTTCCGTGTGCCGGAAGCTGCCGCCTTCCGTCGGCTTGCCGCCGACGTCCCACCCTTCGTTTTACCTAGTAACAGCCGGCCGACTTCCGGCCACCCGCATGCCGGCATTGAGTGCCAGCAATCTAGGTATACAGCAATATACATATATATCTTATGAATTGATCCAAGGCTCACCATGCCGTCAGCCTTCGGCTGCCGGAGCTGCCGCCCCCTGCCGACGACCCGCCGCTGTGCCGGCAGTCGCCACTATGGTATTATCCTTATAGATACTCAGTGTATCTGTCTTGATGCCTTCCACCCTACAGGACCGGCCTCCGGTGTGCCGTCGGTCTGCCAGCACCCTCATGAGACGTTGAGGGACATGCACCCATTCCATGGCTGCCGGCAACATGCCGACAGTCAATATACTGCAGCCAGATGGCTTGGCCATTTACATATAGGTATTGTCTTACCATCCAAGATTGTGGCTATGCTGTTTGTTTGCACATTACAATATTCCAGCATACTCTGTGTATCTTAGTGCAGTCGATTGCCGGAACCTACATTAAATAAGGGGTTTATCCTATACCCCTTCTCCCCAAGGGATCTGAGTGGTCTCAGACCCTATTACACTCTGCGGACAATTTCTGTTAGAAGCCTAGCTTGGCTCATCCATATGGATTTCCCTCATTGTGACCTTCGGGAACAAAGGAATTGTCTACAGATAAGGTTACGGTAACCGGCTGGGCGGGATTCACAAGTATGTGTCTATCTACTTCCTTTCCCGCTCATTAATCTGAATCATTAAAATGTTTTTATTATTAAGTTATTCTTAATTTTAGATTAAATTATCTTTAATTTTAGAGTAATGTAAGTCATTCTTATGCCTTCCATGTACTCATGATCTCTTTCTTTTACAGGAGGAGTATATGAAGTGTGAGAGTAACTTCTGCGGGGTGAAGCGCCCGGACTTCTACGGGCACAAGGCGTGCCGGACCCACGCCCCCTGCGCCGCCAAGAAAGGCGACTTGAAGTATTAGGACCCGCAGAATTGTACAGTCTGCAAAAGTCTTCTTGTCGAGGCATTCGACGATCCTCCTTCTGCAGAGGCAAGGGACATTGCTAGGGAGAAGCTATGCAAATGGGTGCGTGGCTTCCAGAAGAATGCCATTGGACCGTATCTTCCCAACGAAGACTTGAGGGCCTTGCTTTTCCTAAAAGCATCGAAAGACTCAGTGGTCCCCCGTGATCAGATCCCCACCGTCCAGATCGTGGTGGAACCTGATGTCGTCATGGCTCAGTCCATGCGTGAGTGCCATCTTGATTCCGACAACGTGGAACGTATGTCGGAAGTGTCGGAAGGGACGGAGAGACACCTCATGGGCGAGGAACTCGACTATGAGGAAGATCAGGTGGAATACCCTGATTCGGAGACCGAGGTCGCTCCTGCTCCCCCAGCAACTCCTGCACCGTCCAAGGAACCTGTTCCTTCGACTTCTGCCACCCCGGACCCTCTTCCACCGGCCACTCAAGAGGTCTTCAAGATGCTTGAAGCCCTCATGGAAAAGAAGCTACGAGAATCTCAGGAGCAATTCCGGACGACTCTCGTCAGCTTCAAGCAACCGAAAAGGATTTCGGTTAAGGACTTCCCTACCTGCTCGGAAGCTAACCCATGGAGATACGCCGAGCATATGCCAATTACAACTGGCAAAATTTACATTAGTGAAAGGGTTGGCTCTATATTGCTGGAAGAAGTGGAGTTCTTCCCAAATTTCGAGGCTTATCCGGACTGTTACGTCCAACTCAGGTCCGAACCAGCCTCAAAGGAGGAGACCGAACTAAAGGAAGTTATTGTGTTCGATCTCGCGAACCCCCATGCTATGTTAGCTCAGGCGGTGAAGAGTAGGGGTTTCACTAACTCCAAGATGCCGGCGCTTAGTAAGAAGCATCCAACCTTCGTTGCACCAAATTCTGCGACCTTCCCCTTCATCGAAAAGGCCTTCACAGCGGTCATAAAGGCAGTGGAGGAAGGGAAACCTTGCCCTGCACTGGAGGAGTGCAGAGCCTTCTCCATTACTCTTCCCCCCGATGATAGGCACTGGAAAGACATCCAGTCGACCTTCACGGTAGGGAAACTAGAGCCTGACGTAGCCGGTCGTCAATTTAATGAGGACCTCCCAAGACTGAACGATCACCTCCTTCGTAGGGAACAGGATACGAAGAAGAGACTTGCCGCGTCGCTGTCCCACCAGGTACAGCTTGAGCTCATGGCCGGGGATACTAGAGTCCCGGACTTTTATATGGTCCTAGCTAAGTCGCACTTGGCGACTGTAACCAAGGATCTATATAGCTTCACTAGGGCTCGCAGAGCCTGTCGTGAATTCGTATTTGCTAACGCGATAGTGAAACACGAACCCCGGAGGCTGACTTCCTCCAATATCTGGGGCAAGTATCTCTTCCCATCTACCTTGGTGAAAGAGATTGTGGACAAAGCTGCCATGGAGATTAGGAACCTTCTCCATAAGTGGGGCATGTCCCGCAAGAGGAAGTCCTCTCAGGATGATGGCCCTGAGCCTAAGATGAAGACTTCGAAGCCAAAACCCCAGCAACGTCAACAGAGACGACAGTTTCCGGGTCCCGCTACTCCCCAAGTGGCTACGCAGCCACAACAGACCTTTCAGTTGGTCCCCCCACCGGTGGTGTCGCAGTCGCCGGTCTTCACCCCTGCATATGAGCAACACTCAACTACCTTTCGTCTCAGAGGTAGGGGCTCAGGCAGAGGCTCCGGCAGAGACTCTTCTCGTCGTCCCTCCAGAGGCAGAGGAGGAAGGGGAGCTAGCGGCCGAGGTGGCAAACCCTCGGGACACCAGAAGCAATGATGTGCTTCCGGTGGGAGGAAGACTCCGCCAATTCCAGGATCGTTGGACCTTCGATCCCTGGGCACACAGCATCGTCAAGAAGGGACTGGGCTGGAGCTGGACTCAACCACCCCCAGCCTTCCAGCAATTCTTCCAACAGTCAACCCCCCTCCTGGAAGAATATGTCCTGGAACTCTTGAACAAGAAGGTGATCAGGAGGGTAAAGTCAACCAGGTTCCAAGGGAGACTATTTTGCTTTCCCAAGAAAGACTCTGACAAACTCAGAGTCATTCTAGACTTATCCCCTCTCAACAAGTTCATTGTGAACAACAAATTCAAGATGCTGACTCTGCAACAAATAAGGACCCTTCTGCCTCAAGGGGCCTACACGGTCTCCATAGACCTGGCGGATGCCTACTGGCACATTCCAATGAATCATTACGCTTCCTCCTACCTAGGATTTCAACTCCAAAGGAAAAGTTACGCCTTCAGGGATATGCCCTTCGGGCTCAACGTGGCTCCACGGATCTTCACCAAGCTGGCAGATGCAATCGTCCAACAGCTCCGTCTGAAGATTGTGTAAGAGCCTGCAACAAAGTCACCCAGTTCCTAGAGCATCAAGATAAACACCTAGAAATCTCACCTCTCTCCAGCTCAGAAGTTCCAATGGTTGGGAATCCATTGGGATCTTCAGTCACACCGCCTTTCCATCCCACAGAAAAAAAGGAAGGAAATAGCAGGGTCTGTCAGAAGGCTTCTAAAATCCAAACGGATCTCAAGACGACAGCAGGAACAAGTTCTCGGCTCTCTACAGTTCGCCTTGGTGACAAACCCAGTGCTTCGCGCACAGCTAAAGGATGCCGCGGGAGTCTGGAGATGTTTCGCAACCATCGCTCGAAGAGACCTCAAGAGACAGCTTCCAAACAGACTTCGCTTACTCTTAAAGCCATGGTCAGAAGCAAGGGCCCTGAAAAGGTCCATTCCTCTTCAACACCCGCCTCCATCGATCAACATCCACATGGACGCTTCACTGGAGGGTTGGGGAGGTCACTCCCACCAACGACCGGTTCAAGGAACATCGTCTCCCCTATTCAAGACGTTTCACATCAACATCTTGGAGGCCATGGCGGTTCTTCTCACCCTGAAGAAACTCTTCCCACCTCCCTTGATCCACATTCGTCTGACTCTGGACAACTCGGTGGTAGTCAGATGTCTCAATCGTCAGGGCTCCAGATCGCCCCAGATAAATCAGGTACTTCTTCCGATCTTTCGTTTGGCAGAAAAGAAGAAATGGCACCTGTCTACAGTTCACCTACAAGGATTCCACAACGTGACGGCGGACGCTCTATCGAGGACAAGCCCAATCGAGTCGGAATCATCTCTAGACGCAAGGTCATTCTCCTTCATCTCTCACCAAGTCCCGGAACTTCAGATTGATCTCTTCGCGACGAGCGACAACAATCAACTTCCTCGATATGTGGCCCCATACGAGGACCCCAAGGCAGAAGCAGTGGATGCCATGTCACTGGATTGGAACAGATGGTCCAGGATATACCTGTTCCCCCCTCCCAACCTTCTGCTGAAAGTCCTCTCCAAACTAAGAACCTTCAAAGGGACAGCAGCCCTAGTGGCTCCCAAGTGGCCCCAGAGCAATTGGTACCCCCTGGTCCTGGAGCTGCAGCCCACGCTGATTCCCCTACCGGGTCCAGTTCTCTCTCAACAAGTACAGAAGTCGACTGTCTTCGCTTCATCATTGAAAGTCAGGGACCTTCATCTCATGATTTTCTCTCCTTAGCCGCAAAGAAAAGGTTTGGGATCTCGAAGAAAAGCTTAGACTTCCTCAAGGAGTACAAGACTGAATCTACCAGACGGCAATACGAATCTTCCTGGAGAAAGTGGGTCTCATTCGTCAAGGCAAAAAATCCTACGGAAATCACCACTGAGTTTTGTATGTCCTTCTTCATTCACCTTCATGGACAAGGCTTAGCAGCCAACACGATTTCCACCTGCAAATCAGCCTTGACTAGACCACTCCTATACGCCTTCCAGATTGATCAGTCCAGTGATATCTTCAATAAACTGCCAAAGGCATGCGCTAGACTACGCCCAGCACCCCCACCAAAACCTATCTCCTGGTCCCTGGACAAGGTGCTCCATTTTGCTTCTAGCCTGGACAACGATTCGTGCCCTCTGAAAGACTTGACTCAAAAAGTTATCTTCCTTTTTGCTCTCGCCTCGGGAGCCCGAGTCAGTGAAATAGTGGCATTATCAAGAGAAGAGGGTCATATCCTGTTCGCAGATACAGGAGAGCTTACCCTCTTCCCTGATCCGACGTTTCTCGCTAAGAATGAACTACCCACCAAGAGATGGGGCCCTTGGAGAATCTGCCCCCTGAAGGAAGATGTCTCTCTATGCCCAGTGGAGAGTCTTCGAAGAACTTCAGACTTCGGTGGAGGACAACTCTTCAAAGGAGAAACATCAGGTAGCGACCTGTCACTGAAACAACTAAGAGCGAAAATCACCTACTTCATTCGCAGAGCGGATCCTGACAGTACACCCGCAGGTCATGATCCTAGAAAAGTCGCGTCTTCTCTGAACTTCTTCCAGAGTATGGATTTCGAAAGCCTCAAGAGCTTCACAGGCTGGAAATCATAGCGCGTTTTCTTCAAACACTACGCAAAACAAGTGCACGAAGTTAAGCATTCCGTGGTAGCCGCAGGTAGTGTTATGAAACCTGCTGTTTAACTCTGCATAGAACAGTGAGTTACTTGGGACTTTAACTCTACGGGTGCCTGTGTTGACCCTTTTGCGATACATAGTGATTTCATGGACACTTGGTGTTTCTAATAGACTGTTCTTACCAAGGTGAAATGTCATAGACTTTACATGAGTGCCACATGCCCTAGGGCATGATGTGTTTTCTTTGAAAAAGACTGACGTTCCTCCGGAACTTGTGTTTCTAAAAAGTAAAATTTCTTTTCAGATTCAAGACTGAAGTCTTTATTTTCTATGTACATTATTCTTTTATCATTGTAAATAAACTCTATATTCGTTATTGTAATTACTACCATAATGATCTGCAATCTTTGAAATAAAATGTCTATTTTATTCCATGTGCGTCTCTCTCCGCTCCTACTCTTTATCAAGAAATATACGATTGTTATAGTTTCATTTACCCCTTTTTTCTCTAGATAATGAGAAGAATAATATATGTAATTATGTTATATGCTCACTCATGCCTTGATAATATTCCTATTCGAATATTAACCTTTGTCCTGCCTCCGAGACTAGATTGATCTCTCCTCCAGGGAGAGTAGTAAATGTTATTTACTTACCTATGCTTGATAATATTCCTACCTGAATATTAACATTAGTCTTGTCTACGAGTCCGGCACGAACTCTCCCTAGGGTGAGTAGCTCTTCAATGATCGCTTCGAGATGTTCCTATTGTCCACCAGGACTTCCCTGCCAGGGGGGCAGGAAGCTAGTTCATCATAGAATCTCTGGTGAGGACATGTTCTATACCTCTGTTCGAAAAAAGGGGAAAAATTTCCACGATACATTAATTCTCTGGTACACTTCAATCAGGACGTCATGGCTTGAGCCCAAAAAACGGATTTTGAGCGAAGCGAAAAATCTATTTTTGGGTGAGATAGCCATGAAGTCCTGATGGACCCTCCCGTCTATTCTAGTTCAGCCTTTCAGGCCCTGCCCTGACCTGCTGTATTATGGAGATTAGCGGAAGCTGAGCTCAGGATGAGGACGGACGTGACGTCATTTAGCAATGGCGCCCGTTTGTTTACGTCTCGAGTACCAAAAGCAGCCACGGATGAGTGTAACTGTGGAACGGCTCCTCAGTTACTCAACCACCTTTCCATATCGAAGTGTTAACTCTATATGGGGTTCAGATAGCTATGTGGCGTGTTAATACATGCGTCCCCTGTTGATATACGATATCCTACAGGGAAACCTTTAGGGTACTCGCACCAGAAGTTAGAATTCTGTGATAACCTTTAGTTTAATTCTCTGGGAATATCCACTGTAGTTAAATATGCCCAAGGAAGCTACTGAAGGAACCTTCCATCAGGACGTCATGGCTATCGCACCCAAAAATAGATTTTTCGCTTCGCTCAAAATCCGTTATATACACAATTACTATTTTTTCGTAGGTGGGGCCGAGTAGACACTGCAGGGAAGGGTCGTGGGGGGGGGGAAGTCTCCTCTTCACAACCCTTTGCCCCAGCTAGTCCGACACTGA
>NC_090746.1:51352476-51354976 GCF_036898095.1 Palaemon carinicauda
AAAAATCATCGCTTGCTTATTTCGATTTATCAGTTTGAAACGGATAGAAAAGTTTTGGTATCTATTTCGATATAACGTAAACGTTGGCTAAAAAAAAGCGTATGTAACAAGGACGTATTTATAATGCAATATGTAATTACAGATTAGTTATTTTTTCCTGAGAGGACTTCGTTTGCAAAGAGAAACATGTTAGAATTGAGATTGTTTTCGGTTTGTCTGTGTACATTTTGTATTACTTTAGAAATACATATTATACTATTGAAATGTTTTTTTTTTACATATGTTTCTCGATATATTGCAATAGTCCCTGCGAAATTTCTTGGAAGTCTGAATATGTTTGACCACCCATATAAAGGCTCAATGTAGATTTATGTGAGGCAGAGTTGAGCGTAGCATGAAACGGGGTTTTGGTGAGAACGGCCCCGAGTTGAGAGTGGTCGCTATGTTCTTGACATAGCCCAAGACATAGATTATCAGGAAATGTCAGTTAAAAAGGAAATATCCTGGGGGTGATCCTGGCTCCGGGCATAAAAGCATTACTAAATATTCTAAACACCATGCACACTGAGTCAATTGAACAATGGTGTCAGATACTTATATCAAGATTATGAGCATGTAGTTTAATAAGCGTTAGGTTTTTCTCCATCAGTTTAGGATAAAAGTCAGATTCTGAAGTACAAACATGTGAACAATTTTCAAAGTACTACCAACCTCAAGTGCTTAAAATAATTTACTTAGAAATAACAGGTCAAAAAAAAAAAAAAAAAATAAATAAATAAATAAATAAATAAATAAATAATAATTCTTTTCGCGATGTTAGATGGGAGACTGCCTGTTTCTTATCTTTTTTTTTTAAATATTGGTTTCATCCTATAGCCAACGTGAAGTAAATTCACGTTGCTTCTGGTCTCCCTCTGGACATATACTGTATATCAGAGATATCAGTAGGCTAATATCACTTAATATCAAACCAAAGCAAGGTAAATTCCATAGAAACCGATATTTTTAGAATCACTATTGATAGAAAGGCGATCAGAAATAACCAGGGTAATCTATCTAGGTGCCATGTCCTCGACGTGGGCTGTCAATTGCCTCCACCTGGTTCTGTCTCTAGCTCTCTCCGTAAATTGTCCAGTTGCTACATTCTTATTCACATCTTCCAGTAAGATGTCCAAAAACCAGGGAATAAAATAGAAAAATAAACATATGTACCGTAAAAAAGAAACGACACCATACGATCTGAAAATTCTAAGCTAAAAATGGAGAAAAGCATTGCTTACAACGTTGAAATTAAGTTCTTTAAAGCGCACCCACCCCTTGCCCCATTGGTACCATATTCTAAATAGCTTTTGTGCTTTTGTTTATGAATTCTGGCACAAAATTAATTTTTATTCAAATATAATTCAGTGTTTATCTATTGAAATCCTTGGTGTCTTGTTTCTTAGAAATAGCGTGACTTTATTCTTTTTTTTTCTTTCCTGTCGTTTCACAAATCGCACTATAAAGACGTAGCGCAACAGATTATCGGTAACTAGATAATATCAGCTTAGTTGGAAATTAAGTTTGTAATTTTAACACTGAAATGGATAACGCGGAGTCAAGCTGCCCACTAATCATAAAGAGTTCATCTGTAACATAACTGGTATGGAATGAGCATCTTGGGCCCCCAATCTTCTTTGACTCTCACTATTCTCTCCCTCTTTCACCCCTTCTCGCTCTCACCACCCTCAGGCTCTTTCACCCCTTCCCACTTCCTCACCAACCTCTCTCTCTCTCTCTCTCTCTCTCTCTCTCTCTCTCTCTCTCTCTCTCTCTCTCTCTCTCATAATAAATGATAATAGATAGCGTCGAGTTTATATCTCTCACTTACATAAAACTCAATTTCAAACTAAATATCATCTTGAGAAAGATTACAAGTTCCATTCTTGAGAGACATGATGTTCGTGAAGTGAATCTTATCTCAGAAGTAATAATGTGGTTTCTGGAAGGGTTACAAGATTTTGGTAGGTTTGGATAAAAAGATAAATTCCATGAATTTAGGAGGTAAGAACTAATTACGTGGGTTACGCCCCATCTGTTTAATAAATCCAAAGAAATATCTTGCAATTCCAAATTATAAAAGGGCTCAGTGCTCGGGCCAATATTCACCTCGTCAGAACTCTCTAAAAATTTACGTTTTGGTCCAATTATTATTATTATTATTATTATTATTATTATTATTATTATTATTATTATTATTATTATTATTATTACCTCCGCCAAGGAGGTCATGTTTTCACCTCTATTTGGTTGTCACCAACCTAACTCAAAAAGTTATGGACAAATTTTCACCAACGTACTGCAAATATATTAAAAACGATGTATTCAGGCCGAATCTCTCTCTCTCTCTCTCTCTCTCTCTCTCTCTCTCTCTCTGAATGTCATTTAGGCCGGTATAACTCATGTATGGTGTTGTTTTATTATCATTTTACATCGAACCATATGTGAAAGTATTTTTTCT
>NC_090746.1:51359976-51364976 GCF_036898095.1 Palaemon carinicauda
TATATCTAATATTCCCGACAGAGCTGAGTAGCCTACAGTCACATTTCTCTCAAATATTTGGCCCCTTGGAGTACTAGAGGATAGACTGAATACAAATGGCTGGATGTTTTTTTTTTGTTTTTTTCTTTTCATGTCTAGTGGATACGAGAAACCTTTTGGTGAAACTAGATCAGTAAGCTTGGCTGTGAACATTCCTTGTTTTATTAAACTACAAACCTAAAAGGAGAATAATTATTGATTAGTATAAGTTGGTTTACTGGAGATATATGATTTCATTCATGTTTTTATATTAAAATTACAACTAAATACTATAATTTTTCACAAATCTTACACAAAACTTTTTATACGTACTTGAATTGCTGGATAATATGTGACGTTTTAAAATAGTTTGAAAATATATAATGGCAAAGGGGTTTATTCACAAATCCAAAGCTCAGGTTTTCGAGTTAAGATTAAAAAACAATGATTTTTTCTTCAAAACTCTTCCCAAAATGATTGCAGATATAGAAATATGAACAAAATTTAACATGACTTTGATGTATGCATAATCCAGAGTACTTTGTCCAAGAAAAAGCAAGAATTATTTGAGCTTCTTTGATTTTCCTGGAATAGTTTCAAAAATTCACTGCTGCATCTCCTATCCCTCACAGCCTCTTTGACAGTCAGGTCAGTCTTGTACTGTATCTTGGAAAGAAAAAACCTGTTTCATATTCCAGGAATGCGTTCCTATTGGGTGTCTGGATATGTGATGAGTGTGCGCTTTTCATGGTGTTTGTATACAGAGGAACCATGACTTGATTTATGTAGTTCAGTATGTGGTATGACTGTGAAGTATTTTGAAAACTGCAGTAATGACAAGGACTCTGTATCAATGGGAAATACTAGTAGTATATACCTTCAGAAAACAATTTATTGATTTACTTCACAATCATCTCTGCATCAAATAAAAACGAAATGCACTAAATGTCATCAATTACATCCCTGTACTTATCATACATTTATAGACGAAAGGTAAGATAAAATCTTGAACAGCTTACTAGAACTACAACAACCGAAATATATATATATGTTTACTTCCCTCTACAAGACAAGTAGAATCTTGAGGAGCATTGCATAATTTTATCATTTATTTGAATAAATATACTTGATTCAAATTAAAACTCTATTCGAAGTATAAATTCCTTCCTAATTAGGATACAATGAGAGAATTTATTGCAGCAGAACGCGATAATGCTCCCCTCCAACTATCCTATATCTTTGACAAGCATGCTTTTAATGAAGAAAGATCACGTCTTTTCATATCTGATAAATTGATTGATTTAAAGTTTTCAGGCATCATGACATCTAAGGTCACTGACGCCTATATCATCTATTTTATACAAAAATTAGAAGAATATTCAATTAAAACTATAAAATTTGAATGTCATTATACAAGTTAGATAGCTTCCAAAAGACGTGCTTCTGAAATAAATCTAAAAATGCCACTTGCATTGTAGGATACATCGTATCCAAGAATCTTGGCAAGGATGAACCTGCCACCCTCACCTCGAGCCTCAAACAAATATCTATTCCTTAAGTTATCATAATCGGGGCATTCGGTTAACAAATGCCTCACTGTTAGAGGTATATACTAAACAGTCGTCGCAATACGGTTGGTGTCGGCCCTTCAGCAGAAACTCGTGAGTCAACCTAGTGTGACCAGTACGGAGACGACAAAGAGAAGTCTCCCATTTTCGGGGCAACATGTTATACCTCCAAGGAGATATGTCATTTGTTACTTCTCTCATTTTATTGCCATCTAGACTATCCCAGTGCTGTTGCCATTTATTGCAGAGCAATTTCTTGATATTAGGTAGGAAATAATTACACGGAATGGGATACCTTCTTGGCAGCAACTCGGATGCAGCATTCTTTGCCAGTGAATCTGCCATCTCATTCCCAGACACACCTCCGTCCAATAACAAAACTCCATTCTAAAATCTTTAAAACTAGAGGGTTACCAGAATTAAAAACTTCTAAACCTTGAAGGACATTCCTTGCATCACTAAAAATTGTAAAATTATCCTCCTACAAAGCTATTTTCTCAATGGCTATTGATATGTCATACAGTTCGGCAGTAAATACGGAAGCTGTCAGGGGAAGTGCACCTCTACAACTAAAACCATTACTATGTACTCCAAATCCAACGCCAGCATCAGATTTGGAGCCATCAGTATATATAAAAGTCGATCCTCTATGTTCTTCAACATGTTCCATAAAAAGAGACCTGGCTTCTAGGTCAGTCATATTCTTAACTCCAATAAAGTATTTACAAAAAGATATCTCTGGTAATTTCCATGGAGGCGTTGATAATACCTTGAATGGAAGTACCTTACTTCTAATTATATCCAGACTGTTTAATAATCGTTTCACCAGAAAGCCAAAAGGTTGAGGAGATTTTGGGTGCAACTCAAAGTATGATGTGTGTCTTACAAGGCTTGCAGTCTGAAAGGCTAAAGAGTTAAGGAGTCTTTGCAATCTAAACCAATACCGAATAATGGAAGACATTCGGTAAAGGTTTAGAGGTAACTCTCCAGTATCAACAAGGAGACTTGGGAGAGGTGAGGTTCTAAATGCTCCTGTGGACAATCTAATACCAGCATGATGCATTGAGTCTAATATATTTAACCGGCTTGGGGTGGCTGAAGAGTATATTTCACATCCATAACTAATTTTGGAAAAAATCAAGGCCTTGTATAATTTTAAAATAGTATTGGAGTCTGCCCCCCATGATGTATGGGACAATACTTTTAAAAGTTTCAAGAGCCTCAACACATTTAGCTTTTAACGCTTTTAGGTGAGAGACCCATGTAAGTCTACAATCAAATATCAAACCTAAAAATTTAGCTTCCCCTACACATGGGATCCGTTGACCTTTAATGCGTATATCCGGGTCTGGATGTGCTCCCCGGATATGACGGAAATGTACAATAGTAGTTTTACTTGTCGAGAACTTAAATCCATTCATATCGGCCCACTGGATAATTTTGTCAATTGAGAGTTGTAGTTTTCTCTCAACCATTGCTATTCTTGCTCCAGGAAATGATATAGAGAGATCATCCACAAATAAGGTTAAGAGAACATCCCGGGGAATGGCTGAGGATATTCCATTAATTTCTAGTGCAAAAAGGGTTACACTCAGCACACTACCCTGAGGAACTCCTTCTTCCTGGCATTTACTCTCTGATAGAGTTTCCCCCACTCTCACTTGAAAAACTCTATTTGAAAGAAATGCCTGAATAAATAGTGGCAGCTCTCCTCTCAATCCCAATTCATGAATTGATTTAAGTATACCATATCTCCAAGTGGTATCATATGCCTTTTCAAGGTCAAAAAAGACTGTCACATGGCGCTGATTAGAAGCAAACGCTTCACAAATAGAGGACTCAAGTCTTATCAACACGTCAGTCGTTGAGTGCATTTTTCTGAATCCACATTGAATCGGTGATAAAATGCCCTTCTTTTCAAGGTACCAAATCAGCCTTGCATTGACCATCTTCTCCATAATTTTACATAAACAAGATGTCAATGCAATAGGTCGGTAGTTTGCTGCTAAAAACTTGTCCTTACCGGGTTTTAAAAAGGCTAAAATAATGGCTAGTTCCCAAACACTTGGATAACTATGATCATGCCATATTCTATTAATAATGCTTAAAATAAATAACTTTGTATTAAAATGTACATGTTTAATCATTGCATATGGAATTCCATCGGGTCCAGGGGCTGTATCGTTGCAAGTGGAAAGTGTCGAATCATATTCTCTTTCAGTGAAAGGAGAATTATATGACTCTTTCCTTCCTGTTGCTCCTGTACTGGTGACCAGGAGCTGCTACACTCTTGCACGATACATTTGAAAAATGGTCAGCTAGGGCATTGCTAACTTCACTTCCTTCAGTCACATACTGACCATTCACTTTCAACACTGGTGGTGGGTTTGGGGTGAATTTGCCTGCAATATTTTTTACTTTATTCCATACAGAAGATGGTGGTGTTCTATTATTAATGGAGGAAACAAAGGCTACCCAAGATTGGCGTCTAGCTTCTTTCATGGCACGACGGAACGGTGCTCTACCTTTTTGTGTTATCAAATTTTCATCCGTACGGCTATCTGATAAATGTTATGTTAAGAATATCAAAGACAATGAAATATATAATAGATATATTGCCATAGAAAGAGTAAGTTCATGGAACAAAAGTAAACATGCTATACTTGTAGACAAGTTCGATTTACTAATGATTTATGGAAATGCGTATGAAGCAGCAGTGGAATATATTCTTTAGGAATCAACACTTAAAGAATGAATGTTGCAGTAACAGTTGTATCGTTTTCTTTTACGCCATTCCATTTGATCTCTCTCTCTCTCTCTCTCTCTCTCTCTCTCTCTCTCTCTCTCTCTCTCTCTCTCTCTCTCTCTCTCTCTCTCTGAATTTTGTAAATCAGCATCTCTTTTGACTTTCAGAGGGAATTTTGAAGGGTCAAAATAAACCTTTCGTCTGTCGGCTGGGCTGCAGATCAGCGGCCATATTTATTCTCCCTACAAACATGGTTTTCATCTGGCTGTTCATTCTCATTTGTAATTCATAACAGTGCGATTTACATACTGGTACAGCTCCCCGGGTTTGTTCGCCCAGCAACACCCTTATTATTTTTCTCATTGACACTTTTATTTCAGAAATATTAACGAGCGGTTGTTATTTGATCAGTCACGTTCCCTCTTAATTTTCTTCAATTCTCTGAGTGTTAAAGTCTTCCTAGGGATCTGAAATGACAAAATTGAGCAGAGAGAGAGAGAGAGAGAGAGAGAGAGAGAGAGAGAGAGAGAGAGAGAGAGAGGAGATTTGCATATTATACAAACTATCTGAAACTTGAGGCACTTTTAGTTGTTATATCTAGATATACCAATGCAGCATCAATATATTTTTGTTTAGAACTCAAAAATGTTTATTGAGACAATTATAAC
>NC_090746.1:51372476-51374976 GCF_036898095.1 Palaemon carinicauda
AAACTCAATTACACACACACACAAACACACACACATACAATATATATATATATATATATATATATATATATATATATATATATATATATATATATATATATATATATATATACACACACAATTCCACACTGATATCTTATTTAGTCAATTACATCATAAAAACATAACAATGTGCATTATTATCATATGATACAGGACGCCAGTATTTGAACCAAACTTGCATTGTAACTTTAATTCCTTCCTAAAAAGACAGGATTGAATCTTGGTCAGGGTAGAAATATTTTTCACATATAATTCCCTTTGCATGTAATTTATTCATGAGGTATATAGAGTTTTGTGCTCTTTGGACACACACACGCACACACACATACTGTGTGTATATATATATATATATATATATATATATATATATATATATATATATATATATATAGTATACACACAACTATCTTTTCATTTTTACTTTATTGGACCTAGCTCCAAAAGATGCTACATTTCGGTTTTCAGTAATCACTTACAGAGTGAGACTGCAAGCCTCACACCCTGTCTCATGGATATTTATTGGGTATATCTACCAAATTATGTCTTTTCTTGGTGGTCAGCCATTTAAGTACTAACCAAACCTAATTTTGTATACTTATACTGATCATACAAATCTTAATATATGAAGAGAGAGAGAGAGAGAGAGAGAGAGAGAGAGAGAGAGAGAGAGAGAGAGAGAGAGAGAGAGAGAGAGAGATTTAGTGTTGTGCTAACATCTGTTCGTTACTGTCTATTGATATGCAGATTTGTTTTTTAGCTGTGGGGTATCCGAGTGAAGACTCCTGCGACATCTTTTGTTGCTCTCTGCTTTTATTATCATATATTTGCTTTCTCTGATCTGTCCCCTTAACTATTATTTAATATTTTCTTTAGTAATTTCCTCTACTCCCCACTCTCCCTTCAGAATTTTGTATCTTTAAACGTAGAAGTTTTTTCTTGCTAAGGAGAGAATGAATTGTCTTATGTTCTTGTTTGCAGTCAGAAGTATAGGAATAACTCATTCTTTCACTTATTCTGCTTTCTTGCATTCATCCTTTCTTTGTTTTTTGTCCCTTCTCTTCTTTCCCTCTTCCTTATTTTCAGTCCCTACTCTCCATATACATATTCTTTTTTCATGGTCTTAAATTCTCTTCCTGGTTTTTCCCCTCGTTCGATATGTTCCTTCCAGTAGAACTCTTTTTCCTCACCATTAACTCCGCTTGCCCCCTTTCTTCTATCCCCGTTTCCTCCCATTCTTATACTTCCCATTATATTCTTGTAATTATTCATATTACCTTCCATTCAAATTTCTGTTTTTAGCTTTATCTATTTGACAAAAACTGAGCGAGTGTACTTTAACGTAGTGAAAGGCATTGTGTATCGCCATGGACAGCAAATTTTTAATAGTCAGGGAATCCCATACTAGATCTCCCACCATCACCAACCAACTCTGACCAGAGTGATGATCAATAAGGGAATGTCTGAGGCCTTTGTCCTGTAATGGACTAGATACGGCTGTATTTGTTGTTGCTGTTGCTGAGATTTGAGAGTAATGATTTGGTCCATATAGTTTTGTTTTCCTTATTTTCTGTATTTCAGTACCTCTGAGTTCTGTAGTTAGTCTTACTTCTTAGAATAAGCAGTTCTAAAATATTTTTCTTGAAATGGGTCCATACAAATTCTTTTCTCTCATTCTCTCTCTTTTCTTGTGCTTCTTTACAATAGTTTTTAAGTTTCTAAGCGCAATTCGTCCCGATTATCATTCCTCTATTTCCGTGAGACCATTTATATTTCCTGCTGATCCGCCTTTCTATTTTTCGTCATCCCTGCCTCGTTAACAAACCCATTTCCGCTATTTCATAATTTGCAGTTTCCGTTCACTATTCTTTTCACGTCTTCTCTTTCTATCTGCATTTAGCCGTTCAAACTCTACTTTTCTCTCTTACTTTGTAGCCAAGAAATTTTCGTAAAGTGATTTGATTCGATTATCTTCTGTTTTACAAAACCTCTTTTTTTCCACCATCTTTTTCCCGTAACCTGTAACTAAAAATATCTCCGTTCTCCAACACTTTAATCTATCCTTCCCTAACATTTTACGTATATTCCTTTCGTATTCTTCTAAATTTCTCTCTCTCTCTCTCTCTCTCTCTCTCTCTCTCTCTCTCTCTCCTCTCTCTCTCTCTCTCTCTCTCTCTCTCAGGAGGCCTAAAAAATCCCTAGGCCCCCGACATACCCTTGTCTGGGTCTGACGACAGGTACTTGGTCTTTGTTTACAAGTCATTTCTCTCGGGGGGCTGTCCCTATGTCACTGCGATGATTCGGTTTGTTGTTTATGTTTTTAGTTTTTCACCTCTGCATCACGAGGATTTTTTTTCTTCATGCTCAAATGGGTATAGGATCTCTTGTTTCTAGTTTTTTTTTTTTACGGATTTTCATAATAATTTCAGAAATTTATAAATATTTTGGAATATACTATGTT
>NC_090746.1:51389976-51407476 GCF_036898095.1 Palaemon carinicauda
CAGAGTATGCCTTCGTGGTGATCCCCAAAGGCACTTTCCTTGGCTTTGCGACCAAGGGGACACCCCAATAGCATACGACAACCTCAAAACATACCTCTGAGAGCAGTACTCACCATTGCCGGCCACACGTATAGCCAAGCTTTTCCAGCTCTCTTAACAACCATTGGGGGCCCAAAAGGCTTTGCTTGAGCTCAGGGAAATGACCAGTATCGCTCACCTCCAACCTGCTGCATACAGCCCTCCTCGGGAGGTGAAACTACTTCGTGACTTTTGGGTGCGAAGCTTTCCCAAACTTGTAACCCTACCATCCCCGATGTCAATATTTTGTCAATGAAGGACCTGATGACCAAAGTTGAATCATTATGGGCAGCCACTTCACCACCTTCAAGACCTCCATCAAGACCTCCATCAACACCTCCAGTCCTGATGATGAGGACAACCATTCAACATCGTCCAAAGCTAACGTTGATGTGGTAGGACACAGATAACAACCCCTTGATCTGCTGGAGGGCCACAAAGCCGCCAACCACCAACGTATGGAACCACTCATTTACACCACAACCAACGACCTCTACAGACAATTACTGGTGCCCATTAGCCACAGTTATAATACACCACTCCAGATTCGGGGCTCTTGTGAAGAAATGTGTGAACAGTTGCCAGTGGCCAAAAAACGTGTAAGTAGGCCATCGCATGCGGTGGTGACCTCCAGTATCACTAATCTTTTCTTTTTACATGATGTAGATACGGGTACGTGGTTTTTGGTAGACACTGGTGCTTGTCATTCTCTTCTGCCAAGGCCACTCTACATTACACGACATGGTAATTCTAAGCCATCTGATATCTGCCTGATAGCTGCCAACAGATCTGTGTTCCCCACCCATAGGGACAATACACTTGCATTATCGTTTGGTAGTGCCAAATACCAAAGGAAATCCTTGTTGGAGAAGTGTCATTGCAGTTACAGTTACTTGGTGCGGATTTCCTTGCACATTTCTATCTAAAGGTTGATGTAGGGCATCAACGATTATTCAACGCAGACACGTTCTCGTCGACACCTATTCAATCCGCCTTCTCTGACCTCATGCTCCACAATAGCGCATGCATGGATGCCTGCCCCCACCTCCTCACATCGTACCCAGGAGTCTTCCATCCAGAACTTTGTTAAACCCCCTCGGTTCCCACCAAGCACGGTATTTATCACCACATCAAGATGATGGGGCCCCCAGTGTTTGCCAGATTCAGGCGTCTGGCACCGGATCATTTACCAACCAGTAAACAAATGTTTGCCAAAATGGAAGAAATGGGCCTTTGCCAAAATGCCTCAAGCCCATGG
The DNA here is from genome assembly GCF_036898095.1 of Palaemon carinicauda. Classification (NCBI taxonomy): domain Eukaryota; kingdom Metazoa; phylum Arthropoda; class Malacostraca; order Decapoda; family Palaemonidae; genus Palaemon; species Palaemon carinicauda. Next base: position 51,391,313 of record NC_090746.1, read on the forward strand.
TCGTCACCCTTACACATCATTCTGAAAAAAAGATGGCTCCCTGCGCCCTTGTGGGGATTACAGGTGTTTGAATATGCAGACAGAACCGGATCACTACCCCATCCCAAATATCACCGACATTACCTCCTAATTGTACAAAGTAAAGGTTTTCTCCATGCTCGACCTCTTGAAAGGGTATTATCAAGTACCCATGAACCCAGAGGACATCCCCATAACCATCCACTTTGGTACATACAACTTCAATTACTCCTGATTTGGCCTATATAATGCTGGGGTCACTTTTCAATGCGTCATGGATGTCATCTTAGGGGACCTCCGCTCCTGTGTTTGTTATGTGGATGACATACTTGTGTTCTCTTCCTCCAAAGAGGAACACCACCGTCACCTAAGCATCATGCTTGACCACCTACAACAGAATGGCCTTGTAGTTCTGTACGACAAATGTACCTTTGGCGCCATCGAAGTATCGTTCTTAGGGGACTGCATCACTCGTGAAGGAGCCCATCCCATCCCTGAGATGGTAGCAGCCTTTCAGAACTTCTCCACGCCCTCGACCGTCAAAGAAATGCAAGAATTCTTGGGCATGATCAACTATTACCACCATTTCCTGCCAGCCATCACTGCCATTCTTCCTCCCTCTACGCCTCCCTCAAGGGTAAGCCAAAACACTTGAAGTGGGGTCCCCTTCAAGAAGCAGCCTTCTGCAACACAAAGAATGCCTTTTCAACTGAAGCTGCTCTTCCTTTTCCTGTGGCACATGCACATTCCTTCTCTCCACCTATGCCAGAAATGTCGCTATTGGTGCAGTACTTGAGCAGGTGGTCAACGGCTCGCCCCACCTATTGGCCTTCTTTAGTAGAAAACTGTCAAAGGCGGGATCCGGCTACTGTACCTTCGCGAATTGCTGGTAGTGTACTTGGCTGTCCATCACTTTTGCCACCTCGTGGAAGGTACACCCTTTGTCATTTGCATGGACCACATGCCACTGGTACATGCCTTCACTCGACAGTCCGATGCCTCATCCCCCCATCAATCCCGACATCCCTCTGCCGTGGGTGAATACATTTGCACCTTTTAACAGGTCCCTGGGAAAATGAATCCCGTTGCCGATGCCCTGTCAAGAAACACATTGGCCGCTATTTACCTGGGATTGGATTACAATGCCTTGGCAGAAACTCAACAAAAGCATCCAGAGTACCAAGCATGTAGGACATCCTGCATATCCCTTCGTTGGGAGGACGACTCCAACGCCACCTTCCTCTGTGACGTCAGTACTGGTAGACCTAGACCTTGGATACCTGCTCCCATGCGCCGACAGGTGTTTGACTTCATTCATGGCCTTTCACATCCCTCTCCCCAATCTACTGCACAGCTACTGAAGATGAAGTTCATTTGGCATGGCATTACTAAGGATGCTAAGGATTGAGTCCGTGTCTGTACTTCAGGCCAAACTTAAAAGTATATTGACACACGGATTCAGCAGTGGGCACCTTTCCTCAACCTCATTAATGGTTTGCCCACATTCATGTCGACGTAGTTGGGCCCCTACCCACATCAAAAGGGTATTGTTACCTGTTTACCGTCACCGACTGTTCCACTAGTTGGCCTGAGCCATATCCATGGAAAATGCAACGTCCTCCTCATGTACATCTGCCTGACTCTCAGGGTGGATAGCGTGATTTGATATCCCTGAGCACATTACTTCTGACAGGGGTACCACTTTCCCATCTCAATTGTGAACATCATTAGCGAATATCCTGGGAATCACCCTACATCAGTCAACCGCCTACAACCCTGCTGCCAACGTAATGGCTGAACGTTTTCATCGCACCCTCAAAGCAGCTTTGATGTCCCGGTGCAAGGACTCTAACTATTTTACCCTACTCCTAAAGACGCCCTGGATGTCTCGGCAGGTGAAATGGTATATAGCGACCCGTTGGTCATCCCTTCCCAATTTTTTCCATCTGCAACCTCCTCTGACAATCTCCAGCGCCTACATAACGTTGTGGAAAACTCTACTCCATGCCGCCAGACTTACCAGCCCCTAGCAAAGCAACACATACCAACAAATTTGCACAAGGCATATCATGTTTTCCTTTGCAATGACACTACCGAGCCACTGCTTACGCCCAATTATAGTGACCCTTTCATCGTGATCCGTCGTACACTGAAGTCTTTGTTAAATAACACTAGTGGCAAAGAAGACTAGGTCTCCACTGATCACCTAAAACCTGTGTAGCTCATGCAAGATAACCCATCTACAGTGCGCCTCTCAAAACAAGGGTGCCATATTTCACATGTATCTATTTTCTAGGGGGGGGGAGACTTTGTACTGCATGTGTTTCAAACACGCTTGTACACTGTAACAGTATTTCCTCTTTTTTGTATATCTTGCCTTTTTTATGTATCAATTTGTTTGAATTTTTTGTAACATTTTTCCTTGCAACTAACTGCTTGTATATAAATTCGTTATCTGTTGAAATAAAGTTAGTTACATTCATCTCACATCTTGGTTATAACCTAACAGCCACTTCGCACACACTTCTCAACAGAACCATATTATTGTTATTATTATTATTATCATTATTTATTATTATTATCATTATTATAATTATTATTATTATTATTATTATTATTATTATTATTATTATTATTATCAACTAAGCTACAACCTTATTTGGAATAGAAGGATGCTTCAACAGGGAAAATAGTACAGTGATTAAAGGAAATAAGGAAACAAATAGAATAGTGTGCCTGAGTGTACCCTTGGAAAACATAACTCTAATCCAAGTGGAAAACCATAGTATAGAGGGTATGGCACTTCCCAAGACTAAAGAATAATGGTTTGATTTTGGAGTGTCCATTTCCTAGAAGAACTGCTTACCATAGCTAATGAGTCTCTTCTACCCTTACCAAGAGGAAAGTATCCCCTGATCAATAACACAGTTTTTTGGGCTTAGGCCATGTCGTTCTGATGGAAGTTCCTTCGTTGGTAGCTTCCTAAGTTATATGTGACTACAGTGATATATCCCAGAGAATTTACCGAAGGTACCCAGAATTCTAACTCCTGGAGCGAGTATCCCTTAAATCTCTCCGAGGGATATCGCGTAAGGACGTATCTTGACACATCTCATAGCTATTTACACCGCAAATAGCCTTTCATTACGAGAGGGAATGTGGCAAGAAAAATAGGAGAGTCTTAGAGAGGTAAACACTCGACTCTCCTAATGTACTGTAAAATAGTTCGGGCTTCCGCCGCTATGCGGCGCCACCAAACATTCTTTCGTTTGTAGCTTTTGGTGACAGTATTTCTTAGTGTTATCTCGCTATTTTCGAGGAATTTCTTTGCTAATGATGGATTCTCCCGCTTCATCAACATCTGGAAAGTTAAGTAATATATTTAGATTGTGTAAATGTAGGCTCTTGCAAGTTTTTGCTCTCAATTGATATCGTAATTAACGTAACAAGAGCCGTTGCCAGCCGGATGGTGTCATGAACGCGATCGTTCTTTTGTTCATTTAGTTAGCAAGAACGATATTCCCGGCATTATTGCTTTAATAGCTTTAGCTATCTAGAAGTTTAGCTAGGAATTTTTATATTATGTCATTGAAGTTGTGTTTTTGGCCTTTGATAAGAGCCTCACGGGTGCTAGGCTAGTAACCTAGGCACTTTCACACCTAATGCATGATATAACCTTCCTGGTAAAGTTTTTTGAAGCTTAGGCAATATTTTATATAATTAAGATATTACTATTTCTTTTTCCTCTTCCATATAGTATACTAGAGTTACGTAGAACGTTTCTCTAAGCTCTTTAGCTTAATAGCTTTAGTGCTTTAGTATACTTTATATGTCCCCATTACTCTTGTATTGTCTTTAGGGGTAAGATAGACATCATTGCCCCTTTAAGTCAATACTATCTCTATGAGATATAAGAGTAATTCCCTTTCCCTCTGATTAGCCTAGGCTATCCTCAGTGAATTTGCTGTTACCTATGGTTTGGTAAATTCTCTGGGGCGTTTCATGTCTCTCTCCTTTTCTCAGAGCTGGCAACTGAGTAGCTTGTCAGCATTGAGTTTGGAGTTGAAGACGGGACATCAGAGTAAAGTCTGTGTTAGGCATCTAGCTACCTGGATTTATACCGGCAACTGAGTTAGCTTGTCGGTATTCCAGTAGGGCTAGTTGCTGTTCAGGAGGCTAGCCTCCCTAGACCTTGGTGGTTATTGTTTCACAATTTCCGCCTTATGATTTAGCAGACAGTCCTGTATTAGGGGTTCTTAACTGGAAGATAGGTTTCTTCCCTGTTTTGATCCCTGGTACGAGATTCTGTTCTCTTAGAGTTCGTTTTCGGACGTTCTTTCATTGCCTAACCCAACCTGGGGAATTGAATTCCCCTATTTGAGGTTACTATGAGGACAGAATCCTTCAGGTTAGGTAAGGCCCTAGGGTATTACCTTTCTTATGGATTATTCACCCCTGCCCCGCCAAGGTCCTACATATGCTCCTATGGACGTCTGTGGACCTGGCTTGAGTTTTTCTGTCCGTAGCTAGTACGCTGCTGGCAGATAACCTCATATCTTTGAGTGTACCTTAGAGTCCTCCCTTGGACTGCCTTCCATATGCCTTAAGATGGGATATGGTTGAGTGGAAGCCCGAATTTATTTCCCTCTTCCACTGGCACACTCTTTCAGGATGTAGACGTCTTAGTTGATCTTTGCCGTCTTCTATCCTTATCTTTTTCTCCTACTATCAATCATGGGCTACATCAGCAGTTAATTCTGACGCCAGTTTTGGATGGCTAGGCTAACAGTTCGCTGTTAACCCTTTCCTCGGACATCGTAGACCGATGCCGCTGGTTAGGTCCTAGGTATGTCTGCCGGCAACTGAGCAGCTTGCCGGCAACTATCCTATGCCTTCCATCCAAATATTAAACATTATATTGCCGGCGGTTGCCGGCAGGTCTGGTAGATACCAGCCTGCCGGCATATGCCAGACTAGCCCAATATGCTGACAATGCCAGCAAGGCTGACTTTGTCGGCCACTTATATTATTATTTTATTGCCGGCAGGTTCGACTAGACGCTGGCCTGTCGGCATAAGCTAGCTCTCCCATCATGCCGACGTTGCCGGCGGGACCGGCAGTGTCGGCGAGGCCGGCAGTGTCGGCAGGGCCGGCAGTGCCGGCAGGCCCGGCATTGCCGGCAGGCCCGGCATTGCCGGCAGGCCCGGCATTGCCGGCAGGCCCGGCATTGCCGGAGGGGCCCGGCAGTGTCGGCGGGGCCGGCAGTGTCGGCGGGGCCGGCAGTGTCGGCGGGGCCGGCAGTGTCGGCGGGGCCGGCAGTGTCGGCGGGGCCGGCAGTGTCGGCGGGGCCGGCAGTGTCGGCGGGGCCGGTAGTGTCGGTGGGGCCGGCAACATTGACGGCATACTGTCGCCGACAACTGCTGTACCCAGGAAAATTTTTATTTTTTCCAGCCTACAAGTGGTTCTTGTACAGCCATTTGTGAGACCATCATATAGAGAGATGATTCTCTTCTATAATAATGGTTATATCCATTTAATATTATCCACTATATTGAACATTTTAAGAGGATGTGTCAAGAAGACACTAAATATCTTAGATATTTTCTCTATTATTATTTAATTCTTTATGAATTTTTTAGTTCAATATGGGGGGGGGGGGTCATAGCAAATGGCTGATCGGGAAACACATGCGGGTGTCTTTCCTTCTATAGCTTACCCTATCCAAGCTAAATATTATAACTGTTGTTATGTTGAAATCAGAAGATTTCACAGAAAACTCATTTGCTTTTCTTTTATTTACAGGAGGAGCATCCTGAGTGCGGGAACAACTTTTGTAAGGTCCGCAGCAAGGACTTCTATGGACATGGCGTGTGTAAGTCTCACGCCCGCTGTTCCATCACCAAAGGGGCTCTCAAGTACTGGGACCCGAAGGTATGTACCGTGTGTGAGAAGTTGGTTAAGGAGGCTTTTGATGAACAAAAGTCTACCGAGTCTAGGGATGCAGCTAGGGCTGCGCTGCGTAAATGGGTAAGAGGTTTTCAAAAGAACACCTCGGGCCCATACCTTCCTAATGCTAGGATGAGGGACTGTCTCTTCCCCGGAGCGCGTGATGACGCTATCATCCCCCAGACGAAACCTGCAATCCCTTTGGTGCAGATTCAGGTTCAGAAGCCTAAAGAACCTGATGTTGCGGATACTTTGGAAAGTATCCATTTAGACGACAATATGTCTGTCGTCTCTGAGGAGACCGAGAAGAATCTCCTTGTAGAAGAGTTAGACCAGGAGGCAGTTGTCCCTCCTGCTAGTGATGTGGAGAACGTCGAAGTGGCTTCGCTTTCTTCGGCTGCGGTGGCTGAGCCAGCACCCTCAACATCTTCACAACCGCCTCATCTGGAGACGATTACTAGTACTCTCCAGTCCTTAATGTCAATGGTTTATGACTTACAGAAGAAGTCTACCGAGAAAGAGACCACTTTCCGGACAGAAATTGAGCAGTTAGTTTCTTCACGCCTAGCCCAGAAGAAGCTAAACGTTAAGGACCTTCCTGCATTCTCCGACGTTAACCCGTGGAGGTATGCGGAACATATGCCTATGTCAGCAGGCAGGATCTTCCTCTCGGAGAAACTGGGTTCCGTTCCAGTGGAGGAGATTGAGTTTTGGCCTAGCAGAGGGGTCTACCCAGACTGTTATGTCCGGCTCAAAAATGAACCGGTAGCCAAAGAAGAGACGGAGCCCAAAGAAGTGATTGTCTTTGAGCTCGCTAAGGCGCAAGCTATGTTTACGTCAAACCTAAAAGAGAGGGCATTCACTAGCTCAAAGGTGCCGGTTTTGAGCAAGAAATACCCATCATTTATTGCTGACCCTCAACGTGCTTTTCCCTTTATGGATAAAGGGCTTAAAGCAGCCCTGAAGGCGGCGGGGGCAGAAAAAACCCTGTCCCACGCTAGAAGAATGCAAGCCTTTCTCCCTTGCTTTCCCTTCAGATGATAAAGACTGGAAGGACGTTCATGTTACCTTCTCAGTCGGGAAGCTGGAGGCCGATATCGCCGGACGACAGTTCAACGAGGACCTCCCAAAGCTGTCAGAGTTTCTCTTAAAAAGAGAACACGAGACTTAAGAACGCCTGGCTGCGTCTATGTCTCTCCAAACAGGGCTAGAAACAATGGCTAGCATACCTGATACCCCAGACATGTATATGGTCTTTGCCAAGGCTCACTTGGCTACAGTAACTAAGGACCTGTACAACTTTGTCAGAGCCAGGACGGTTTGTAGAGAGTTCGTGTTTGCTTCCGCCTCCGTAAAACACGAACCCAGGAAGCTCATAGCTTCTAATATCTGGGGAAAAGACCTCTTTCCTAGTGATGTGGTCAAAGAGGTTGTAGATAAGGCTGCCTCGGAGAACAGAAATCTGCTCTCCAAGTGGGGCTTATCCTCAAAGAGGAAATCTTCGGCTGAAGGAGGTCCCCAGCCGAAGAACAAGTCTAAACGACCTCGGTTGCCCTCTCAACCAAGACAGCAGCACCAACAGCTTCCTGTGGCCACGGTGTCCCACACAGTGGCACAACCTACCACCACCTTTCAACTGGTGCCCCAAACACTGGCGACTTTTCACCCCAGCCTTTGAAAGGCAATCGGCTTCTTTTAAGCCAAAGTCTCGAGGATCCTTTCGAGGTTCCTCTAGACGCCCCTTCAGAGGAAGAGGCTACAAGGGTGGACGTGGCCAAGGAGGTAAATCCTCCAACCAGCACTCAAAGTGAGATGCTGCCGGTAGGAGGGAGACTTCTCCATTTTAAGGATTGGTGGAACTTCGATCCTTGGGCCCACAGCCTGATCAAGATGGGACTAGGGTGGAGTTGGAACCCGAATCCACCAAGCTTTCCTCATTTCTTCCAACTTTCAACCCTAGTTTTGGAAGAATATGTTCAGGAATTACTGGACAAGAAAGTAATACGGAAAGCAAAGTCCATCAAGTTTCAAGGAAGGCTATTCTGTGTTCCGAAAAAGGATTCGGAAAAGCTCAGAGTCTTTCTGGACTTATCTCCACTCAACAAGTTCATTGTGAACTACAAGTTCAGAATGCTGACGCTTCAGCACATAAGGACCCTTCTGCCCAAAAGGGCATACACAGTCTCCATAGACATGACGGATGCGTACTGGCATGTACCAATCAACCGTCAGGTTTCCCCCTACTTAGGGTTCAAGCTCCAGAAAAGAAGATATGTCTTCAGAGCCATGCTCTTCGGTTTGAACATCGTAACAGAGCTTGCGAACGCAGTTACTCGACAACTACGCCTCAAGGGTGTTCAGGTAATGGCTTACCTGGACGACTGGCTGGTATGGGCAGCATCCAAGGAAGAATGCGTGCAAGCCTCCATAAAGGTGATCCAGTTCCTAGAGTATCTAGGGTTCAAGATAAACTTGAAAAAGTCTCGGCTGTCTCCAGCTCAAAAGTTCCAGTGGCTGGGAGTTCACTGGGACTTAAAGTCACATTGCCTCTCATTGCCGATGGCAAAGAGAAAGGAGATAGCAGGGGCCATCAAAAATCTTCTTCAATCCCGAAGAATATCAAGAAGACAACAGGAGGGAGTGTTGGGGTCTCTCCAGTTTGCCTCTTTGACGGACCCACTTTTGAGAGCACGACTAAAAGATGCATCAGGGATCTGGAGAAAATTCGCTTACAACGATCGAAGAGATCTACTAAGACCACTACCAAGTCGTCTACGATCAATTCTCAAGCCATGGTCGGAAGTGAAGAGCTTAAGAGGAAAAGTACCCTTGCAACCACCCCCTCCTGCAGTCACCGTCCACACGGATGCCTCAAAGGAAGGATGGGGGGGGGGTCATTCTCATCATCGAAAGGTTCAGGGAACTTGGTTCCCCCTCTTCAAGTCCTTCCACATCAATTACCTGGAAGCCATGGCAGTGTTTCTTTCCCAGAAGAAACTGAAACTTCGCCGCTCTATCCACATTCGTCTGGTGCTAGACAGCGAAGTGGTTATGAGACGCATAAATCGACAAGGTTCGAGATCGCCTCAGCTAAATCATTTGATACTAGCAATCTTTCATCTGTCCAAGAAGATGAAATGGCACTTATCAGCAATCCACCTTCAAGGATTCCGCAATGTGACAGCGGACGCTCTATCCAGGTTCAGCCCGATAGAGTACGAATGGTCCCTAGACGCAGAATCATTCTCGTTCATATTGAACAAAGTCCCAAAGTAGATCTCTTCGCAACGAGCGACAACAAGAAGTTGGCCCGGTACGTAGCCCCGTACGAGGATCCTCTAGCGGAGGCTACGGACGCAATGTCCCCGGATTGGGACAGGTGGTCCAGGATTTACCTGTTCCCACCAACCAACCTTCTGTTGGAAGCACTCGACAAGCTGAGATCCTTTCGGGGATGGGCAGCGATAGTGGCCCACAAGTGGCCAGGCAGTGTATGGTTTCCGTTGATAACAGAACTACGCCTGAAGCTGATCCCGTTGCAATCGACTGTCTACGCTTCATCAGAGAAAACCCAGAACCTTCATCTCATGATTTTCTCACCCTAGCGGTCAAGAAAAGGTTCGGGATTTCGGCAGACAGTATTAACTTCTTAGAAGAGTACAAGTCAAAGTCAACGAGAAGACAATACGAATCCTCCTGGAAGAAATGGGTGGCCTTTGTTAAGGCGAAGAAACCTCAAGAGATTTCTACGGATTTCTGCTTGTCCTTCTTCATCCATCTTCACGGACAAGGACTAGCGGCTAATACGATTACGACATGCAAATCTGCCTTGGCTAGACCAATTTTTTATGCCTTTCAAGTGGACTTTTCTAATGAAATCTTCAATAAGATTCCGAAAGCCTGTCCTAAACTTCGATCAGCAGCCCCTCCTAGGGTTATTTCATGGTCCTTGGATAAGGTGCTTCATCTGGCTTCGACCTTGAACAATGAAGATTGCTCGCTAAAAAGACTTGACTCAGAAAGTGATATTTTTATTTGCACTAGCCTCAGGAGCCAGAGTTAGTGAAATAGTGGCCCTCTCGAGGGATGACGGCCACATACAGTTTACACCAAATTGTGAACTAAATCTCTTTCCAGATCCGACGTTTCTTGCCAAGAATGAGCTACCCACTAAGAGATGGGGCCCCTGGAGAATCTGCCCTCTGAAGGAAGAAGCATCTCTCTGTCCAGTGGAATGCTTAAAGGTCTATCTTCGTAGAACTTCAGACTTTAGGGAAGGCCAACCTTTTAGGGGAGAGACTTCTGGTTCGACATTATCTTTGAAACAGATAAGGGCGAAAATCACTTACTTTATTCGCAGAGCGGATCCTGATAGTACACCTGCAGGTCATGATCCGAGAAAGGTTGCCTCGTCTCTCAATTTTTTCCAAACTATGTTGTTTGATAATCTGCGTGCTTATACTGGTTGGAAGTCCTCCAGAGTATTTTTCAAGCACTATGCGAAGCAACTGCAAGAAATAAAACTTCATGTGGTGGCTGCAGGCTGTGTAATAAAGCCTGTAGTTTGATTACTGCGAAGGACAGTGCACTAATTGGGACTGTTAGTGAAGGGTGTACATGATAGACTTCGGTATATCATGATATTGAGTCTCGATATGGACATTATATACTGTCTTACTCAGTTAAGTGAACTTAAGCATAATATTTGACATGTGTGCCAGCATATTTATGCGTGATGTTTTTAGTAATAACATTTATTGAAATTTCCTATTTCATAGAGTGGCAATGTTTCTCTGGTAGATGAAACCTATTTATTTTGTTATTACCATTATGCTTTTTATGTATATGTATAGCATAAAATATATGATTTAATCATAACTTCTGTATTTCTTGTTAATAAACTATGGAAGGAATCTTTGCGTCTATCTCGCCGTAAGATTATTTGATTATATTCAGAGCATCCTTGATCCTCTTGAGATCTTGAGGGACAAGATCCCTTGTTATGGAAACAGATAAGTTTGGTTGTACTATGTTTGTTACTGTATTATGATTCCTACGTGAACATAAACTTGTCTGATTGGCAGACTTGGGAGGTACAGTACTCTATTCAGTACCTGATACAAACTACTCTTTACGTATATATGACACAATATACTTCTGCTTGCTAAATTGTTCCTTGAACTCACAATCCTCGGGTTTTTTCCTAGAGTCTATACATACTTTCCCTGTAGGGGGCAGGAAGAACTGGCACATGACATGCTCAGTTGATTGATGTATTGCGGTAACATCAAGTGTCTTTGGTCTTTATGTCCAATTAGGAAATAGTCAACTCGAGATAACGGCACAATTAAATCCACAGATACATTAATGCTCTGGTAAACTTTCATCAGCACGACATGGCCTAAGCCCAAAAAACGTAGTGAAAAATCTATTTTTGGGTGAAAGAGCCATGTCGTCCTGATGGACCCACCCTCCTTTGGTTAAAGGGTGTTTATCCCTCCCTATGGTACTGTATCTGTAATAAATACTTTAAAAGCTACGGAAGAATGTTTGGTGGCGCCGCATAGCGGCGGAAGCCCGAACTATTTTACAGTACATTAGGAGAGTCGAGTGTTTACCTCTCTAAGACTCTCCTATTTTTCTTGCCACATTCCCTCTCGTAATGAAAGGCTATTTGGGGTGTAAATAGCTAAGAGACGTGTTAAGATACGTCCTTACGCGATATCCCTCGGAGAGATTTAAGGGATACTCGCTCCAGGAGTTAGAATTCTGGGTACCTCTCTGGGATATATCACTGTAGTCACATATAACTTATGAAGCTACCAACAAAGGAACTTCCATCAGGACGACATGGCTCTTTCACCCAAAAATAGATTTTTCACTACGCTCAAAATCCGTTTATTGCAAGTTCCTTTACAGTGAAGTAGTTAATCCCTTGAGTGAAGAAGAGTTTTTCGGTTATCTAAGTGTTGTCAGGTGAATGAGGGAAGAGGAGAATGTGTAAAGAATAGGCCAGACTATTCGGTGTAAGAACAGGTAAGAGAAAAATGAGCCGTAACCAATGATGTATCCAATGTAGTCCTATCTGGCCAGTCAAAGGATCCAATAATTCTCTAACGATAGTATCTCACCGAGTTGCTGTTGCCTTGGCCAACCGACTACCTATTGGTAATAGAGGCACTTTTTTGTCGTAACGTTTTAATTGCTTGAAGTTATTATTTCAATACCGTAGGAATGACTACCTTAGATGTGCTATATTTAGCGTTTAAAAAGTTGTTTCTATCAACCGAAAATAACGATATGCCGAAGTTGTCCTGGATTTGGTAACATATTTATGAAATACGGAAGGAATAAGTTAATACAATATCACCATTAGTCATTTGAAAACTCGACTTTATCTAGAACAACATACACTGCAGTAAATACTTTTCATTTTTTATTATTGATATATAAGCCCTTGTCCAATCCTATTTGCTGGTTTTGACGTCATTGGAAACCTTCGTGTAAGAGATTAACCGATACAATAAGAGAATGTTATTACATTTTGGCTCCTCTAACAAAACGTTCTTTATTGAGATTACAAATCATCAAAAATTGAATAAAAATATATCGCGTTTTCACTTCCCTTTCCATTTAATAGACGAACACTAATGCAAAAATAAAACAACTCATTTCATCAGTACTTATTATAATTTACACATCGCATTTCCTTGTGACTTTTTTCCAAAAATATATTTTTCATATCTAGCAATGGGTCACATATAGGCCTATACTTTACAATATACATCAAATTTCAGGTACGGGACCTTTCAAAGGAAAATAGTATTTAGACGAATCTTACTTTATTCATATACCTTTTTTTTCTCTTCCCCTACGCATTTTCTCTTTAAAAAAAATGTCAGAAGAAACTACCATTTAGTATTTTAGCAAATAATTATGGGGTGAGGTTGCTAGTCCCACGGTTGTTCAACTCTGAGCCAGTCTTCTTCTTGGTAGTCACCCATCCATGAACTATCAAGACACATTACTTCTCATTATTGCTTATAGAACGACCTGGGGTAATGCAAATGTGTTGAATAATGGTATGCCATCATAGCTGTCTCTTCTTAACAAGAAAAGTAGAAAACGCGAAAGTACAGCCATTGCTAGTAATTTTCATATGGAAAATAGCACAGATGGGCAAAATAGATTTGAAAATGTTACTTTTGAACGCGTCTCATGAATTTGGGCCATATGACCCTGTCCTGAAGCATGGAAGGTTATTTAGCATTAAGTGGCATTGGGGAGAAACCCTTGCAGTTGTACTACGAAATAAAAGTTGGCAATTAGACCACAAGAAGGAAGAGAGGTACGTTAAAAAGTGGACCCATGGGACAAAGGGACGCTGTATAAACCCTTAAAAATACCTGCAATGTACTACGTGATGTGCATTGATTGCACTATTCCCCTACGAGATAAATCTGAGAAGGGTTTGGTTCTTTAATGGACAAAACGTACGTTGCGTATATTGATGAAGTTACGAGCAAAAACAGACCTTGAATTTGTGTAACATTTGCATTAGTATGCTATATTTCAAATTAAACTGGGACACTAACAGAAGTGGGACAGCGTTCAGACGGTAAGGTCATGGCAGACACAAATGCACCGAACACTGCTAAAAAAAATACCGCAAGAACTGACTGGATACAGCATAATCTAAAACTGACAGATCATCTCTCAAGGTCACTATGAAATGTTAAGGCTCTAGTGGGAGGCCAGTGAGGGGAGCAGAAAAGTAATAATGAAATACGAGTATCTGGTGGACAATGAGCATCAGCATGTGTTCCCGCAAATATAGATACTCTTGCCGCGGATCATTCCACGTTATTTAGCAAAATTCACCAGAGTGATGAACGTACAACAGAAAAGGATATGGTTACGTCGGTTCGACTTGTGAAGAAAGGCCAGGTTGGAATTGTCTGTACATACATGTTGCCTGTGATACTTTGGGTTGGTGTAAGTTTGACTAAATGTGTTGTGTGTGCCTGAGAAGTCTCACATTATTTACTTCATTCGCATTCTCGCACAAAATTTCCAAGTTTGGCATCGAAAACATATCATGAATGCAGACATTAAATTTCGTGCCTAAACATAATATCGGTTGTTGTTGAAACTTGAAATAAGATCAATTGAAAAATTTGGGTGGTTTAATGAAGACTCGGATGAGACTCGATATATTAAAGAATTCGCATGAAGACTAAAATACCCTGATTAGATTAAGCAATTCGCAGTTATTAGCATCTTGAGATACTACCGCTAGAGTTTTATGGGGTCCTTTGACTGGCCCTACAGTACTACGTTGGATCCTTCTCTCTGGTTAGGGTTCACTTTCCCTTTGCCTACACATACACCGAATAGTCTGGCCTATTCTTCACAGATTCTCCTCTGTCTTCATACACTTGACAACACTGAGATTACCAAAGAATTCTTCTTCACTCAAGGGGTTAACTACTGCAATATAATTGTTCAGTGGCTACTTCGCACTTACTAAGGGTAGAAGAGACTATTTGGCTATGGTAAGCAGCTCTTCTAGGAGGACACTCCAAAATCAAATCATTGTTCTCTACTCTTGGGTTGTGCAATAGCCTCTGTACCATGGTCTTCCACTATCTTGGGTTAGAGTTCTCTTACTTGAGGGTACACTCGGGGACACTGTTCTGTCTTATTTATCTCTTGTTTTGCTAAGTTTTCATAGTTTATATAGGAAATGTTTATCTTAACGTTGTTACTGTCCTTAAAATATTTTATTTTTCCTTTTTCCCTTTCCTCACTGGGCTATTTTCCCTGTTGGGGCCATTGGGCTTATAGCATCCTGCTTTTCCAACTAGGGTTGTAGCTTAGCAAGTAATAATAATAATAAGGAAAATTTTATCACAAACAAAAGGTAATCATTGTACTGAAATAATTTTCGATGAATTTGAAATCAAAAGGGAATGTGGAATATTTCTTTCTCTCTTATGTGCTCACATAACACAAAATTACCAACAATAAAAGAAACTTTCTTCCCCAAGAGCTTGTACGTGAGAATTCACAAGAAATGTCTTCTTTCCCCTATGCCTCAAATATAAAGATTGTGACAGAACACGGAAGGTTGTGAGTATGCAGTCTCTCTCTCTCTCTCTCTCTCTCTCTCTCTCTCTCTCTCTCTCTCTCTCTCTCTCTCTCTGCATGCCTTAAGGGGGAATAGACACACGCCTCATTGTTCACGTTCTATATTGCTCAGGAATGAATGTTAGACGCGTAGAAAGCCCAGTATACAATAGCATTCCACGCACTTAGCCCCATAGCCAATTTGCATTCTTGTCCAGGTTGGTTAGTACACAAGTTAACACCTGTGAGATACAAAGTGACACAAGCAGCCCTCGCCCAGTTCTCTGAGCACACTCCTACTGCATCAAGTCGTGCCTATTACCTTACAGTAATACACACCCCTGCACTGATCAATTTCGCCATATAAATTTGACAACACGCACCACTGCTTTAGCAGGCTACCTCCATGAGTTTTCTACCATTATATTTTATATATGTTTACACTTAATTTTTTCTGGAATCCTGGTGAATTGGAGAAGAGGAAATATAAACAAAAATATTATAGTTCTTCACCCCGTTGTTGCTGAAAGGCTGAAGCAACGCTTCAGCATATACCAATGCCTACCTGCGGAGAGAATGAGGGAATTTCACATATGAAAGAATTGACTTAGTATGCTGAAAGTAATCACTGGATTTTCAGTTTGGTTTTCGAAAAAAGGACTTAGAGAATGTGATGTCCTCACAATTTCCAAATCTGTACAGAATTCCTTTGATTGTGGTCTGTAAGCTCGCATGACAACCCTTAATTTTAGAGCTGCCTTTGACCATCTTAATCATGAGGCCCTTGTTTTCAAACTTAAATGGATGGGAGCAGGTGGGTGTTTTCTTAACATCATCATTGATTTTTTAAGAAATAGATTGCTGAAAGCAGTTGTTGACTGACACCATAGTGAATATAAGAATGTAATATCTGGTGTTCCCTAGGATAATGTTCTCGGCCCATTATTTTTTATACTATATACGCATATGTGGTGTTGGCTAGCAAACAAACACATTGCATATGTAGATGATGCTACTCTTTTTTAATCAATTCCATCTCCTGAATATAGGCTTATGGTTGCTGAATCCCTT
>NC_090746.1:51412476-51417476 GCF_036898095.1 Palaemon carinicauda
GATTAACTCTGCATTACAAATACTCTCCTTCGTAACTACAGAAGAATGGGAAATTTGTGGGTTTCGATTCATTTACATTCCTAAACTATGATTTAATTTTTAAACCCTGTTCGAATGGAAATCTCCGGAGCTCACATACTTCTAATAAACAAAATTTTCATGTTCTACAAAGGGAAATATTTTAAAGCAAATTTATTTACAAACTATAAGACTAAGATATAGTCGGATGCTTATAGTCAGACAATTCAGCTACAATGCGAAAAAGATAATGACACTGAAGCTAAAAATTAACAGGATTTTTAAAGATGGATTGACTTCTGATAGAGGTAGGAGATCTCTGGCATAAGACAAATAGTAATATATTTGGTAATTGTTAAGTAATTCAGTTAGAATAAGATAAGCACACAAACTGAAAAATGATGGGAAAACTATTTAAAAGAAATGGATTGACCTCTGTTAGGGTGGCACATGATCTCTATCATGAGGCAATTTATATGTTACAAGGATATAGTCAAGTAATTCAGTAAGAATAAGGGAAGGATAGGGATACTGAGGATAAAAAAGGAACAGGACTTTTAAAAAGATAGGGAGGTAGTTGTACATGCTTTGTTATTATTCCAATTGTTATCAGAAAGATATATTTGCTCATCTTCCTTTTCATAATTCCAACGAAAGCCTGCACTATTTGGCTCAAGAACAGAAAAAAAGGCCAGCCATAAACATGAAGTGAGAACCACGGAGAGGCACTGTAGAAAGTTGCCAGGAAAACGAAAAACATATTGCACAAATTATAGCTGAAAAGGCTAATTATAATCCATATTACCTGAACCGCAATCTGCAATAAGTTGACTATTGTGATAAACGCATAACTATTGCATAAGTTTGAAATTATTTTATGCTTTCTAGAGTGAGATAGAAGGACTTGTATCAATATAACAAAGAATATGACTAAGTTAGCACCAAACCTTATATATATATATATATATATATATATATATATATATATATATATATATATATATATATAAATATATATACATATATATATATATATTTATATATATATATATATATACATTTATACAAATATATATGTATTTATATATATGTATATATATGTATATAAATAATATATATATATATATATATATATATATATATATATATATATATATATAGGTATATATATATATGTATTTCAAATAAGCCATATATATTAATACATTAAAGTCTGGATTCTCTTAACGACCTTGGGATCAGAGCCCCAGGCGGAATCACCCAAAGACTATAATATCAAACCGGCCGGGATTTGAACCCTGGTCCAGGATATCTGTATGCCAGTGACCATACCACTCAGCCACGAAGAAAGATAAAAGTCAATGACAATTCTTCTGTACATATACCTGTCAAATTCAGGTTTTCTGTACTTAGAATTGAAATTAACCCGTCTACACCATCGTAGCTAATTGGTAGGTTTGGGACTTGGCATTCGATTATTGATAAATTTTTGCACATTTAAACGTGTTTTTTTCATATTTCAAATAAGCCATATATATTAATACATTAAAGTCTGGATTCTCTTAACGACCTCGGGATCAGAGCCCCAGGCGGAATCACCCAAAGACTATAATATCAGACCGGCCGGGATTTGAACCCTGGTCCAGGATATCTGTATGCCAGTGACCATACCACTCAGCCACAAAGAAAGATAAAAGTCAATGACAATTCTTTTGTACATATACCTGTCAAATTCAGGTTTTCTGTACTTAGAATTGAAATCAACCCATCTTCACCATCGTAGTTAATTGGTAGGTTTGGGACTTGGCATTCGATTAATGATAAATTTTTGCACATTTAAACGTGTTTTTTTCATATTTCAAATAAGCCATATATATCAATACATTAAAGTCTGGATTCTCTTAACGACCTCGGGATCAGAGCCCCAGGCGGAATCACCCAAAGACTACAATATCAGACCGGCCGGTATTTGAACCCTGGTCCAGGATATCTGTATGCCAGTGACCATACCACTCAGCCACAAAGAAAGATAAAAGTCAATGACAATTCTTCTGTATATATACCTGTCAAATTCAGGTTTTCTGTACTTAGAATTGAAATCAACCCATCTTCACCATCGTAGCTAATTGGTAGGTTTGGCATACAGATATCCTGGACTAGGGTTCAAATCCCGGCCGGTCTGATATTATAGTCTTTGGGTGATTCCGCCTGGGGCTCTGATCCCGAGGTTGTTAAGAGAATCCAGACTTTAATGTATTAATATATATGGCTTATTTGAAATATGAAAAAAAAACCACATTTAAATGTGCAAAAATTTATCATTAATCGAATGCCAAGTCCCAAACCTACCAATTAGCTACGATGGTGAAGATGGGTTGATTTCAATTCTAAGTACAGAAAACCTGAATTTGACAGATATAGGTACAGAAGAATTGTCATTGACTTTTATCTTTCTTCGTGGCTGAGTGGTATGGTCACTGGCATACAGATATCCTGGACCAGGGTTCAAATCCCGGCCGGTCTGATATTATAGTCTTTGGGCGTTTCCGCCTGGGGCTCTGATCCCGAGGTCGTTATGAGAATCCAGACTTTAATGTATTAATATATATGGCTTATTTGAAATTGAAAAAAACATGTTTAAATGTGCAAAAATTTATCAATAATCGAATGCCAAGTCCCAAACCTACCAATTAGCTACGATGGTGAAGATGGGTTGATTTCAATTCCAAGTACAGAAAACCTGAATTTGACAGGTATATGTACAAAAGAATTGTCATTGACTTTTATCTTTCTTTGTGGCTGAGTGGTATGGTCACTGGCATACAGATATCCTGGACCAGGGTTCAAATCCCGGCCGGTCTGATATTATAGTCTTTGGGTGATTCCGCCTGGGGCTCTGATCCCGAGGTCATTAAGAGAATCCAGAATTCAATGTATTAATATATATGGCTTATTTGAAATATGAAAAAAACACGTTTAAATGTGCAAAAATTTATCATTAATCGAATGCCAAGTCCCAAACCTACCAATTAGCTACGATGGTGAAGATGGGTTGATTTCAATCATAAGTACAGAAAACCTGAATTTGACAAGTATATGTACAGAAGAATTGTCATTGACTTTTATCTTTCTTTGTGGCTGAGTGGTATGGTCACTGGCATACAGATATCCTGGACCAGGGTTCAAATCCCAGCCGGTCTGATATTATAGTCATTGGGTGATTCCGCCTGGGGCTCTGATCCCGAGGTCGTTAAGAGAATCCAGACTTTAATGTATTAATATATATGGCTTATTTGAAATATGAAAAAAAAACACGTTTAAATGTGCAAAAATTTATCATTAATCGAATGCCAAGTCCCAAACCTACCAATTAGCTACGATGGTGAAAATGGGTTAATTTCAATTCTAAGTACAAAAAACCTGAATTTGACAGATATACTGTAGGTACAGAAGAATTGTCATTGACATTTATCTTTTTTCGTGGCTGAGTGGTATGGTCACTGGCATACAGATATCCTGGACCAGGGTTCAAATCCCGGCCGGTCTGATATTATAGTCTTTGGGTGATTCCGCCTGGGGCTCTGATCCCGAGGTCGTTAAGAGAATCCAGACTTTAATGTATTAATATATATGGCTTATTTGAAATTGAAAAAAACATGTTTAAATGTGCAAAAATTTATCAATAATCGAATGCCAAGTCCCAAACCTACCAATTAGCTACGATGGTGAAGATGGGTTGATTTCAATTCTAAGTACAGAAAACCTGAATTTGACAGGTATATGTACAAAAGAATTGTCATTGACTTTTATCTTTCTTTGTGGCTGAGTGGTATGGTCACTGGCATGCAGATATCCTGGACCAGGGTTCAAATCCCGGCCGGTCTGATATTATAGTCTTTGGGTGATTCCGCCTGGGGCTCTGATCCCGAGGTCATTAAGAGAATCCAGCATTTAATGTATTAATATATATGGCTTATTTGAAATATGAAAAAAAACACGTTTAAATGTACAAAAAATTTATCATTAATCGAATGCCAAGTCCCAAACCTACCAATTAGCTACGATGGTGAAGATGGTTTGATTTCAATTCTAAGTACAGAAAACCTGAATTTGACAGGTATATGTACAGAAGAATTGTCATTGACTTTTATCTTTCTTTGTGGCTGAGTGGTATGGTCACTGGCATACAGATATCCTGGACCAGGGTTCAAATCCCAGCCGGTCTGATATTATAGTCTTTGGGTGATTCCGCCTGGGGCTCTGATCCCGAGGTTGTTAAGAGAATCCAGACTTTAATGTATTAATATATATGGCTTATTTGAAATATGAAAAAAAAACACGTTTAAATGTGCAAAAATTTATCATTAATCGAATGCCAAGTCCCAAACCTACCAATTAGCTACGATGGTGAAGATGGGTTGATTTTAATTCTAAGTACAGAAAACCTGAATTTGACAGGTATATGTACAGAAGAATTGTCATTGACTTTTATCTTTCTTCGTGGCTGAGTGGTATGGTCACTGGCATACAGATATCCTGGACCAGGGTTCAAATCCCGGCCGGTCTGATATTATAGTCTTTGCGTGATTCCGCCTGGGGCTCTGATCCCGAGGTCGTTAAGAGAATCCAGACTTTATTGTATTAATATATATGGCTTATTTGAAATAGGAAAAAAACACGTTTAAATGTGCAAAAATTTATCATATATATATGTATATATATAATTTATAACAACAACAACATCTGTTGATGGACCTTGATGCTTATGGAGGTGTAGACCCAAAGGGTATTTTTCCATTGTTTTTTATAAAGACAGCAGATTTCTTAGCTCCAAAGTTATCTGTTATTGTGCGCAAGTTAGCAAGAAGAGGAGCTTTTAGCACTTGTTGGAGGATTGCTAATGTTACTCCTCTATGTAAATGTGTTTGCGGTATCTCAAGTCCCACTGATTACCGCCCAATTTCCATAACTCCCATATTATC